>NC_077227.1:669812706-670166870 GCF_027887165.1 Monodelphis domestica | reverse complement strand
TCTGAAAGTATTATTACTGGAGAGAACTTTAACTCAGACCTGTATTGTCTCTTCTTTGGGATATTATAAAAACTTCTTTTACTTTATTCCTCACTCTAGTCTTCCTATTTCAATCCATTCTTCAAACTACTGTCTAAATACACTGTTCGGATCATTCTTTCTCAAAATCCTTCAATAGCTCCCCATTATTTACTTCTTAGCCTGACATTCAAGATCTTCCACAATCTGGCTCCAAAATAATTTTCTAGCCTTATATGACATGACTGCCTTTCATGGAGTCCATTCTAAAGCCACAATAGGCTGGTCATTATTCCCTGAATTCATTCTGTTTTTGTCTGGAAAACTCTGCCTCCTTTTAATTTTTTTTTCTACTCTATGCATCACATGTACCCCAATTACCTATGACTCTTCTCTGAATCTTCTATCTAGAAATAATGTCTTGCTCTTCTGAGTTCTCTTAGAACTTTATTTATTTCCTTCATAAATTTTGAAGTAAAGGTTTGCTCTTATACATTCCTACTTAGCAGAGACTACATTTTTTTTTCTCTTTGTGTCTCTCACAGCCACCAGGACTACATATAAACTGGGTGCTCCATTAATTCTTTATTTCTGGGACATTCATGTCTAAATACTTTTGTTATAAGAACCAACCAATTCCATTGATGTTGCTTGATTCCTATAATAACCTTCAAAAAAGGAGGAAAGTATAGATGAAAGCAATATAATGGACAGAGATATCCAAGGCTAATACATGTACAATATACAAGTAAAACAGTCCCCTTATCTTTAACAATGTCTTCTTTTCTCTGATACATTTTTTTCATATTAACTCTGAATCCTTGTACAGAGAATCACTTTTAGATCCCATCTTTGCCATTCAAATCTTCCTTCAAAAATTCTGTTCTATAAAATTACCTTAGAGTCTTTAGAATGTTCGATAACCTAGGTTTGCTCTTCAAATTATGGAGTTGGATTTAGTCTGGCTTTAGTCAGTCCCTCCTCCCTAAGATCCATATTTCCAATATCCCTGTTAAGTCCATCTTGAACTCATGACAGATATAACTCAAACAGATATTTTAGTGTTTACAGTATTGGTTCTTATAACACGGGCAACATCTTGGTTGGGAGGTTTCCAGACACCCCATATCAGACAGAAGCCTGTGGGGGGATCTGGCTTTGGAGTGGCAAGTGTACCTTGAACTCATAGGACTCTTCAATGATAACTTCCAGTTTGGTATGTTCTCCAAGGATTGGGCGCCCCATTTCTGCAATGCGGCGTTCCTCTTCCTCTTTGCTGGTCAGGGGCTGCTTGTCATCACACTCCTCTGAAAGAGGGAAGTAAGAGAACGCTGACAAATATGGTCACTTTCACTCTCGGGAAAGGCCCTCTATGAGGAACAGAACCTCAGCTGCTATGTTCTTAACTAAAGCAGTCACTTGTGGGAAAGTATGAATCATGGGAAGTTTTCTTTATCAAGGGAGAAATTCCCATCCAGATCTCTTTTAAGCATAGTCTGTTTTAAAGGACTAAAAAATGACTTCACTGAATTGTAAACCTCTTTATTTCCTTATTTTTTAAAATTAAACCTTTATTTTCTGTCCAGGGCAGAAGAGTAGTAAGAGCTGGGCAATAGGGGTTAAGTGACTTGCCCAGGGTGACACAGCTAGGAAAAGTCTGAGGTTAGAATTTAACCCAGGACCTTCCATCTCTATGCTTGGCTCTCAACCTCCTAAGCCATCTAGCTGCCCCTCTATCTCCTTATTCATAAATACGGTCAAGGCTGCTTGGGGAAAGTTTTAAAATCTTGATCTCACTATGAATGTTCATTCCACATTTATATCAGCATGTGACCCAATGTTAACTTCAATTGAATGTGCCTGGCCATAGTGACTCCATCTTCTCCTGTATATGATAAAAATGAAATAGTATCGAGCTAGAGAAAAGGTACAAGATATATTTTCTGACTCAGTTGTTTTAGGTTGTCATGGGAGTTTCAACATCAAAACTATTCCTATCCCCCATTCCATCCTATCTCATCCCTTCCCATGCCATCCCATTCCATCCCATTCCATCCCATCCCATCCCATCCCATTCCATCCCATCCCATCTCATATCTCTGTTGGTGATAGCACCTAACCTTCTGGTATTGTTTAGAGCTTTGAGGGATGTTAAGAAAAAACTTTATAATATATAACCTAAAATTATTAAATAGGAATAGATTATCCTATTATTATAATAGATATTTGGGAATAAAACACTCATTCTGCCCAAGAAAGATGGTTTACAGAAGCCATCCATTTAGTAAATAATGCAGTAAAACTAAAGGGGGAAAGCATCATACTGCAATTTATTTCCTTTAGGACAAAGATGACTAAGCTGAAAAGCTACAAAGATTATCTAAAAGTAGAATTGAAAGGACAGCCCCTCCTCCTCTCCCAGGTCAAGGGAGGGAAGGAAGCTTATCCACTTTCTGAGAAGAAGGTAGACATTGTAGGTAGTCTTGGGTTATATTAGGAAGCATGGGAAACTCAGAGAAACCAGGGTCTGTCTTATCTCACTTGCTCCTGTCCAACTGACTGTCAGTGGGAGCCTATCGATACTAGATGCCTTTAAAAGGAAACAGCTTCTTGCCTAGGGTTTTACATGAGTATTTTTGATCGTTTCTCTTCAAGAAAGACATCCAGCATACTTCCAACACTCTTTCCTATGGAGAGACCTACAGTTTCACTTGGAGATACAGATGATGGAGTTTTAACTGTTTCCAAATGGAGTCACCTAGTACATACACCTAGGCCAGTGCTCTTCCAGATGAAAACAGGCTTCAGGTACAAGACTGGCAAGGATTCCGAGAAGCAGATGGGGTAAAAACATGGTCACCATTTTAGGAAAAATATATATCAAGTGACAAAACAAAATGGGAAGCAAAAGCAAAAAATAAGCATGTAAATGAGTCTTATGAAGAACATATAGTCATGCCTTGCTGAAAGGATTTTTAAACAAGTCTTTAAATCATTCTGGATAAGAGTCCCAAAGAAATTAGACTGCAGCTAAAATATAAATGGCTGAGCATCTTTAGCTACTGAACTTTAATAGGGGCCAAGGAGGAGAGTCAGGAATTTTATGGGAACTGGGAACCCAGAAAAGGGGTGTTTAAAGAAGCCTATGTATCTTTTAGTAAAGTTGGAGATGAAAGTGATGATGTGGAAAGAGATTTTTGATTCCCACTATTTTTGTTCTGTGTACTCATGGCAATAATTGCACATTTAATCACACGTTAATAGTGTGATTCTTCATGGACAATTAATGAATTATGTTTGCTTGCTGGGAATTGTCCAAAAAAATGTGGACCTTTTAGAAGCTTAGAATTAATTCTAGAATGGATCTCAGAGGTCATCTAGTGAATTTCCTTATTTTATAGCTGAGTAAGCTGAGGTGTGAGAAGCTAAATGACTTGTCTAAAGTCACATATTTAAAAGTGAAACCAGGATTCTAAATCATGTATTCTAAATGTCTACTCAGAGTACCTTTTTCCCCCTGTCACTATATACACTATTCCTCTAATACTTCCCTAAGAAGAAGGAATGGCATTAGGATTCTGATTTGAAATATGGACATATTACAAGAGGATGCTTAATTCATTATAGGAAATCCATAATTTTTTTGTTTTCTAAAGGAAAATCCTCTTTAATATTTGCACTGAGCACAGTCCTGTCCAGTCCGGTAAATGATATTAGAAAAACATTATTTAATGGATTTAGCATCATGGTAGAAGAGAGGCACTATTCTCCTAGTCATGCCTTACAATTTTGTTCTAACCTCATGCTTTTGCTTACACCACTTCCCTTCCATGGATCCTGTTGCCCAAACCTACTGAAAATAGGCTTATTCTCTTCTTTAGTTCTTCCTGTTCCAATCTCATTGGGTACTTCTCCAACATAGCACCATTTTGTTTAATTCTCTTTCTTTATGCATGTCTTAATCCTAGCTGGCCATTTTTTTAGGAGAAAGACCAGTTTGTCTTATGCTTTTACAATATCATTTCAATCCTTTACCTCCTCTTCCTCTCTTTTCATTTCTCGACTCTACAATGCATTTTGTGACTTCATTTTTCAAATGAAACAGCTTTCTTTAAATTTACTGAAGAATTCCTAGTTGGCAAACCCAATGGCCTTTTCTCTGCTCTTTCTTGAATTCTGTAGCAGTTGACGCAATTGATTACCATCTCCTCCTAGATATTTTCACTTCTCTGGAACTCTATGATATTTCTCTCCCTTGGTTATAAAGTGGCATTAAATAAATGATTGATGATTAATTGATTAGTTTACTATCTACCTCCCTGATTTTTCCTAGTCATCTCTTTTGTTGTATCATCATGCATATCAGATCCCCTAATCACAGTAGTATGCCAAGGCTCTGTTGTAGGTACTCTTCTATTTCTCTACACTGTTTTGGTAATTTCATCTGCTTCCCCTGGTTTAATTTTTTCCATGCAGACGATGCTAGATCTATATATCTAGCTCACATCTTGCATCAGTTATAATCCTATATCATTAACTACCTACTATAGACCTCAAACTGGAAGTCTTATAGACATTTTAAATTCAACACTTCCAAAATAGAACCCATTATCTTTTCCCCCAAACTTAAAACTTTTACATATTTCTCTATTTTGTGAAGAATAATATTCTGGTCATCTAGTTTCACAACTTTGGAGTCATCTTCAAATCTTCTCTCTCTCATACCCTATATATGTAATCAGTTGCCAAATCCTGGGGATTCTATTCAAATGGCCATCAACCTATTTTAGAGTTTCATCATCTATCACTTGAACTTTGACAATAGTATCCTAATTGTCCTCCTGGCATGAAGTTTCTTTTCTAACCTAGTCTCCAAGCCACTGCCAAATTGATATTCTTGAAGTACAGTTCTAACTGTTATTATATCTCTGATCAATAAACTTTAGTGACTAGGATCAAATAAAACTCCTATGATTGCCATTTAAAGCTCTTCAAAAATGGGCCCAAACCTACTTTTTTAGCTTTATTATATATTAATCTTCTTCATATATTCTTTGGTCCAATGATATTAATCTTTAGGAAAAGATGCAATTCTAATACCCATTTCTTCACTTTTCAAAAGCTGTCTACAATGCCTAAAATGCCCTCCCTCATTTTTTCTGCCAAAAATCCTTTATTTCCTTTAAAGTTAACCTAAAATGCCATTTCCTATATGATCCATCAAGCTGCTAATGTCTCCCCTCACCTTGATTACTTTTATTTATTTTATATCTGCTCATATCTGTACATATTCTTTTCCCCAATAGAATGTAAACCCATTAAAAGCAAGGACTGTCTTTTTTTGTCTTTATCTCCAGAACACAATAGGTACTTTCAGAAATGCATATTTATTTGGTGATTGCATGGAGCTTGGTTCTAGGAACAAAATAGGCACTTGGTATCTGTTGATCAGTTGACTGTATAATGGAAATTACCATGTGACCTTAGCAAAATTATTATTCTTTTCTTTAGTAAATATCATCAAAAGATCAATAATTTAGAGGTTGTAGAAGACACAGAGAGACAAAGAAGCAGAAAGACAAACAAAGAGAGGAGGAGATTGGGTGGAAGAGAGAGAGAGAGAGAGAGAGAAAGAGAGAGAGAGAGAGAGAGAGAGAGAGAGAGAGAGAGAGAGAGAGATTGTGTGTGTGTGTGTATGTGTGTGTGACTAGTACAATAAATAGAGCATTGGACTTAAAGTCTTAAAATTCTGAGTTTCACATTAACTTTGGCACCCTCAGCCATTCACTCAACATTTTCCCTCAGATTTCTCTTCTGCCAAATAAGGATAATATTTGTCTCCTAGGACTATTTTTCTCTCTAAAATGGGTATGATAATAGCACCTACCTGCTACAGTTGTTATGAGGATCAAATGAGATAACATAAAAAGCTTTGCAAACCATAAAGTTTTATTATTTTAGGAAAGGTATGGGTAATTGAACCTGTATATAAAACAGAAAGAGAGGCAGTTGTGTATGGTGTAAAGTACATTCATTATATTGTGAGTTTGGGGGTCTAAGCTGAGTATTGATTCTGCCACAAAATAGCTGTGTGACTTGAATCACTTGATTTCTTGGACACTTGGTCTCCTCCTCCTCTTTCTCCTCCTCCTCTTCATCATAGCTAGCACTTAGACATTGCTTTAAAGTTTGCAAGCATTTTACAAGTATTATCTCATTTTGGCTTCATAACAACCTTAGTAGGTAGGTGCTATTATCATATCCATTTTACAGAGGAAAACAATTAAATAGACATATTAAATAAGTGTCAGGGCAAAATCTGATCTCAGGTCTTCCATAGTTTCATATCTGTAAAATGAAAAGTTAGTAAAAATGACCTTTTGGATTTATTTTAGCTCTGCTATTTAATGTTTTCTAAGAAATTGGTGGTTGAATATTAGAAGCCTCTTAAGCTTTGTTTTTTAAACAATTCCCCTTAAAAAAAAAGAATTCCCCAGTTACTTTATATATATACATATATATATGTATATATATATATATTTCCTTTTCTAAGCTTATAGAGTCTGAGCAATGCCTTTCGTACTTCTCTGACAAGGAAATATATATATATATATATATATATATATATATATATATATATATATATATATATATAATTTATAAAGTCATTGCCTATAGCTCTCTTCTCTTCTCCCAGGGAAGTCATCTGATCAGCATAGCTCTGCTTCTCCCTGATGTACCTTCAAATAATCAACAATCAGCAGTGGCTAACATAGATGAATCTAATGGCTATGCATGAAGTACACTTGAAGCTATTAGCTCTAAAGTTAATCAGATTGTCGTTTGGAAGCAACCATGATGAAATGAGTACCTGCAAAGTTGATTATAGTAGAGGGAAGTGGACGCTCTCTAACATGGACTTTCCTGAAGACAGGTTGGTCTAGCAAAAAGGATCAGCAGAAAATCAATAGAATAGATTACACTGATTTGGTTCTGAAATTTCTCTGTGGAGTTAGTAAACTAAATTTCACGTGCAGACATACACACATGCGTGTGTTATTTTCTACTTTAGTCCAGGCTTTTCTTTTTTTTTACCTTACCTCTAAGATAAAATCCAATTCATTTGGAATTGAAGGCCCCTTAATAATCTGGCTCTCCAGTCTTTTTTCTGCTTTGTTATTCTTCATTCACGTCTCAGGCGTGACAAACTGGGCTACTTATTGATCCTCTTACACAATGGTCAATGTCTCATCCTGGTGATTTTGCACAGACCATCTCCCATGCTTGAATGAATTTCCTTATTATTTCATTTTTTTAGACTCCTTTTACTTTTAAAACCCAACTCAAATGTAGCTCCTGCATGAAATCTTATTTGATTCCCCTAACACTCAAGTCCCCCCCCAATACCTTTTATTGATTGTATTCTAATTTATGTGTATATATAGTATATGCTCATGTTGTTTTCCTCTTGTTTCCCACTCCTTGAGTGCAGGGATCAAATTTGTTTTCATTTTCCCAGCACCTAGCATAATGCCTGACATAAAGTAAGCAATTAATAAATACTGATTTAATCTAAGTAGACCTACTATAGAAAGAAATCTTTTTTTAATCATACCTTCCATGAGCTAGGGTGAATAAATAATCCACCCAAAGCAGCCACATTTCATTATTTTCTAGGGGAGAGCCAAGCATCTTTCTGCAAGTGGCTCTTCTGGAGTACCTTCATGTTTTAAGTTGCTGGTTCCAAATTGGCATTTCCTCTGTGTGCTGAAAAGGCTTGAAATTGCCAGAGTCATTTTGCTGAGCCCCAAGAATTACAGGGGGCCATCGTTATGAATTAACTACAGCTAGGGTTTCCACCGAAGTGCGTGCCCCTGTGGATTGCAGCTGCCAGATGAATTGAGTAGCAGCTCCAAATGGGTGTTCTAGAGTGTGGATAGCTTCTCACTAGAAAGAGTATTTTGCCACAGTTGGAAAATCCATTTCCAAGCTTAGATATAGGAATTCTGCTATAAATGTATTCATTTACTCTATTGTGGCTATCATATGCCTACATATGGAATGATATAACATTCCTGTACTATGATTATTAGAGGATAGTCATTAATGAGGACAATCTAAGCTACTAGTTTGAAACAAAAAGAACCGCTTTGGATTATTTGTCCTCAGTTCTTTTTTAAGTTTGAAAACAGTAGTTTAATAAGTAATACATAAGGATCCCTGTGGGCCATATATGGACTTAGTTTTAAAATATAAAAGTATCTATATTTTATTGTATCTTTATGTATTTATTAAGTATTTCCTAGTTAGATATTAATCTGGTCTGGGTTTCACCTGGATCTGGTATGGCCACATATTGGATACCTCAAAGCTACTTTTCATATTTTAATCATAGGTGCTTGATTTTTTTCTTATTTATATCATAAAAATATGAATAATTCATCATAAAAACTATGAATTATTTCCCCCTTTTCTTTAATTACCTTTGTATGTTTTTAATAATATGTTTTTTATTATTTATCAGAAAACAATGATACTTTTATAAGTATTAGCCCTTTCTACCCTTCGAAAGACTTGATGGTTTTCAGCAAAACATACATTTTTCATACTTTTGGAATGGGATTTTGTATGAACTACATAGGATTTGAGGTAGAACTGGGGAAATCATAGCGGAAAGTTCTGTTGATAGATATGTGGTGGGAACCATGGGAGAAATGTTAATTTAGTGCTTTCTAGTGAGACAAAGCACAAGAATAATGGATATAGAATTTGCAGTTCCAAAAATACCACTTGTCCCCTATGTGCACAGTTAATGAAAACACTAAATTATTGGAACTGGGTTCTGGATTAAGTAATTTTCTGTTAATTTCCCTAATTTCCTTTTTAATTCATTTGCAATTCAGAATTGCAAACTCTCTGTCATGTCATACTTCCATTGGGTCACTGTAGAAAAGACTGGAGCCAATCATCATGTTCTGCACCCCATGCCACAAATTGACTTGAAAGGAAAGTTCTCTCAAGACAGCCTGTTGTTTGTAGGATTAAAGATACCCTACAGCTCTTAAACCCTTTTCTCAAGGTACGGTCAATAGAATGATTGAAAGAAAAAATGTACCATGTTTCAGGGAGAGGCCAACCAAAAAAAGAATTGGGTTATATCTCAGTATCGGAAAATGTTAATGATTGGTTTGGGTAATTTAGGGGATATGCAATGTTGAGGGGTGGTTGAAGATGACTAGAGGGCCTAGGGGTGCCTTCTTTTATTCTTTTTTTTTAAACCCTTACCTTCTGTCTTGGAGTCAATACTGTGTATTGGCTCCAAGGCAGAAGAGTGGTAAGGGCTAGGCAATGGGGGTCAAGTGACTTGCCCAGGGTCACACAGCTGGGAAGTGTATGAGGTCACATTTGAACTCAGGACCTCCTGTCTCTGGGCCTGGCTCTCAATCCACTGAGCCACCCAGCTGCCCCCCTTCTTTTATTCTAACATACATTTAGTTCCTCAAAAAGTTGAAAAATAATTGAAATATTTTGCGATCCTGGTCCTAATTCTGGTAACCTTGAGAAAAAGTGACTATTATTCTTTCAGTGACAATGTATTTCAAAAAGTTAAAGGGGAATTTGTCTAAAGAAGGATAAGCAGGCTGAAAAAATGTATCAGAGAAGAGAAAACAAACAGTCCATATAAAAAGTGATATATATGTATATAAAAATATATATTAAAAAGCAGATCAGCACAGAAGTCTCTGAAGAGCTAGAATTTTAAAATGGCATACCAAAAAAGATGAAAAGAGATACATGAGGAAAAATATAGCAAAAAAGAAAATTATGGGGAAGAGGCAATTCTAGAATAAGTTGAAACTTAGGACATGACAAGGGCAAGAAAAGTCATTCTTTAACAACTAAGACATATAAAAAAGGATATTACCATTTAGAAAGGTATATGGTATATTTTTGGAAAACAGAGAAAAGAAAAAAAAATTAAACTTCTATCTTTCTCTATCAATTAAAATGGTCAGACTGGAAAGGGCCAAATATGGTAACTTGGAACTATAGCCCCAAATTGGTAAGGGGAAATGAGAAAGTATGAAATGCTTTTAAATGAACTTAATTCTCCTAGACTAGTGATTTAAATACTAGAGTGCTGAAAAAAATTGGAGATAATTGTTGAAGTGTCCCAAAGACTATCATATTCATCAAAGACTTGGAAAAACACACAAAAATGTATTAAGAAGATTTGTCAGTGTCACAGTGAGACACCTTGAATTTAAATGATATGTGGAAGAAAGTGTCTAAACTAAAAGACATACTATTTTCAAAAGGGATGATCAGAAGGACCAACCAATGGAAGCTATAAGGAGCCATATTTTGGCTAAATATAACAAAGAACTTTATAATTATCAGAGCTATCTGAAAACTGAATAATGTGTTTTGTGAAGTAGTGATTGATATTTGGGAAGTAAACAAAGCTTTCACACAGTAAAGGTTCTCTTCGAATATTTGCTAGCAAAAGGATTCTGGGCTGGGTAGACCATAGGTACATAGGTAAATAAATACAATTTTTATAAGATGTTATCTCTGAGGATAGAGACAATGCCATGTATCTACCTATCTCAAACATTTTTGGGAGAATAATTTGTAAGCTTTAAATTTCTCTGGGGATGTTATTACTATAATACATACTTTGTGTCCTCTATCACACACTTCACAGTGACATGCATAGGGAAATCTCTTAGTAAATATCTGTTTATTAATTATAGTAACACGTGAAATATTAGATTGTTAATTGAATTTTCACTTAGAAAAAAGTCTGTTTTCTGATGAACACAATGGTGATATTATGAGTAAAATCAGTAAAATATTGGTTTCATAAATTTATGTGAATCAAAGTTATACAAGGTCCAATTTTGTTTTGTGTGATTTTTAGTGTATAAAAGAAATGAAATGGGGGGGTGGTATTTTCCTTACCATAGAGGGATTTTCCTTAAAGCAAATTGAGGGAAATAAAAAAGAAGCATGATGAAAAATAAATTAATAAAAACCATGATGAAATCAAATAGAAGAAATCGAGATCTGATGGCATTAGACTTTTAATGTTCCATACCTGTTAAAGTGAAGTCACCTAAAAACAACAAAAGAGAAAAGAATATCGATTATGAATTATTCAAAATATATCAGACATACCAAACCCCTCTGATATCAGATTTTCTAGTTACCCACCCAAACAATGAAAAGTTTTATAAATTGTATTTACAAATATAGAAAATCATTTGTTAAAGTATGAATTCCATGACTTCTAAGTCCACACATATACATCAGAAATCATCCATCTTTAATATGATTCATCTTCATAATGAAAATGGACCAACAATTAGTGGATGTTGAAGAAAAATATTGGACTAATATATATCCTAAAGCAACAATCCTGGAGTAAATCAACAATT
The DNA here is from genome assembly GCF_027887165.1 of Monodelphis domestica. Lineage (NCBI taxonomy): Eukaryota > Metazoa > Chordata > Mammalia > Didelphimorphia > Didelphidae > Monodelphis > Monodelphis domestica. The sequence goes on along the minus strand of NC_077227.1, from coordinate 670,155,411 downwards.
CCCAAACAAAAGTCAAACATCTAGAAAAAGTCCCTTGACACACAGACACACATATATACATATGGAAAGAAAAACCTGGAGAAATGAACAACAGCAAGAAATGAAATGCTTACCAAGCTCATTCAACAACAGGGCTGTGAAGGAAACAGACAAAGACAAACACAGAATAAGAAAACAAATGAATAATGAAAATAAGAGGAGTACCCACAGAAAGAAATCCAGGCAGATCTGGTTAGAGGACTAGAAAATTACTGCTCAAAATTGAGAGTACCACAACACATTTGGTGTGGCAGAAAAATGTCCCTAAGCAGACTGGCTTTCTATATATATGTGTTTATGCCAACACACATGTGTGTCTACATGTATATATATATGTAAACATATATATACATGTAGATAAAATTAGATTTTCTACTGTATTTATAGATGTATATTATATCTTTAAGGAGAAACATTTATTAGGTAAATTTGAATATTACTTAGTAAATTAGTAAATTAGTAAAAACTGTAGATGGGAATTTTAAATGAGGCAAAATTTCAAGAGTGAAGTATGTCCCATTCACTGAGAGCAGGTAAAAAGTCTCAGCGATGTAAAAAACAAACAAACAAACTGGCTGTCTGGCTTGAGATGGGATGCTGACCTTGAATGTAGACTACATGGATATTTTACTTCCACAGTATCCATCTATTTAAGATTCCTTTCCATTTGTAGGTGGAGGAAATAAAGCTCATTCAGTGGTCATTTTCTTTGATCTTTCTTATCTCTCAAAGGGAACTTGAAAAGGAATTTGCTATATGGCTTTTACTAATGGCAATTTTGGAGGAAAGAATGGTTTTCTTGCTTTTTTTTTTTGTTACTTTACCTCCATCCCAGAGTAAACACAGAAGATCAAATTTATTTTCCCTTTTAGCCATGAAATTCAATATACCTCAGCCAGTTTTAAGCTCTGTGATCTCAATAGTGGTACTACTGAGGACCTTGGTCCACACACTGACTATCAGGTTAGATGCAGGATTATTTATTACCTTCATGATTTTTGGGCAAGTCACTTAATCATCTTGGTCAACAACTTCCTCATGTATAAAATGAAGAGGTTGGACTGGACAGAGTTCTTCTAGTTCTAGTTCCTATTATACTCATTTAGATGACCAAATAACAATATTTCTGTTTCTTACTTCTCAGGAGAGCTGGAGTCAGGAAGACCTGAGTTCAAATCTGACCTAAGATTCTTTCTAACTGGGTAACCCTGGGCAAGTCACTTAGCTTCTGTTTGCCTTAATTTCTTCAACTTTAAAATGGGGATAATAATAGCACCTACCTCCCACTGTTGTTGTCAGGATCAAATGAGATAAAATTTGCAGGTGCTTAGTAGAGTGTCTAATATTCAATAAGTACTCAATAAATACTTCTTTTATTAATCAATTAATAGATTATTTGAAAAATAATATGTATACACATACATATATACATATATATCCTATATAATCATTAATTTCTATTTATAGAATTCTATTATCAGGCTAATAAATACTTTAAAAAAATTGGCATATAGGACCATAGATTTAGAGATGACAGACTTCAAAGCCCCCCTAATCCAATCTTGTCATTTATAGTTAAATGGAACTGAGGTACAGGGAGGTTATTTGCTACTTAGGGTCACACAGGCATGATTTGAACCTAGTAACTCTTACTGTGAAGCTAGGAGGTCTTTTCATTGTAGCAAGCTATTGCTTTGAAATTTCTCTGACTTTTGGTAAGAGTTTCATTTTAGAAGAAAAGCATACTTATTGGGGTATTTAGCCCAATTTAATCCTTTTTAAAAAAAAGGTATTCAATTTAATGCTATTCATTTCAATTTCCCTTTCAAAAACATAAAGCAGTACATTTAGTTTTATGAGCCTCAGTTTCCCCATTTATTAGATGATAGTATTTTCCTAGGTGATCTGGTCCTCTTGTAATGCACTGATAGTAGTTAATAATTGAAAATTCAATGGCTTTAGGAGCGCCCAAGTTCTATATAAAAGTAACTCATATTATCAAATGCTTTGATCAGAGTCAAATGCAATGAGAACTTTCATGGTTTTTGTGCATTAAGCATGAGAACCCCACAAATTAATACTGATCCCCAGCCTTGCCAACTAAAAAATAGAGTGAGGGGAAAAGAAATCAGATCCTTAGTAAAAAAAAAATGGACTAAATAGTGATTGCAGTGCATCAGCACCAGCTCTGGGACTGGACTTCATGGTCAGAGCCATCCATTGCTTTAATATTATTGGAAGAGAATGTGCAAGAAAACTCTAGAAGGATGATGGACTCTGTGTGTGTGTGTGTGTGTGTGTGTGTGTGTGTGTGTGTGTGTGTGTGTGTTTGTGCATAATTGCAAAGTTGATTTGGTCCCTTTCTTCCCAAAACTTCTGACCTCTCAGGAAAGGGACAGAAAACTTTAATCAATTTCTTCTGCATATTTTAAAAATGTGTGAGTGACACAGTTTAGTGTAGTCCTTAAATGTCACATTAATGTACCCCTTAATTGTAATTCTTCTAAACAGTTTCAAAAGCAACAATTATTCAATAGTTAAATCGCTGCTGATGGGACATACATGTTCTTTTAATAAAATGATGTTTGGTCATGGTTTCAGACACTGGCAAACTTTCCACATGGCTCTTGTACTACAAAAGTGACGCCGGGCTCAGATATAATACTCCCTTTTCTATATTCACTTTTAAAGAATTTTCCTCTACTTTTTATCTGTTTACTTCCAAAGCTCTAAAGGAAATCCCAGTTGCAGAATTTTTGAAATTAACTATTTGATGCTTTAGGTTCAGTGGTTGCCTGTTGTCTTTACCTTGTCTTTATTATCAGTTTATTCACTTTTTAAATGACTATGTCTATAAAGCCAGTAGCAACTGGGGTAAACATTTTGTTTTTATAGATGGCATCATGGGTTTTGTTAGCTTGATTCAGACTGAATCACCCCATCTCACACCTGTTGAAAGTGGAGCAGACACTCATGAGCATGATCTCACTGCTGGCTGGCGTGGAAGCTTTGAGCTGCTCTATCTCTACCCTGTACTGAGCAGTCCATCCCTGGCAGCTTGGCATCCCTCTACTCCAAGAGGTTCAGTTTTTTGGTGTCAGACACTGTGGATCTCTGTTTATCTTTAGTTCTCCTGCAGCTCACTGTTTTTAGCCCTCCTAATATTTTTTACTCTAGATTGGGGAAGCCCTTCCAGTATACTGTCTCCTAATGCTAGCACAACTATATCTACATTTCTTGGACTTTTTTTAATAGTTCCATTTTGGAAGAAAAGCATACATATGCCTAAGGTACAATAATCTGCTAGCCAATGCTTCCCCAGTAGTGAGGATTATAAGTATATTCTATCACAAATGGCCAGCTGAAGCACAATGGAAAGAGCAACAGCTTGGGTTTGGGTCCCAGTGCTCCCAGTTTCTGGATGTATGACTTTGTTCAAGGGAAGGGTATATGGGAACAAGAATGTATTAAACTTATGTGTCAGACATTGTGCTAAGTATTTTACAGATATTATCTCATTCAATATAGAGATAATAATAACTGACAAACTACTTCTTTAGGTTGGGAGTACCAAATGAGATAACAGTATAAAAATATTTAGAATATAAAATGTTTTTCATTATAAAATGCTTTATGAATATCTACTAAAATCATTGTTCTTGTTAGGGATAGGGACTTGAACTGTGATTTCATTTATGTAGAGAATTCCCAAGCAATAAAACCCCAGCAATGGAAAATTCTCCACAACTTATACTTTTAGAGATTGTCTAAAGGTCTTAGAGGCTTAGGTGACTTGCCCAGGGGTAAAAAGCTAACATTTTTCAGAGGTGAGACTTCAACAAAGGTTGTTCTGGCTTTGTAGCCAATCTCCAACCCACTCAGCCCTACTGTCTTGCCTCTTTTTATTAATAGAGCTAAACTAAACTATATTAGATAGTGGGAATCAAACGTCAAGATAAAAATTATATGATCAATAGGAGCCTAACAGTTAAAAAGGTCTTTTGAACTATTGTATCAATTTTTGAGCTAAAAAAATCTTTCATTTCATAAAATTTTTGGTATCTAGTTATAATCTGGTAGTCAACCATCAATATTCAACCACCAGCTTATTTAGTAGGCAATGATTGATGCACTAGGGAGTTAGGAAAAAAGAAAAGCCTTAAAGGAGACAAAGTAAAGTATTTGGAAGCCAAAGGTGGAGGAGAGAGTTAAGCGTGAGAGTAAGGAGATACGGAGAGAGAGAGTACAATTTCTCGCTGGTATATCTTGGTATACTCTCACACCTTTTTTTCCTCTTCTTAGCCATATTGGTTCGTCAAGCACAAGGGAGAAACTGCACTCTTTCTCATATTCCTCATGGTCATATATTCTAAGGGTAATGACCTTCCTGTGGGAACATAAGACAAAGGCAAAACAAATGGTTGGATTCACACACTCATGCTTTAGGTGTCCACCAAGCTCAATGTCACTGTGATGTTATGGAAGGAGATCACTGCAGCACATCCACGTCCATTAAGTATGTAAAAGGGCATGATGGATACTCATGTTCTGGCATCACCCAGTTGCACCAGTGAAGCTCCTGGAGAGAGGATATTTAACCTCAGTTTATGCTGTTTAATATCCTTACACTCCAGGATATGAGAAAACTTAGCCTTGACATGTTTATTTTGGGAAATTTGAATTTCATGTCTTCGTACCTCATTTGCAAAATTATAGTGTTATTGAATCAAAGACTATCAATACCTCCTTCTAGAGCACAGGATTCCCAGAATCCTGTGCTGAGATCCAAGACCACAGAATTATGGAATCAGAAAATCTGAGCTGGAAGGACCTTATATTTCATGAGACTTCACTGGCAAAAGTGTTGGACTATTGTTATCCCTGGGAAAAGACATGCCCTGTTACATAGGTGAAGGGATGTGTGCCTTGTAAGTAATGTTTTGAACAGTGCTGGGTGTCCAAGTGTAGAATAAACAGGCACAGGCAGTTTGGGCTCATCTTTGGAGCAACTCCCCCACCTTTCTTCTCACTCATCTCCACCAGTCGGGGCTCTCCAATCTCAAGAAAGAAGGTCTTGTTTTTCTCATATTCCTCATCATCAATTACCTTGACTGATATTGTTTTGCTGAAACAGAGAAGAATAAAGATTGACGAACAAGGGGAAAAGGATAGAAGGAGGAGAAGAAATGTACAGAGGACAGAAAAGTTAACAGATTTTAGGTTCAAAGAGAACAGAGAAACTATCCTGTCGTCTGTTGATTATTTAAGACTGGCAAGGGAATAAATACTCCATTCCTTCATTACCTGAATTAAACACTAGACAAAAGTTAGGTGATTAGTTTTAATAGAGGGGAAGAGCGAATATAATTTTGATCATCATGTGAAGGAGAAAAAAACAGAGAAGCAAAATTCACAATCAGAACTTACATGAAGTAATGAAGAAATATATCCATTCTATAAAATATTAAACTAGGAGACATTGACTAAGCTAGGAACTGAAATTCAGTCAGAAAAGAACAGTGAAACCAAAGCATTTGACACTTTATTCTCTGACCTAGAAACAAAATCACATTGAATTTCATCAGATTATCCAAGACCATTCTGGTCCTTTGATCAAAATTCACTTGTTTGCATTTTACCTCTTACTAAATTAAGGCTATTCTTTTCAAAGGGGGGGGAGTGATAATAATTTAATGATTTAATTCCAAACCCATTGTTTTTAGACATCTACATTTGATCAAATTTTCCCCTGGTCAAACCTTTTGAATATGCTACCTACCAAAATGCTGAAACAGACAGGAAAAGTGGCAAGGCAAATTTAAACACTATTACCAGGTAAGTGAATTGTAATGAAAATCCATGTCCTTAAAGTGAAAGACTAATTGCCAAAGACTTACACCCAAATAGACTAATTCCATAACTTACCCAGAGCCCTAAGACATTTACTTGATCATTCATATATTTATTTGGACTCAAGGACTGATAGAAAGAGTGTATAATCCATCATCACTGTAAAACCCAACTTAACTCCCTTATAAATTAATCTCTAAGGATCCACTATGCACAAGGAACTATATAGGGTGCTAGAACTACAGAGACAAAAATGAAGCAAGCTATTTTCTCAAGCTCATATTCTATTGAGGGACACAGGCGTAAGAAGTGGCCTGTGATTTCACTGGTTCTGAAAAACATTCTTGGTGAATAAACTCCTTACCCATACAAAGTATTACCTTCTTTACCTATATAATCTTTCCTCAAGCTCTGAGAAGTTAATTGTTTTGCTTAGAGTTAGACAGTATTGTTAGAGGCAGGACCAAGGCTAGCTCTCTATTCATTATATAATACTGCCCCCTTCCTCTCTCTCATATACTTGGATGTCCACACAGCATATGCATACAAAAATGTAGATACACATAAATATGTATAAAATTTAAAGAGAGAAAATACATACAAATAAAACAGTACAAAGTGAATATAAAATATCTAGGAAAGACAGATAATTAATAGTTGGGGGGAGGTAGGAAAAGCTTGGTGGCTTTGAAGGTGCCACTTCAATCATGACTTGAAGAAAGAGATATTCTTTGAAATGAAGGAAAGGGGAAAATGCATTCCAGTGATGGAGAATGGCCACAGCAAAGGGATGAAGAAGGGAGATGCAATGTTATGTGTGAAGAACAGAGAAGAGGGCATCCTGATGGAAAGTCACTAATGCTTTCTTTGCTGATGAAAGAGAGCACATAAAGTTCTAACCACAGGGAGTAGAGGGGTTGAGCCTGTGATCATATCGAATTGTTCAATTAAAATTTCCAAAACAGGAAGAAAAAAAACATTTTCCAAATTTGTTCTTAAAGTCCTTTACATTTAGTTAAATATCACAGTCCTTTCTTTAGATGAGATAGAGAAGTTTTCATATCATTCATAACCAAACATTTTGTTTCTGTGACTTCACCAATAACTTGCCAACTTAGCTTTTGGCCTTGATTATTTCAGCTTTTGGTGGACCTCAGGGTAGGGTGAGGGAAGACTAAATGGATAAATCAGAGTTAGGATTGCATAATCTGTATCCTGCACTCCCATGTACATTTTGTTAGATTTTTCCATATTTCAGTTACCACTGACTAGAGAAAAGGCGATGATTACTTTGCTATTTTAGGAATGGTAAATGGCTTCAGCTTCTCCAGCCTAGGGGCCCTAAGTAATATTTAAAACTTTTTTTAAGTTCCTTTCAGAACACAAGCTCTGACTATTCACCAAGAAAGTTAAGTCCTGCTAAAGGGCATCTGGTAGCCAAAGCACACCTAGATGCAATTTTCTAATGATGAGAATCAGCAATTGACGTTAGCCTCTAAAGATGTTCTTCTTAGAAGTTAGCAGGTTAGAAGCTATTTCTAATCTACTCATGCAAACTTTTTCATAGTGACAACTCAGAGCAAAAGTGTTTCAGTTGGAAAAGGAAGGAAACAGAAGTGGAAGAAAGTAGAGTTAGAAAGCCACATCTATTCATTAGGTTTTCAGAGAAGAAACCCCAGAAGGTTATATATTTGGACCATGTAAGGGCTATCCTAAAGTTCTTATGCTGGTAATAAACTGCTTCATGACAGTATTTGATACCTTGTATTTGGTATGGAAAAGACAATTAAGAGACTCTATTTCCTGACAACATATGCCTACTTCTGCCATCTACATGAACAGATATTTCTCTAGATTGCCAAGAGAAAGAATAGACAAAGTACTCATCCTACTACTTGAATAAGCACAAAAATCAGCTAAGTAAACTTATAATTAGTAAGAACCATGCATATTCATAGACAAAGTAAGACACAATGATGCATTGAAAAATGAGCCCATCTTTCACAATGAAGAATAAGCAATAAAGCAATAAACATTATTTCTTCTGCTTGAGAGTAAGAAGTATTTTTGGAAGTAAGTTTTCCTTCCATGATCCCATGGCCTCATCCACTAAATTCTGAGTTATAAAAAACATAACTTCAGGGACCCACACAATGTGAGCAATGGAATGAATATCTAAAATTACTTTTGCCAATATAACACCAGTGTTCCTCAAGATTAGTATGCTCAGACAATTCTATTCTGAAGAATGAACAAATTATTAGGAAGCAGTGATAGTGGAAATCATTTTAGATGAAGAAAACAGAACAGGAAAAAAATATTTATGTGTACCTGGCAAAGTTCCTTAGAGTGGATGCAGTGTGCATAATAACGTGTTCTTTCAAAATCATTAGTAAAAAGATCAATAATGCTCCTGCAGGATCCATTAAATTATATACTAATTTCCCACCTTAAATACAACGAAGCTATTATTAGGAACCTTAATTAACAAAGACATCTCAATTAATCTTAGATAGTGGTTCTTGCTAACCAGTTCCTTCAGGTCCAGAGAAACAATGATCTCTTTTTTAAGAGTAGGAAATGTTTGCAGAGGACAAGGAATGGGATACTATGCAGTTCCTTTCCCAGTATAAAATATACCAATTTTCAGTTGTTGGAAAGATTTCATTCATGGCTTCACATAGGAAGATTCTAATTTTGTACAATCTCCTGGTATTGATTATAGAATAATAATGGCTATAGAATAATGGATAATATATGTTAAGACCAACTCTGTGACTTCCATAGCCTTGAGGATTATCTCATTTACCTCAAAATAGATCCAATTTCAGAATTCTATTATTTCCTTAGCTTCAATTCCAAGATACTTTTTCCCTCCAAGATTAATTGACGAGGTTATTTTCTCCTAGATTAATTGATTGTTGCTGGAACTGGCTCACTAATTCAGTCAAAATGATTGAAATAGTATGGTACAGATAGATCTTTGATGGAAATCTGACTTTTTAATCTCCTTTGGATTGATGAGAAGCAAATTAAAAACTAGACACAGACAACAACAAGCAGTCAAGGAACAGAGAAAGTGTGCTCTTCAGGAATAAGGACTATTTAATTTTGGTGTTTAAATTCCTAGGATGGTGCCTTGGGTAGAGTAGGAGCTTGATTACTGTGCTGAATTGATTTGGTGAAAAATATACATCGTTCTAGATATTGTATGGTCACAACCATGATTCTGGAGAATGTGACATAGTTGATAATGATCTGGAGATTGTTTCATAGTCTCAAATAGTCTGATTAAAAAAATAAAGCATATAATCAATCAATAAGCATTTACAAGTACTTCGTATGTGCCAAGCACTGGGGCTACATAGATAAAAAGGAAAAAGTCTCTGTCCTCAAGAAGCTTATATCCCACCAGGGGATTATACATTTTCATATACATGCTTGTATTATGCCTGCTATTTACAAAATTAATATAATATGATTGTGGTATGGGGCAGGAATAGCAGAAAAAAAATCTTTTTTTTAAACCCTTACCTTCCGTCTTGGAATTAATACTGTGTATTGGCTCCAAGGCAGAAGAGTGGTGAGGGCTAGGCAATGGGGGTCAAGTGACTTGCCCAGGGTCACACAGCTGGGAAGTGTCTGATCCAGATTTGAACTCAGGACCTCCTCTCTTTGGGCCTGGCTCTCAATCCACTGAGCTACCCAGATGCCCTCAGGAAAAAAAGCCATCTAGTCATGGCAAACAGTCAGAGGAAAAGAATGGAGATGAGAAATGGAATTTTGTGTGTGAAGAACTGAGTTAGAAGGGCAGTTTAGGTAAAACAGAGCATATGAAATAGAGAATAATCTGGAAAGGTTGGGAAGTGATGCATTATATACTAATTGGAATTCCACAATAGGGATTATTCAAACTGCATAATAAAATTTTTGAACAACTGAAAATGTAAAAAATAGAAATAGAGTCCATTATGGTTACCTCTAAACCCATCTTTGCTTGGAATTTCCCAAGAAATGGGGATAATATATGTAGTACTTGTTTTATAGGTCTGTTGAGAGGAGCAAATTCTCTAGATAATATCTGCAAAATGATTTTCAAATCTTATGGTACTGAAAGATCAGTTATGATTATTTAAATTAACTTTTAAATTATTGTATCAAAGCAAGTGAGTATGAAAATATAGATAGGGTTATTTTTTATTCTGCTTTCAATTGAGTCCATATGATGAGGACATGATTTTTGAGGATCTTAAGTAGTCTATAAGTTACTGTCTATCACAGAAATGGCAGATATGGCTGCTATAATGCAGAACAATGTTAAATTCCGTGCTTTAAAGACAATGGATTTCATTTTCAAAAGCTCCTTTTTTACAGAATTAAAAAGAATCAGCAAATGGAAGTGAGTTTTCATTCATCTTATTAATAAGTTTTAAAAATTCAGGTGGGCTGATTTTTGGCATGGGTTGAAACATATTGTATATGCCAACTGAATAAAGAGTTTTAAAAATTAAGGCTATTCTCTTTGATTTATATGTTTTGCATTAGTTTTATTTACCTGCATCATTTTTGATCCTTTACTATTTATTTTGAATAGCAAAGAGTCGATATTTTCTCTCTGGATTTGCACATATGCATTGGGGGTAAGTGTCAATGGGCTGTCTTTTACTGGACTGAATAGCTAACTTATAATTTGCCTAATTACAATTGAGACAAAACCATATTTCTGCCTAGAGTTTTAAAATTCTGGACTGTATAAAGAATTGTGTGAAGGGCTCGGTCAAAAGAAAAATCTACCTTTAATTAGTAAGTTAAGTAGAAAGGCAGAAAACAAGCCTTTTGTGATATTCTCCAGCAGTTTTGAAGTCTACTTTATGAAGTACAGTGATATTTCCCCCTTTTCCCCACTCCCCAGGTGAAGGCTGGTTTCTGAAGTCAATTTCAATAGCTTAGGTGAGAAAACACATTTAGCTTGTAGGGGGCAGAGTTTACACTCCTGCTGTGTCGTTGCTTTTTCATACAAGATGATATGAACTCTGGTTCTGTTTATCCAACATTGACTGCATCTGGAAATGAAATGAATCCCTGAGGGGCTTCAGTCGCCTTAGTGAACCAGAGTAAAGGGCAATATCTTAAATAAATAAAGAGGGCTGTCCAGAACTTCTAACTCTAAAATATTTCACGCTTAGACAAAAATGGGAAGGGAACGGGCAGGGACTGATCAGAAGGGGAAGAGACCGCCATAATCTCCCCCTCCTTGAGGTCTTCAGTCAACAAAGGAAGGTTACAAACTCAACCTGCTGCCATTTCTGGCATAAATAATAATAATAATAATAATAATAATAATAATAATAAGTCTAGACTAACTATTCCTTTCACAAAAGGAAGTTTCTCTGAAGTTGATGTGAGACAAGGCTGTCAGAAACACTGGTCTCCTAAGGGGAAAAGTGTCAGAGAGTTCTTACTTCTGGCTTATTTCAGTCAGATTTAGCAAGAAAAGAGAAGCTACAGTCACAGAGCAGCATCCTTTCCTGTCAGACCAACCTTCTAAAGTGATTTGCATCACAGCTAAGTGTGACTTCTCTGTGTGGTTGCTCTACTGTGCCTTGGTTCAGATTCTCGTTCTCATTTCACTCAAATAAATGTTAGTGATCTCCATCTGTTGGGCTTTAAAATAACAAGCACTCAGGTGGTTGGTTTGATCTCTGATCATGAGCCCATCGCTCCCCTTTGCCATGTAACCATTCTAGCTTGCTTCTTTTCTTCCAAAGTTCAAAGGTTTAAATAAATGTCAGAAGCAGAATTCTGGGAGAAGACAGGAAAGGAAATCAGGGATAGGCACTCCCTGGGAATTCCCAAGAAGTGTCCCATATTCTTCCCCATCTCACAGAATGATCCATCTAAATACCTTTCTTGAATTAATTTTTATCCACTGACAAGGAATAATATATTGGTTTTAGATTCCTATTGCAGCACTCTGTTTAAACTTGTGGTCCATTTCTTTGAAATCAAGTAAATCATTTTTCTCATTAAATAATGGTTCTGGAATTACCTTTGTGCATTAAAAAAGGCAGGGGAGTTGTTAATGATGACAAAAGGTTTACAACCTCACAATGAAAAAAAAAAGAGAAATATTAAGAGAAAACCAACCTATGCTTTCTTGGCAGCTTTCCAAAGGGATTCTAGCCAACTTCCTTATTTATCTGTCCAAATAGTTTGAGGTTAAAATTTTACTTTGATTCTTCATTATAATCTTTCTATAAGACAGAACATCTTTATCTTATATATGAGGATAAGAGGGCTAAATCTAGAAGGAATCTTTGAGGTCATCAAGTTTATCTTCCTCATTTTACAGTTGAGGAAACTAAGGCTTAGCAGATTTAAGTGACTGGCTCAAGGTTACATACATAGTGGTTTATAATAACATTTTATGATTTAGTCAATGCTCCAGGTAGCTATATAGTATGTCTTCTATGAGGTGATATAGAAAAGGGACTCCTTGGTTTGTAATTCATGCAAGAAATATTCATTAAAGCCTATAATATATGGAATACTATTATATTAAATACTAGAGATGCAAAGAAAAAAATGAAAAAAAATAATGCTGAACTCAATAAATTTACAGTCTAGCAAAAGAGAAAAATATTGATTATTCTTTCCATATCTTGACTTTCCTCATTGTGGTTTTGCTGTACCATGGGTTAGCATAATAAATTAAATGGGAATTTGGGGGGGGGGCTTTGTAGAATTGCCAAATATCATGCAAAGGTTAATAGATGGTACAGAAAATGTTTAGAAACTCTTTAGCCATTGATCAAATACTTAGCCCAAATTGTACAATAAAGTGCTATGAAGACCTTGAAAAAGAAAAAGAAAAAAATTTAGACTTCTCTGGTTTGAAGAGAGAGTCATAAAAATTTACTCAGATTTTCCAGATCACAGGGGCATTGCTCTCCTAACTTTCAAGATATGGAAGGGATACTCACTACTGGGGATATTCTGGATGAATTGCTTTTCATAGGGAGACAAATGCAGATAGTGATAACCTTCCTTATTAATAATTACAATAGCTAATAATAATAACTTTTATCTAGTGCTTTTAGGTTTTCAAAATACTTTTCTGAAACCTCATTTTATCCTCAAAGCAATGCTGGAAGGTAGATACTAACATTATCTCCATTTTACAGATGAAGACACTGAGGCAAATAGAAGTTAAGTGACATATCCAGGGTCACACAACTAATAAACATGTAAGGATGGATTTGAATTCAGATCTTCCACATGCTATTTAAAATACTGCATTCTTGTCTTCTTTAATGAAACAGCATCTTCCAAATCATAAAAGGTTATGCCCCATGAAATATCTAATATGTACACCCATCAATGCTTACCTACTGTTCTAGTGATAAGGCTCACCTTTTTTGCTTAGTGTCAAAAAAGGATCTTAAAGAACATATTGTTGTTCCTGTAGAGCAAGCATCATTTGTGGAATCAGAAACCCTGGGCTCAGATTTGAGTTCTGGCCATTACTATCTAGGCAGCCTTGGATAATTAAATTCATTATCCTAGATTCTGATAGATTTGGATCTGAAGGACCTCTGAGGTCATTTTATAATTTAGGGGTTTGAACAAAGCTAACTCCATGGTCCTTTCCAACTCTGAAACCACGACCCCAAGACATGAGTTTCTCTTTGTCTGGAAATATAGCCTCTAAAGTGGGGAACCAGAAGGGAGAGTTGTTGATTTTCTAGTTAATTTAACTTCTTCTACAGACAAGAATTAAGGTATCTGGTATGAGGACATAAAGGAATGCCGAGCTGGAAAATGATATTTTCAGTAATATAATTCTGGAGGTCCCATCATCAAGTTAACTGTTATCTTGATTCAAGAAAGGTTTCTTCAGATCAGAGAAATAGACAGTAAAAATTGAGAAATGAGCAACCTAAACTTTTATTTCCTTTTCCTTGAAGTTATGGAGTAATCTATCAATTAACCTCACCCTGCTTAAGTTTCTTTATATGCAAAATGGGGATATATATGGTATCTTATCTCAATTTTACTTCTCAGCAAGTTCATATCTTCTGAATGTTCTAGTCTCAGTGTAGAAAGTAAATATGGAAACCTGATCTCATGTTATTATTACCAAATGGAATTTATGGTCTAATAAAAGGCATCTTGGGGGAAAGAAGCAGAGAACATAGAAAAAAAGAGACTTGATTTGTGTGATCTGGAAGATCTTTGAGTGAATTATTCTCTTTACTGCCCTTCTTCACTATCATTCCAATTCACAGTCTTAGAGCCACTGAATGATAAGAGCACATGATGTGCTGTCTGAGAATGCCTTTATTCTGCCCAGAGAACCAAGTTCAGTCGTAAAAGAAGCCAAAATAGTGGAACTCGTCATTACAAAGAGAACACTAAACGAATTTTTAAACTGTATTTTTTCCACTTCAAATATTTCTATTAGCATTGTAGAGAACTAGTTCAGGAAATGGGGACTCAAAGGCAGGGGAGACAATGAGCAACTTGGGAACATAGTGCTAGATTCTTCATAGCTTAATATATTTCCTCAAATAAATAATGGTTGCCTTTTCTGTGCCCCCCAAAACAATAGAAATTGTCTATTAAGATCATTTGTTGGGGGGACAATTTGTTAAAGCTATCCCCATATTAGGAGGAATGGTAATTTTATCTTTTCAAGAGTAGATCTTCTCCTGATCTGTGCTCATAAATATCTTGGGTACAGTTTCAGAAAATTCTTCTATTTTCCCAATTTGTCCGTGCTTTTCAAAAAGGCTTAAGATTTTTTTAAAAATGGGCATTATTCTGCTAGATTCCAAATGGACTTTTTTCTTTTTTTACTCATTCTATCTTACCTTCCATTCCCTTTTAACATCCTCTCTTTCTGTAGGGCTATTAGCAACTCGTTTAAACGATTTTTTTTTTAAATTTTGGTCCTTTTTCTGATTTTTCTTTGTCCAGAAGAAAAGATGTTCAATACATAATAAGGGAAGAACTTTCCGCATGGAATGTAACACAACTTCTATACTTAGCATTTGGCTCCCTATCTAATAGGGGATTGGCTCAAAATATTGAGTATAAAAATATAGTGTCTGATATTTGTTTTACTCTCATACTTTCCAATGCCATGGTCTATGTCATAGGACCATATCTCTTCATGCACAAAAGTGCACACTGAAGCAACCATCTAGGTACAAATATAGACAGAGGTATAGCATGATGTTATGAAGTATAGTGGGATGGCCAACTGCATAGAGAAATAGCTTTGAAATATGAAGACCTGAGTTCAAATTCTTCCTCTGATACACCCTGGCTTTGTGTTTTTGAAGCATCATAATCTCTCAGTCCTCAAGGGAATTCTCTAAGACTATGACTTGTAGAGAAAGTACTGACCAGCACTGGTAGAGGGACTTTCCTCATCCAAGAATTTCATTTTGGCAAGAAAAGTATTGAATCTGTACTTAGTGGACTTTAGTTCAAACTTGGTCTCTGTTACTTACTCCCTGCATGATCCTAGGCTAATCACTTTACCTCTCTGTGCCTCAGTTTCCTGATCTATAAATAAAGGGGTTGGACCTGAAAACATCTGTGGCCCCGTCCAACTCTACATTGATGATTCTATGATTCAGAGTAGATGGAAAAAATAATGCACAAATTACTCATTTTTGAACTTTCTATCCTCATTAATGATATATTGGAATTTTCTTTATTAATTAGAACCACTAAAAGGCTATGGGATAATAATAATGATTATTATTATTTATGTACTTATAAAATTTCCAAAACATTTATATATATATGTATATATATATACATATATATAATTTCATTTTATACTCAAAACATAACCCTGGGAGGTAGATATTTACTATTCCCATTTTATAATTAAAAACACTGAGTCTCCCAAATCTTGCATCATTCCCAAAGTCACAAAACTAGTAAGCATCTTGGTAGGATTCAAACTCAGGTGTTTCTAACTTTGTTATTTTGCCCTTTTATCATTTTAGCTAATTTATAAGTGTGACATGATATCTCAGAGCTATTTGGAGGGAATGTGGAAAAATGGGAGATACTGATCCATGATGAATGATTGACAATGAGACGAGGGAGGAAAAGTGAGGGTCCAAAGTTCTAAGTGACTAATTTTTTTTTATTGATGGTGAATAGAAATAAAGAAGTAAGGAGGGAGAATCAGTCTGGAACATAAGGGAGTCGCTGATTTAGGATGTGTTGAGCATGATGGGCTAACAGGACTTTCAAGTAGAAATTTTCAGTCAACAGAGATCTAGGCTACAGATACAGTTCAGGAGAAATGTAGTTTTGAAGTAACCTGCACAGAGGTGATAAATCACTGAGATCATGACACTTGGAAAAGCTCCATGATAGAAAAGATGCAGAGAGAAAAAAAAAGTGGAGGATTAAAGGCATTCCTTTAGGAAACACCCACATTTAGAGGATGAGAGGAGGAAGAAGAAAGAATGAATGAGAGGCAAAGAAGGAACCTTTTAGCATTTAATGATGGAAATCAAGATAGTATAGAATTGCAAAAGCAAAGGAGAAGAAAACTTCCTGAAGGAAAGGGTATTGACAAGGCAGGAGAGAGGTCAGGAGAAAGGATTTAACAGGTCATTGGTGACCTCATGAATCCAACTTCAAAATTATGAAGGGGGTGGGGAATGGCAGAAGAAAATATTCTGGGAGTTAAAGAGGAAATGGTGTTTGTAAGGGAAATGGATATTGAAGTTTGAATTAAACCAGAGTTCTTAATGCAATTAATTAACCTTAATAATGGAAACAGAAATGAGAACAGTTCATGAATTTACCAATTTTTCTTTATCATTTGACCACGGCTATAACATTACATCTTTTTAAAGTCCAACCATACACCATGCAAATATATACATATATATATACACATATGTGATGTACACATATATGGAGGTTCCTTCAAACATGGCCCTATTATGGCCATTCTACCAATTACTAAATGGCCTTGGGCAATTCACTTAACTTTTTCTGCTTCTCAGCTTCTTCAGATGAAAAATGAGGTCTGGTTAGTAGTAGAGAATTTCTAGGGTTTCTCTCAGCTCTATCATCTTATAATACTGTGATCAAAAGGCTATCTTTACTCTTATTCAAGATGATTTATTAATAAATATCAATAATAATAATTTAGATACATCTTTAATTTAGATACATCTTTAAATTTTATATCACATTTTTCTTCACAAAAACCCTTGAGGTAGGTCTATAATCATCTCCATTTTACAAATAAGTAAACTGAGGCACAGGTTTTTTTTTTTTTAATGATTTGTCTAGGATCACACAGCTAGTGTGCTTGGATTTTCCATCAATCTGGCTGTCTTTGACTCCAGGGAACATCGTATCTCTCCAAGGGAATGACTCTGCTTTTGATGTTCAACATTTTTCCTTCAGTCATTTCTCTTTTCTGAATGGAGGACCAGAGAGTGAAGCAATAAGTTCCTTCCAAATACAAGGCTCTGAACTTTATAAGTAACTTGCCATTTTTTTCTATCAGTGGCTCTATTTGGTTTAAACTCTACAGAATACAATATTCCTACTCTTGGTATCCCCTGTTGCACACCACTTTCAGCTTCCTTTTATGTACTGTATATACAACATGCTTTGTCTTTCCCCCATTAGATTTTAAGGTCCTTGAGGGCAGGAACTATCTTTTATTTATTGTTATCTCCAAAGGTTGGCACAGTATCTGGCAGACAGTAGGCATTTAATAAATGTTTTATTATATTGAAGTGAACTCAAGTTCAATTGGACTCTGAATCCAATTGCTCTATCCTCTGGACCATCTAGCTGACATCTAAAAAGACCGAATGGATTTTATTTCTGAGTCGAACATTTCACTTGAAATGCTTTTCTGTGTCATGTAACTAAGGAGAGTGGAAGTTATACTCTTAATAAATGCACATATATGTGTGTATAAACAAAAATAATTAAGCAGTTATAAGAAACCTAACAGAATTATCCAAAGATAGAGGTTATTCCCATGGAATCCAGTCCCCTAAAAAGAAGCTAAATTAAATCTCCAGAAGACCCAAAGACACTGGAGTCATCCATTCTGGATGGCATACCTGCCAAGTCGGGTATCAAGGAAACATCATGTTCTAGCAAGTTTTGGAATCTATGCAAGTTTTTTCAGTGTCTGCTTGTGAAGAACCAACTTTCATATTTATCATGTAGATCAAGAGGCTACTGCAGTTGTCAAATAAAATGAAACTCTTTCAGTAGCAAACATTTTTGTCCCTAAGTCACATTTTCTGAAGTAACATATAAGGTTAATAGTATAACTATTGAATGATTCGCTTCTCATGGGCCACAGTTGGCCACAAGGGCAGTCTTTTTTTTTTTTACCTTTGGGGGTGGGGGAAACAAGATCACCACCTCTCCCACTCATCAAAGATTTCTTTTCTAATCAATAATAAAATACACAGCATTTAAACTGAGCTCAGCTCTTGATTGGTGGGGGCAGCTAGGTGGTACCTTGGATAGAGTACAGGACCTGGGGTCAGGAAGACTCATCTTCCTGAGTTCCAATGTGATCTCAGATATTCCCTAGCTATGAGAGCTTGGGTAAGTCACTTAATCCTGTTTGCCTCAGTTTCTTCATCTGTAAAATGAGTTGGAGAAGGAAATGGCAAACCCCAAATGGAGTTGGACATAATTGAAATGACTGATAAACAACTTCTGGTAGAGAGAAAGTAACTGGGAATCTGATCATAAACTATGACTCCTATCTTTGCATTTTGGGGTACAATCCTCCATGCAATAATTATTCTTTTCTTAAGTCATCCACAAACCTGTTGACAGTTTCCCCAGAAGTTTTTCTAAAGATGATTTGCCAGCCTTTCCTTTCATCCCTGCCCCACCCCTGACTGGAAATAGAAGGTATAAGAATTCTCACAAAGGCTCTAAGGCACAATAAATTCTTAAGAATAATTCATGCTGAATCACTATCATATCTATTCATGATACTTCACTGCTCTTACCTGTTCTTTCACCCTTTCCACATTCATACCTTAAGCAGCATCCTAAGCCTAAATATCATTTTCAAGATGAATTTGTAAATAAGTGTGGAGATTTATTACAAAGGGACACAGAATAACAGGTCTAGAACTGGATGGGAGTTTTGAAATCACCTAGTAAAACTCTTGATTTCACTAATGAGAAAACTGTCACACAGGTAGCAAGCAGCAGAGATATCTGAACTGAGATCACAGCTTCTTAGTCAATAGCTCTTCTGCTTAATTTCCTATCATCTCCCCCTTTAAAGCTCAAATCTACCATTTATTCCCGAGTTGGAAACTCTTTTATCCTTTTCTCTCTCAGCTGAAATTCAAATTGATTGTCACATGAGAATCAGTGTTTCTTGTTTGTAGCCTACTACAAGTTATTCCTTATTTTAATAGGCAGTTTGGTAGGTCACTGGTTTGAGTGCTGTCCCTGGAATCAGGAAGATTTGACTTCTAATCTATCCCCCTACACTTAATACCTTGACAAGTCATTTAATTCCTCTCAGGGTCAAATTCCCTCACCTGTAACTTGAGATAATATTTGTTGGGTTCTTTGTAAACCTTAAAGTTCTATATGAAATTAATTCTTCATTATTATTATTATTTTTGTTAATAATTCTCTTGACTTCTTAGAAAGGTCCATGGCTCCTTGTAGACAATCTTGTTCATTTCAAAGATGTCAATGGCCAAATCTGATTTGAGATATTGGCTCATCTAGGCAACCCATTTTCTTTGAGGACAGGATCAATATTTCACATAAACTTTTCCTCTTTCTTATCCTAGAGAAATATTTTAAACACACTCGGCACTTGACAAAATCTTTGAGTTGAATGGAATTAGAAGTCAATCTGCCCCACTATCCTCTCCTGCATATTCATCTGGTCCAGGAAGGAGTTCTCTACTTAAAAATATAGGTAGATATTAGGTATCAAAGAATTATTTTAATATCTTTTTGGTGTTGGTGATGGTGGGATGAAAAGAATTTATTTTTCACCTATTATGTGCCAGAAAATTTACTGTTTCATAAATATTTTCTTATTTGTTCCTTATAACAATGCTGGGAGGTAAGTGCTTTTATTCTCCCTATTTTACAGTAGGGGAAACTGAATAAGACAATGGTTAAGTGGCATGGCCAGGGTTATAATTTAATAACTGTGTGATATGATAATCTAGTTGCCTCTAATTCCACTAATAGACAAAGACCAAGAGATAGTTCTGTCACTAGTGCTGTGACAAGCAAACACCACACAATGGAAACTAACCACCAATACAATATTAAATGTCTCCAAATGAGGCATCATGCTAAAGTGGAAAAAGGACTAGACTTAGAGCCAAAGGATGTAGGTTCCAATTCTAACTGGGCTACTCTCTACTACCTTGTGACCTTGATAACATTGCTTTGACATCTGAGGTCCTCAGATTCCTCATATGTATATCGAAGGAGTCATTCTGACAGTCTCTAATCTTCTTCAGTCCTGAATCCTCTGATCTTTGAAGTATCTCTGGCTTTATATAATCCAGTCATTGCACAGACCTGAGACTTGCTGATCCATTCAGTTGAGTCATTCTATGTAGAGGATTAATTCCATTTCATGTATCATATCCCACTTGGGTTAAAACTACACGATATCATGTAATTCTGCATCTTACAGAATGTCCTAAGGTAATTAAAAAGCAATCCAAGATTAGCAAGGAGACAATTACATTTCTTATGGATACCAGTCATTTAACTCTAAAAAATAAAACAAAAATGAGAAGAGTAATAATCTTATAAAACTTTTGGCATGACCCTATCACTTTCTTCTTCCTTCCTTCCTTCCTTCCTTCCTTCCTTCCTTCCTTCCTTCCTTCCTTCCTTCCTTCCTTCCTTTCTTTCTTTCTTTCTTTCTTTCTTTCTTTCTTTCTTTCTTTCTTTCTTTCTTTCTTTCTTTCTTTCTTTCTTTCTTTCTTTCTTTCTTTCTTTCTTTCTTTCTTTCTTTCTTTCTTTCTTTCCTGGATAAATAGGCTATGCACATAGGTATTTGATGAACATTTGTTGAATGAGTGGATATGACTAGCAATGGAGTCAAGCATGTCAAAGTCAATGTTTTATTAAATACTGAAGATCATAGAATGATCTGGAAAGGATCTTAGGGTTCATCCAATCCAGCTTTCTTTCTTTCCTTTCTCTCTTGCCTGTCTTTTTTCTTTCTTTCCTTTTATCCATTTACTTTCTTTTCTTTTCTCTTGTTTTCATTATCTTTAAACTTCTCTCTCTTTAGCTTTTCTTTTTTGAGAGCAAATGACCCATTGCTTATTTTGAAAAACTAATAAAAAAGAAATTAAGAGAAAAATATTCATAAAAATCAATCAATACTTAGAAAAAAGATGACAATATAAGTAATGTTCCACATTTCCGCTGCATAGGAGTAGAGGAGATATCTTCTTATATTTCTTCTTTGGAGCCTAGCTTTTTTAAAAAATAATTTTGCAACATTCATTTTGAATTGTTTATAGTTCCTCCTTTTTTGCTTCCTTTTTTCCTCTCCTTCCTTCTTTCCCTTTCTTCCACTCTTCCTCTTTCATATAGTTTTCTCATTTTAAAATTTCCCTTTGCAATTGAAATCTCACTTAGATATTATAAAACTCTTAACAGAATTTCATGAAGGAAATGAAATCTCAACAAAAACAAGTCAATTTGACTACATATAAAAAAGGACTAACAGATAGTAATTTTTGAATTAATAATAGAATTGGCTTGGCATAATCTATAGTCAATATAGACAGTGACTACTTGTTAATCAATTTGGGTTAGAAATAGAATGCAAATTTCTATTACAAACTGTACCTGCTACATTTAGTACTCATAATACAGATAAAAATAACACAACTGTTGTGGATCCTACTATAAATTTTAATTCGGGGGAGGTTGTCTTGTTTTAGGACCTTATTTCAAAAGTTTGCCAAGGAGTATTGTTTCATATCAATGTATATTGATTTAATGCTAAAATGGCAAATGGGTGTGATGCTTGAAGCAGATTAAAAGCCTTACATGATTTAGCAATTGTTCTTCATGAATGATTGAGACTGAAAACATTGAACACCTGCTCTCTAGCCCAGTGGTGATAAGCCTCTCAGAATTTAGTCAGTCAAGTCCTCAGACTTGATAGACAAGCAATTTGTTCCTGGGCTTGTACTCGCAGTCTTTCCAGCTTTCCGAGATCTGCCAAAACTTGTGTCCCACTGGCATAACATTCAGGAACCCAGGGTCAACGTTAGGACATTATTTAGTCATCAAAATAGAGTTCTTAAGGAAAATATCTGTAAAATGAAGTTTGAATATGAAATGTTCTAGTGCTCAAATAAATGAGCTGTGCAAATAGGTGTTTAATGAGCATTTGTTGAATGAATGAATGCTGAATATCAATGGAGTCAAATAAATAGGATTCAATGCTTTATTAAATATTGAAGATAATAGCCTTAGATCTGGAAGGGGCCTTAAAGGTCATCTAAGCCAGCTTCCTCTTTTTATAGATGAGGGAACTAAATTGACTTGTCCAAGTTCAAGTTTATTGTAACACTTACGATAATACTCATAACAGATTTTGTTAAGCTTTATAATCTTTAATATGAGATTCAATTTAATTGCTAAATTTATTTATTTAAATAAATTATGTTATTTCTAAATTATTCTTCATATAATACATTGATGTGTAGAAAATATATGTGAAATATTTCATAACTGTGAAACATTTAAGGCAGGGGAAATAGTGGACAAATGTGTTTTGGGTTTTTTTTTATTTGTATGAATCATGAGGCTGTTTATGAAACCAAGCCAACTAGTCAATTCAGTGAAAAAAAGGAACAGGCAAATGTGTTGTTGGACATTGTTTAGACCTGAAAAATCACCCAAATAGTTGAGTGAATTTTTTATTGAAATTTTCTGTCTGTTCTATTCTTCTCCCTTTCCATTTCTTAGTCCTGTTCTTTATGGAGTTGTTGCTGGGTTCCAGATTATTTTCAGATTAAGAGACTGTAACTATTTTACATTGAACTATTCATCTCTCAAAGCCAGTTCCTATGGTTTGCAACTGAAACTTTCTAAAGTAATAACTGCATTGTACATCTATTATACTCTTCTTCTTAGATTTGACATAAATAAGGGCAGTAATAGAATTGGAGGAGAACCTCTAAGAACAGATGTCTGTGAATTCTGAGGCTTAATAGTTTACAAATATTTGAATAACAGAGCACCCAGATTTGAGGTAAAAAACCTTATGATCTTTTTATTTTCCCCCTGGAGGTAATGTATCCCATGTAGCATTTATTCCAATCCTAGGACTACAATTTTTAGTAAATAGAGAAACAGAAGGTCATAGGATTATAAAATTAATGGGAGAAAGATTAGTAAAGCTTATTTTGTCAATCCTGTTTTTATAGATAAGGAAATTGAGGCTCAGAGTGGTTAATTGACTTAAAGGAGGTCACATAGGTAGTAAATAGCAAAGAAGAACCCAGGTCTTCTGACCCCAAATCGAATGTTTTCCCCCCTGCAGCATATTAAATATTCCACTAAAACAACTAAATTGTAGGCTGCCTGACACCTTAATCTGAGCCTTGGTTTGCTTAACTGCAAAATAGAAAGATTATATGTATATATAATATATATTATAATCAAATACAACTTTTAAGGATTATTGTAAAGAAAGACTTTAAATCTTAAAGCACTATAGAAAAGTGAATTATTAGTTTAACAGATCCTTAATTAAAGTGTATTTACTTAGCCAGGTGCTTTTCCTACATGTTTTTCTAACACCATCCTCTTTCCCTTGGTTTCTCTTGGATTGCCTCCCACTTGAGCCTTGTGCCTTCATGGCTGTCTCAGAGCTGTCAATGCTACAGAAAAGGAGCAAAAGCGCTAGAACTTCCCTTCTGTACTTTTTTCTTCCTGACAACTGATATGTAATAAACAAGTTGAAATTCCATGAGATCCCCTCCTAAAGTCCCTTCTGAGAAACCAAAGCTAGCCAGTAAAGAACAATTTCTTGAGGCAAGACTGAGGAAATAAAATATAGACCCTGTGGAAGAAGATATCATGAGTCTATAAAACTGACCTGATTTTCATGAACAGAAGATCTAAATTATCTGGAGTGGTTTCCAGTCTGAGCCCCCTCTTACTCAGATTTATACCACCCTGGGATAATCTTTGGCAAGCTTTAGGACAAAATGATGTGTCGGTTTATATATCAGGTTTTTAAATGAAATTAGCAAAACCTAAATGCTTAGGTTAATTCATCACATGGGAAATTGCTATCATCTTAAATTATCTTCCTTTACTACTTTGGCAAGAGTGCTGGTGAAAAGAAATACAAGCAATATGATGTAATGAAATAGACCCTTTCAAGGGGATGTTGTAGAAAGGAGGTTGTGTAAAAAAATCACCATTGGCCTGATCCATTGAACACTGGTCATATGGAGCTGCTATTGAGTTGTGGTTAGTCATTCATTGGCAGCTTGGTGGCACAGTGAACTCATCTTCCTGAATTCAAACCTGGCCTTTTACTAACACCTACTAGCTGTGTGACCCTAGGCAAGTCACTTTATCCTGTCTGCCTCAGTTTCCTTATCCATAAAATGAGCTGGAGAAGAAAATGGCTAAATATACCAGTTATCTTTGCCAAGTAAACCTCAAATGGGGTCAGTTAGAGTAGGGCATAACTGTAACCATTGAACAACAACTAACAATGTAAGTTTCATTTATGTGCCTATTTATTTAGTTGTATATATTATTAGATTAGCTCCTTGAAGGGGGTCATTATATATTTACTTTTCTCTGTATCCTTAGTATTTATCACAGTGCCCATTACCGAATAAATATTTAAGTATGTCTGACTGATGAACAAAGATGAGAAATTAGAAGGCAAAGAGTAACTGAAGGCATAGGATAATTGTGAATGAAAGAAACTCAAAGAAAGGAGAAAAGATCTCCTTGAAGTTTGGGCCAGGAAAGGTATGAGTTACTTTGATGTTCTCATTTATTCCTTTAGGAAAATAAAAGATGCTTTGAGAGGTATTTAAATGGTTTCAGCTCCAGCAGTATGAGGGTCCTCATGTGTCATGCTTACCAAAGTGGTAGTTGTGCATGCCTACATGGCCCTCCCATTGCTGAGGGGTGCATCAAATTGCAGTTTAGATATTCTGTGACTTAGATTCATTTTCTTTCACAGCTGCACAATAAGCCTCCCTCCATTTAAACAGCTCCTGAATTTTACCCTTTACTATGGTATATTCCTGAATCAATTAGAAACACATGGTTAAATATTTAGGAGACTGTAATGAAAGGTTCTCTGTAGCTCTCTTTGGGATTACTGCTCTCCTTAGTAGGTTTCCCATTGCTGCACCTGCATATGTATGTGCAATGCTTGTGGGAATAATTTATTTATTCACCTATGGAATTAAGTTAACTCAATTTGCTGTGGAGAAAGCTGTATTTTCTCCATCCTTTTCCCCCTGCCTTCCTGCCTGCTTGCTCTTTCTGTCTTGCTTTCTTTCTTTCCTTCCCTCCCCTTTTCTTTTCTTTCCTTTCCCCAAGATTAGTGGAGTATAGAACTCAGGTATAACAATTTTGTAAATGAAGAAAGTGAGCCCAGGGGAGGCAAAATCCCAAGGTCATAAAGTTACTCATTGGCAGAGAGAGCATTTGAACCCAGTCCATTCCGATATAAATTTGTAAAAGCTAGAAAATATAGCTCCTCTCTAAATCCAGCAATGAGTTCTTAAAACAGGAAAGAAAAGGATCCAATACTATTGGATGATATAGCTGTTTTAAGTTTCTCCTCATTCCAATCCCTCCTCTACACAGCAGTCAAAATTATTTCCTTGAAACACAAATCTAATGTCACATCCCCTATTCGATAAACTCCAACAGTTCCCTGAAGATGTGCAGAATCAAATATGAAGTCCTTTGTTTGGCATTTAAAACCTTTTCACAAAGTGGCCCCATCTACCCTCTGCTCTTTACTCACCATTCACATACTCTGTTAAGCAATGACACTGGACTTTTGGACATTCCTTGCACCTATGATCTCCTTATTCTGTGTCTTTTCAATGGCTCTCCCTCAGCTCTGGAATATTCTCTCTCCTCACCTCTGCTTTGTTCTTCAAGACTCAGCTGGAATCCTATCTTCTACAGAAAGCCTTATCTGATTCTTTCCCATTCTCCCCTCCCTAACCACTAGTGTTTTCCCTCTGAGATCACCTTCTGCTTATTTATATTGTATCCATATACCTTTTGTTTCCACGTAGCTATTTCTCTATTTGCAGTTTTTTCTTTGCAATCATATTGTCTGTCTCCTTTGAGAAATGGAACAATGGTTTTGTCTTTACACAGTGCCAGGCACAGAATAATCACTTAATAAATGCTTGCTAAATGGATGGATTGAAGACAAGTCTATAATACCTACCTATTTTATATCTGTTGCTATCTATCAATTTAAACACACACACACATACATTTTGTATCCATATACACATTTTGTATGCATATATAGTCATGAATGAAAATGAGTTTAAAATTTATTTATAACACTGGGTAGAACATCAAATTGAATCCTATTTTGTCCAAAAATCTACTCTGTTTAAAGCCAAGTTCTGCAGTTCCTATGGACAGTCCATATGGAATATTTGAGTGCATTTGATGAACTTTATCACCGCTGGAACTGGGAATTTTACTTTCCATGCATGAGGGTAATTGTGCTATTTGCTTTAAGCCCAGGGACTATTTGCAAAAGTGACAGTTGGCTTTTTGAGCTGTTGCTGTAATTTTATGGTGCAGTGTCTAGGGCTGGAAAGGGATTCAGGCAAACCACAAATGCCAAAGACATCATGAAGAAAAATTTCCTGAGGATAGGTTTGCCAACTTCTTAGCAATCAATTATTCCTTAACCCACACATACTTTTATGAATAAGGCAGCAGAGGAAATGTATTCAATTATACAGATAGTGTAAGGGGAGATTGTTTCATTCTTTATCAAGGGACTTCTCTTTGTTATTCTTCTTCTCTGCTTTGGGGGGATAGGGTCAAGATTCTGTCCAATAGTCTTCCTCTTGAATCCTCTTGCTACTTTCTTATTTGAGAACATGACCTCAGAAATAACTTGCTGTATCTTTTGATTGGGACAGTTCGAGGCATGCTGAGCTTAGAGTCCTCATGTTGTTTAAAGTTCCTTTTAAGCTCTAAAATTCATTTCTATGATCTTTATGCCCTTTTGCTCTTTTGTGGAATTGAGGCACTTCCTCCAAGAGAAGGATCAGTTTGTCTTAGTTCTTGGGTTGACTCAGGTATCAATGTTGAGAGTCAGATTGAACCCACAAGAATTCCAAGGGGCTGCTTAAATAAATTCTCAAAGGAAGAAAATCTTTGAACCATGTAGTACCACTGGGCAAAAACTGCCTCCCTATTTCCTTCGGTTCCATTTTGAAGTAGGGGAGTATGAAACCTCCTACTGTTTTCAGGGATCAGCTGAACTCTGATGAGAGATTAAGATGGGAGGCAATCATGTTAGGGAAGAAGGAGCATCAAGCCACAGGATTCAGGGCAGCTCAGTTCAATGCAGGACTTGTCAGTCTTGAAGAGCTTCGTGATGAAAAATGGCACTTTAAGAAAACTAAGAGTCATTTCTATGTACACAGGATTGTAGAACTAAGACTACATGGCTTAATCTTTCACTGAAGATTTTGTAGCCAAAAGTTTAGTGTGGCAAGTGAATTGGATTTGGAGAAAGAGGTTCTTATTTCAAATTTTGAATCTGTTACTTCCAAAACTGTGATTTTGGGAAAAAAATCACCTTTCTACTCAGTTTCTCTTCAAATGTCAATTGGTGCTTTGGTTGAGATGTTCTCAAAGGGGTTTTCTATCTATGACTCTTTATGAATTCTTACCTGCCTAGTTTTATTACCTCACCCTGCTTGGTTTGAAAGCAAGGAGGATTCATGATAATATGAACCTCTTGATTTGATATACTGCCATTTTGACAAACTTGAAATACTTGACAGTCATTATATAATTAGTCTTCATGTCATCACTCTGAATTATATCAGGTAGGATTCATTATAATTTCTTGATGGGAAACTTTATTTATTGAATTGGTTCTTAATACTATGACTTCGGAGGAATCATCCCAGAGTGTAAATACAGAATTAAAGCATCAATTAGAAACAGTCTGACAGTAATAAAGAAAATGGGGAAAAAGAAACTAATAAGCAACATCTTCCCTCTTCAGTCAATCAAAAAGCATTCATTAAGCACTGACCATGTGCCAGGGACCATGTTAAATCTTATGGATACAAAGATGTGTGTGAAACAGTCCCTGTCTTCTAGGAGTTTACCTGCTAATGGTGCAGAGAACATGAACAGGTCGAGGTACATACGAGACACATAAAAAGCAGACTCAATGGAAATTTGGAGGAGAAGGGAACTCCCCTGCAGGGAGGAATAGGAAGACCTCTTAAGAAGAAAACACTTAAGCTGAGTCTTGAAAGGAATCAGGGACTTGAAGGGGAGGTGATCAGAAATTGAGAAGAGCCACACAGAGATGGGAACTAATTATATATATATATATATATATATATATATTAATTCAAAGCAGGGTACTTCCTAATGGTCTGAGAGTCAAAAATATATATATATATATAATTATAGGATATAATGATATATAATTATATTAGCTATTTTTTGACTCTCAGACCATTAGGAAGTACCCTGCTTTGAATTAATAACTATATTCAAGTAACTTCAACATAGTCTTCTTCTGGTCATTGATCTAGGTTGAGACCATTAAAGTTGAGGCAAAGCTATAAGGGAATTTGCTCAGCCTAAACATGGCAACTTCTTCCCCAGTTAGGAGAAGGGATAAAACAGTGAAGACTTCCACATATGTTGATATAAACATATACTCTGGGATGACACAGAGGTTCTACTGAGTTGGTAGATAGATTCTAAGAATTTAGAACTGGAAAGGAGTTTAGGCAGCTAGATGCTACAATGGATAGAGCACTGGACCTGATGCCAAGAAAATGCAAGACAAGATCCAGCCTCAGAATTGTGTGACCCTAGGCAAATTATTTTACCTCTGTCTATCTCAGTTTACTCATTTGTAAAATAGGGATAATTATAGCACCTACCTTCCAGACTTGTTGTGAGGATCAAATGAGTTAATATTTTTAGAATGCTTTGCAAATGTTAAAGTTCAATATAAATGCTGATATTATTGTTTTTCTCAATCGTCATGAATGAATGAATAAATGGAAAAATAAATAATGCTATACCAAATTCTTCAATGCTTCTTAAAGCCAGGGATTATGTCTATGTACCAAGCATATAGTGGGTCTTCTATAAATACTTAATGAACTGAAGTATAATTAAAAAAATAATCTTTAATTTAGAAACTTTGGGCACCAATGTAAGCCTCACTACCCACCATCAAGCAGGAAGTTTCAAATATTGTTAAGAACTGTTTTTAGTCACCATAGGTATTTAGGGCAAGAGATATATTTAACAGGGATCCTAATAAAGTGAAGGATACAGAGAAAAGACACAAATGCAATATAGTCCATTATAGAGGTGGAAAAAGAAGCTGTTCTCTTTGGGAATCCTGACTATAAACCTGCTGGACAATTCACGGAATTTAAATAGCACTGCAGTAATGGCCTGCATTTCCTTTTGTGGCCTGATAAATCTAGCAAAGAGAATGATGTAGTTCCTTCATAAGGAATAGGACTAGAGGGAGAAGAATTCCAAGTATTATGAACATTTTATTTTATTCAGTCAACACACACCATTCTTAAAGTAAACAAAATTCTTCTAGCCAATGGGATTTATATTCCTTAGGCAATGACTATCTAATAAAAATTATTAATTAGGAAGGTGCAGGACAGGCTTTCAGCATTATGCAAAAGTCTCACATGCCTCTCCTCTCTCCATTCTCTCTCTCTCTCTCTCTCTCTCTCTCTCTCTGTCAAACTGTCTGAGCTAGTCTTGGCAGTAAACAGAAGAACTGCTTCAACATTACTTGCCAGGAAACTCTGAATCTGACCTCAAAATTCCTCTCCTCATTTAGAAAACCACAACTACAGAAAGTCAGACCCAGAGCTTGAAGTTCTGTGCACTGTGACACATGTTGTTGATGTCTACTTGGTAAATGATGATTTTGAAGATGTTGGGACTTACATTCGGACCTCGTTCTTCATTTTGTTCTTAACGGGGTGAAGCAGAATGAAGAAACATTACTCATCAGTGGCCATATTTGGCAAAGCCTGATTAGTCTTCTCCTTTGATTATCATCCATCCTGATATAGCCCCTGACACAGACCAGATGTCATTCCAATGTTAAAATTACATTGTTTTCATAACAAAGTCAGCTTACATCACCCTTAAATACATCATGCTAATGTTCCTCTGTACACTGTCATGGACAAAATGAGTTAGATCTTTCCAGAGTACTTGCCAAGTAGAAAAATATAGGGAGAGGGGAGCTTTTCTCATGGCATTGACTAGCTTGAAGTCGATGCACCCCTTTGCAATGCAAGAGGGAAGGACTGAAAAAAATGTACAAGATAGAAATAAAAGAGTCAGGAAAGCTGACCTGAGACAACCACAAGGTTTCTTTCACATGCAAAACTTAAGAAACTAGTTTCCTTTTTCATTGACTTATTTGATTTTTGGAGATAAAGCATGGGTCTTTTATTAATCAGTAAATCCAATTTGATCTCTGCAAAGAGTTTGAATGACTGATACATTTTTTTATAACTCATTTCCTTGCTCTTCCTTCCTAATCCAGGCTATGGAAAAGGCTATAGCTACTTTGCATTAAACCATTTTGTCTAATTATTTAAGACTGTAATGTATCCTATTCTTTCTCAGAAGATTCCGGATCTTAGAAAAGTCATTTTTCCAAGTTCAGTGATTTTACAACATACACAAACATACAGACAGAGTCAAGAATTCAGAGTCAATAGCACTGGGCTGAAATCTCAGCTATTTCCCTTAATACTCTTGTGAAACTGGGCAAGTTCCTTTTTCTATCTGGGCTTCAGTTTATGTATATTAAGAGGACACTGGACCAGAAGAATGCTAAGCTTCCTTCTTGTTCACAACCTATGATCCTTTGTACTCTTATTCAATCATGATTCTCATTCACTTTTCCACTCCTTCCCCCTTCATACTGCTGCAAAAATAAATCTTAGGTTCTTAAAATTTAGAACTAGAAAGAACTCAGAGACTAGTTAGTTAAACTCATGCCTGAATACAACCAAAATCAAAATCCAGCTAGTCTTCCATTTGAAGAAATCTAGTGAAGAGGAATTTACTACCTCTTGGGATGGATCATTCTACAACTAGACTGCTCTAAACTATTGGGAAAAATTTCCCTGCATAAAACAGGAGTCTGCTTCTCTAAAACTTCCATCTATTATTCCTAGTTTTGACTTTTGGGGCTAAGCAAAACAAATCCAATTCTCCTTCCAGTGAAGAGGTTTTCAGATACTTGAAAATAGTCATATTGTTGCCTCTTACCTCCCTCTCTTGTCTTGCTAAAGGTAAATATCCCTATTGTCTTTAATTTATTATTAAACATCATGCTATCCCTCATCCTCTTTAATACTCTTCTCTGCATATACTCCAGAATATATACTCCCAAGTTCTTGGCAAAGATTTTAGAGTACTTTTCTACTTCCTTTTCGAGGTCATTTTACCAATAAGAAAACTGAGGCAAGCAAAGTTAAAAGATTTACACATGATTTTGGATGGCCTTCTTAGGTGGCCCTCAAATCATAACAAGAGCAAAAATCCTTTACATGAAGGTTTATCAGATACTAATTGCTAAACATGTGAACATTCCTTTTTCATTGGCTGATTACTATTTGTTAATTACTATAGGATAACTATATGGGAAATTAATTAGAAAATGATTTTCTTTCTGATGTGAATTAATTACATATTAATTGATAGTATAAACTTTATGTCTATGAGCTCCTTCTCTACCCCTGTCCCTATCCTTTTTTGTCAATAGTCTTAGAGATATCTACAGTTAAGTTATTTTATTAAAATGTTTGTTTGTTTTTTGTTGTGCAGTTATCTTAAGTCATATCCAACTCTTCAAGACCCCTTGTAGTTTCTTGACAAAGATATTAAAGTGCTTTTCTATTTTCTTCTCCAGGTCATTTTACTGATAAGGAAACTGAGGCAAGCAAGGTTAAATAACTTACCCAAGGTTACATAGCAAGTAAGTGTATGAGTTCATATTTGAACTCAGAAAGAGAAGTCTTCCTGTCTCCATTTCCTGGGTCATTTATTTGCCTCAATAATGTTAATAAAAACTACCATATTAATCAGAAACTTGTCTTTCCAATCAGATGATTTCATGATTGGCTGAAATTATAGGGCATCTTAATGAATTTGAGCCAGAGCACCTAGGGTTAGTGAATCCCCCAGGGGACAGGACAGTGTGCTAGGGAAAGACAGCAGTCCTGTTTGCTGTATCTTACTACCAGTGTGACCTTGCACATGTCACCTTTCTTTTTGGACCTTGGTCCCCTTACCGGAAAAATGAAGGGTTTGGATGATGTTTTGGAAGAGCTTTAGTCTTCACTAGCTCCCAATTCTATGAAGTCCTGTAAGTCCAAGAAATGCAATCCAATGAGCCAATACTGGATCATATTAGCCTCAGGCTTACAAAGAATTTAACAGGTTTTTCAGCCAAAGTCATCTTGCTAATGCTTTGATTCATTTTGTCAGGGTCATATAATCAAATTCTTCCCATTTCCCAGTATCTTTCAATTTGAAGAAATGACTATATATCATCTTTATTTTTCCCTGCAAGGAAGAAAAAAATTTTTTTGATAAAGACTTTGAGGTGGTGTTCAGAGGTTTAGATTGGAAAAAAAAATGTGTCTGCTCCTCTGTCTTGGAATAGGGGCTTGTTCCTTCAATCCACTTTGGCTCTGGATTTACAGCCTTAGAAGTCAATTTGTGTTTGGACCTAAAGAATCCCTGGTTTGCTCACGTAAACTGAACAAAGTGGCGCATGTTACCTCCCACATGGCCAGCTGTTTGGCCATGGGAAGTCACAGAGCAGTATTTATTTAATGGGAGGAAAAAAAAATCCCCAACTATGTATATGGTTTAATGGACAAATATTCCAGAGCCAGAATGCTCCCTGTCCTGCAGGACTAGCCCAAAGGCTGTACCTGTAACACTTTCATGCTAAAAGCAAATAAACAAACAAATAAATAAGCAAATGAATAAATAAATAAACAAACAAACGAATGAATGAATGAAAACAAAGGTGGCAGTTTGGCTGATATCACAGAGTCCTGGAGCTCTAAGGATTTTGCCTAGATTACCTTGTGAAAACATGAATACTTGACTATTTCTTTTCTTCAACCCATCACTAAAAGCAATGAAGTCCCAGTTATAAGCAGTACTTAGTAGTATCACAGCCAGATGCCCGGCTTTTCTGAAAGGCAGAAGATAGTCCCCCTGTGGTATTCTCTAGAAGACAGAATGTGGAGTAGTTGAGTGAATTCTGGACAACACATTTTAGGAGAGACTTTGGTAATCTGGAAAGCTATCAGGGTAAGCCAACAATGGTAAAGGATCTCGAACTCATGAGATAAGAGGATCATTTGAAGGGGAGGGGGATATTGGGGTTGGGAAACAGAGCCCTAAAGGGAAACATCAGAGTTGCCTAAAAGTCTCCAGAAGGATGGCATGTGGAAAATGAAATCGATCTGTCCTGCTTATGCCCAGAGGAAAGAGTTAAGAATAATGGAGGAAAGGTACAACCAAGTGAAATTAGAATTGATGTCATGAAGAAGAAGGAAAAAAATGCTTGCTAACCATTAGAACTGTCCAGAAGTTGAATGGGTTTCTCTTGGTTCTCTCTTATTGGAAGGAGATATTCTAGTAAACACTAACTGGCCACTCAGCAGACAGCTATGTGGGAGGGTGGATACTTAGAATTATGAAGATCTGAGTTCAAATCCTGACTCAGATTCTTTTACCAAGACACTTATTTGACTTCATACACTTATGAGTCATTCTACTTTTGGTTTCCTTGTCTGTAAAATGAGGATGACCACAGCATCTCCTTCCCATGATAGTGAGAAGCAAATGAGATATTTGCCAAGCACTTTATGAACCTTAAATTATTATGTAAATGCTGTTTATGATTATATTTGCGTCCCCGGCACTTAGAGGAGCACAGCCTTAAGACACTATTTATTATGGAGTAGTTTCTGTTCAGATACAAGTTGGACTGGATGGTCTCTAAGGTCTCTTCTTGCCCAGGGGTTGTGTGAAAGTTCAAAAGTACAAAGAAGAGAAGTTCATCTCAGGAAGAAAATCCATCAAGGCTGGCGGGGAGGGGGAAGAAGATGCTTCCTGTGGATGAAGACTTGGAAGAGCCAGTATGTCACTTAATTAAAAAGTTACAACTCACAAATTGCAATTACCCTTTGGGCTATTAACATTTGTTCATGACTAAGGAATCGTCTGTCTTCAGGCTCAAATTGAGTCTCCCAATGACTTTGTGGAAGAAAGCTAATGCCAACAAAGACAGGCATCTGTGAAAGCAGCTGTAGGCATGAATAAGGAAAAGCATGTGCCATGAGCCACAGGGCTGGTGGAGTATGTTTGGAATTCTGTGATTTTATGAACATATAATACTCAAATTTCAATCACGCAAGAATAGTTGTTTATTCTTATTCTGTTATTTACTATATTTATTTTTATTTTTTATTCATATTTATATTTACATTTATTTTAAACCCTTACCTCCCATCTTGGAATCAATACTCTGTATTGGTCCTAAAACAGAAGAGCCGTAAGGACTAGGCAATGGGGGTTAAGTGACTTGCCCAGGGTCACACAGTTGGGAAGTTTCTGAGGCCACATTTGAACCTAGGACCTCCCACCCTGACTCTCAATCCACTGAGATACCCATCTATCACCCATTATTTACTTTATATTAAATGAAGGGTTAAGCTTCAATACATGAAACTGCATTTCCCTCTCAATAATCTACTCTTCATTGTTCTTCACTTTTAGGGCATCCTCACACATATTTATTATCGGTTTCTTAAGGAAAGGAGAATCATTTTCATTTTGCCTTTATAGCCCCAACACTTAGCAGAGTGCTTAGCATGTAGTAAATAATTAATGCTTGTTGAATTGAATTCCTAAGATTCCCTCACATAGGAGAATCTTTGCATTGCTTCCCTTTGAGGTAATGCATCAGAAGAGATAGCATGCAATTTGCAAATGTCTAGACTCAATACATACTGGACATACATATAGCATCCAAAGTGTCAGAAGACAATAATGGACACTGACAATTTTCCAGCTATAGAGTTAAAAAAAAATTAATAGCAAACACACATAGAAACCAAGCAGTTTGCCAATTGGGGCTTTCCATCAGTTTATCCATCAGTAAGTGCTAAATGGGGAGACTTTCTGAATCTATAGATTATTCCCAAATCACTGGACTGGATAATGCTTTTCTGTAGCATGGCTGGCATTAGGTTTCCATACAGCTACAAGAATAGCTAGGAGGAGCCTCAGCCAAAGATTCATAATTACAGCATATGGAGTAACCAAATGGAATTGCACGTGGAATTGCACATCAACTACATCCATGACTGAGGTTGGAGCTGTTGGAACATTTTTACTACATTCTAAAGGAACAGGGGTTAAAAAGTGAAGATGCCAAATGAATTGTGGAAGAAAAAAATGGAGAAAAGGAAGAATGGCCTTTTGTTGACATTTCTGGTGGGGTGGGGAGGGGTTACACTAATTTTTTAAGGGTTTGATGCTACTCCTAGCTAAGCTGTGATATGATGTCTATTAAGGCCTTAGATTTAAGATGTTTTTAAATTCCACCAATTGGTATCTTGAAATGTTAGATCTAGAAGGGAAGCCATGAAAGGTCAAATGATAAACCCAAGGCTATGTAACTAATTTAGGCAGGGCAGAACTAGAAAACAATCCCGTCAACTCTAAACTCAATGTTCTTTTCTTTTCCCTGTTCCATATTGCCTACTCTTTTTTGGGGGGGGGGGGTTGTTATAGGAATTGTGGAAGGTTACGTTTGCTAGGTACAAAGATAGAAAAGTCAAAGATTGGATGGAATTTAAAATATCCTTTCATACTAAGAAGTTTAATAAAATTAATCCCAGGTTTGTCCCCAGTAATAAATTGTAGTACCATTAACACATGAACTCTCATTTTCAACTGCAGTTGAAATGCAGAACATTTTTGCCCTTTGCAGAAAAGGGTAAGTGACCATATGGCTTTTGTATTTAGCCAAAGCTAAGTTAGTTAATTGGATTAAATAAGTCCAATTGGTTTGAAAATGTGGATTAACTCTTTTTTTGGCTTCATCATCCATTTGGCAAAACCAATGGTGCCCTCCTTGAGGAACAGAATGTTAGGAACTACTACCTCTTTTTTCCCACAGGGGATCAACTGGTTAGCTTTTGATTTTCATTTAAAAAAAATGATTTCCTCATTCAAGATTCCTGATTGTGTACCACAGCACATCAGTATACAAATCTGACCACTGAAAGTATTTATGGCACCCCTTAAACATAACAAATCAGGAAGATGTGTGATTAATGAAGCAAAGACTAAAGGAGAAGAAAATGTAAAAAGAAAATCGGTCTGTTCCTTCTGAAGAAAAACATTCTACTTTTAGAAGTCTCCCCTCAGTGATGCTTTAGACTGAAAATTAGTACTGTCAGGAAAGGTAACCTCTGCCCGGCTGGTTCAGTTAGAATCAAAAGGAAGTTGCTATTTTTTGAAAGTCTCCCTTTGTAGATGCAATTTTCTTTTTTAATTTAAAAAAAAAGCATTTTGGGGGGAATCTCAGTTCCTTTGAAAACACTGTCACCTTTAACTTTCAGGTATATTGAATTGACTTTTGATGGCATATCACCTCAAAATTAAGTCATCCCCTATTGATACTCTCTCCAGGTGCTGACCACATCTAGTCCAGGGTGACAAAAAAAAAAGGACAGGTTAGAGAAAACTCTCAGAACACTCACTTGAAGAAAGAAACTGTACCATTGTGGGCACTTGGGGTTTGTGGAGTAAGGGTTGGAGTTGGGATTTGAATGCAGGTTCTTAAAATTCTAATTCCCCATCTTCTTCAGGAAGCCTTTCCCAATCCTCCTAAATTCTGCCACTGCCCTCCCTTTTTTCATGATTTCCTGTTGATTCTCCTCCATATACCTTGCTTGGATATATTCGTTTGCTTGTTGTTTCCCCTGTTCAATTGTGAGTTCCTTGAGAGCGGGGACTGTATTTTGCCTCTTTTTTTTTTTTAATCGCCAGCTCTTAGCACAGTGTCTGGCACATACTAAGCACTTGAAAAATGTTTACTTACTGGCTGAGAACAGCTCAAGGTGGCACTCACCGTGTGATGCTCAGTCCTCAGGGGGCATTGCGCAGTGACTTACTTCAGGGTACTGAGAGAAAGCCTTCCATTCACTCAGAACCACAGAATATTTATGGAATATATAATAGCTAATATTGATGTACAGCCTGAAGATGTACAAAGAAATTTACATATATGTATTTTAGACAGAGCTTTGTAATATTTAAAAATGTTTTTTTCTTTGAATCGGTGACTCATTTGTACTGCACACATACAGATAAACATAGAAAGGTAACAGTTTAGCAGAAAAAGCCCTAGACTGGGTATTGGGAGATGTACCCATTATGCTCATCTCCCTTGTTTTTTTTTTATTTGCAAAATGAGGGGGGGTGGATTAAATATTGTTCTTCAAAAGGCTCTTCTGGTTTTCAAATTGTAAGTCAGTGCTACAGAAAATTACTTCCCTATATTATTTTTAAAGCTATATATTAAAGTAGAAAACCCAAATAGAGAGCCTGAAATCTTCTTCTCCTTCTAACTCATGCAGAAAAGAAATCCAATTGCTCAGTCAGCTCACACCTGAAACTGTGTTTCAATTAACAAATCAAAATTACCTAAATTAAGATTTCACTTTTCCTTCCCTCCCCACTATTTATATGCTTCTAAAGCAACCTCTTTTCAGATTGTGAGGGATTCGACCTAGTTTCAGCATTCTGGGATGTAGTCAACAAATTCAAGCTCAGCCTATCTACAGGCTTTGTGCATTTGAGGAACAACAAACAACAAATAGAGAAGATATTTTAAAAGGATAGAATTTGAACTGGGAGGTTTACTGTAAAGTGTTATGGTGGTTCATTCATTTCTGTTGTGTCTGACTCTTTGTGACCCCATTTGGGGTTTTCTGGGCAAAGATGCCTTTTCCTTTTCCAGCTCATTTTATAGATGAAGAATCTGAAGCAAACAGGGCTATTTAACTTGCTCAGTCACAAAGCTGGTAAAAAAATGTCTGAGGCTGGGTTTGAACTCAGGTCTTTTTGACCCTGGGTCTACCCAACTATTCCAACTATGTATAACTCTGATATACCTAGTTAACCTATATATTTTCTCCTATATTAGAATGTAAGTCCCTTAAGGACAAAATGAAGTGATTTTTTTTTTGTATAGTATCCAGCATAGTACCTGAAAGAAGTAGTTAATAATTCCTTGTTGACTGATTATGCATGTGATCTGTGACAGGTTAACCTCTGTAAGGATGTAAGGATCAGTGGTTTCATTTTAAATTTGGGAGGTGATTGACTTCTTGGTCTCTGAGTTCCTTTTAGCTTCGTATTTATAATCCTTTTTTCACCTAAGGAATTTTTAAAAAATCCAGATGTAACATTCCCACATCATAAAACTTCAAATCTCCTAAACTAGGTGTCAAAATTGTGGCTTGGGCAGCATTCAGTTTCACTGGTTTAAAAGTAAAAAAGAAATATTTAAGAAAATAAACACATATATTAAAATATAGATAATTTCAATTTGAGGTTTTCCACATAAATATGTGGTCAACATAAGTCCATTTCTATTTGAGTTTAACACCACTGCTGTACAGTCCAAAGAGATAGCACATTTAGGGAAAGAAAAGTGACTTCTTTTCAAAGGTTTTCTTTTCTCCCAGGGCCTTCAGAATGTTAAGAGGGAAACCTAGAGGAGCTTTACCCAGATGGCACCAATTCCCTTCACCCCAAGCCACTATTTCTGCCTGGAATCACTCATGGGACAGAGAATCAAGAGAATTGGCCACCAGAGTGCACCACAGAGGCTGAACACTGGCTTCCAGGACCCTGACACACAGAGAAAAAGAATTTAAATGTAGATGGAGTGGGAGAGAAATGGGAATTTATTTTCTCCTTTGAGAGACTGCAGTTTTTGTTTAAACATTCTTCTCACAACTGTGTATGCTCTGGGCATTCTTTAACAGTTTCTAACTAGGGAAACAAAATGATAGATATCTCTCAAGCACTGTTGAGAGCTAGAAGGAACCGGAGAGATTTAGTTGCATCTTCTCATTTTACAGATAAGGAAACTGAGGGACAGATAGATTTCTGAATGTTTGTAGACATCTGAAGGTATACTGATAAATGTTTTAACCATTGACTGAAAAAAAGGAGAAAACAGGTGCATAATGTACCTTTGTTTCCTTGGCATTATTAATATTGTCTCTATGGCTTTCTCAAGTCTAGAAAAGCAAGAAAATAAGAAATCAAAGTCGTAATTTGTATAATACTTATTGACTTCAGAGAAGTAAATACTGACCCTGAAATATAACAATCATCTTAGTAGACACCAGCTCCCATAAATGCACTAGTCCTATTCACTAATTTTAAAACATAGTTTTCTTTGCCTTACTTGTATTTACCAAATCCTTTGGGCAGAATTATTTCTGGACTACTATGAATCATCATGAATCATCGCATCTTAGGTCTTTACTAAGTAAAGGTCAAGCTAATTCAAAGTTCTACCTAGTTCTCACCTAATAATTATCAAGCCTTGGTGCCAGGCACAACTTTGATATAATTTGACTTCGGTTAGGAAATGGAAAAATGCATAATAATCATGAATTCACAGTGCCTAAAGGACTTGACAAATGCATGTCAATAAAAACTGAAAACTACATGACTAAGGACATGAAGTTCGGTATATGGAATACCACTTCAGCTCCCAACAGGAAAAAGTCAAAGACAATGCATTGTTTTTCATTGTGCTCTCTTCATTCTTGGCTTTCTGGCTCCAAGTCTGACTTCTTTCTCTTTAGTGGTGCCATTTTCAAAGCTTCCTTCCTATCTCAACATTCAACAGAGACTGTCAATCTGTTTGAAGAGGTTCTGCTACTTAGAATTTTAGAGAAATTGGAGTGAACCAAAGAGCCAAGTAGGACCTTTGAATTAATCTAGTCCAAAATTCCAGTTTTACAGAAAAAAAAATTGGCAAGAAAGTTAAATGATTTGCCCACAAATGGTAATTGGAAGAATCTTGGGTTGATAGAGTATCACTGACTACAAGTGCATTATGTTATTCCATTTTATCAAGTAGATATCAACAAAACCCAAAACTGAGGCTTTTCCCCCCTTATTTTTAGGTTCTTTCACTATGGAAATGAATAAATTATCATGAATTTCAAATAGTTTCTAACCACATCATACCTGATTTCAAGAAATTATGAGGATAACTAGGAAATATGAGAGACATTGCTTTAATCGATATGTGTATATGTTGCCTCTAGAGTGATATTAGGAGAATGAAATAGCCCATTATACCCTCTTACCAGTCCCACTTTAAGAA
The DNA here is from genome assembly GCF_027887165.1 of Monodelphis domestica. Lineage (NCBI taxonomy): Eukaryota > Metazoa > Chordata > Mammalia > Didelphimorphia > Didelphidae > Monodelphis > Monodelphis domestica. The sequence goes on along the minus strand of NC_077227.1, from coordinate 670,114,721 downwards.
GAGAGGTTCAGAGGTAGCCAATGGTGTTGAAATAGAATGATCTCCTTTTGGCCAGCATTTTAATATCATTTTGTGACTGTTACTAGTTGATACACTAATACCTGGATGAGAATTGATTTCATATATTATCTTCCTTACCCTTCTGAAATCAGTCAAAAGACCTAGGTTTAAATCCTGTCTCTCCTCTATTTGCTCCAGTTTTCTCATTTGTGGAAAATGAGTGTTGGATGTTAAAGCGGATATTTTACAGAGACCATCCAATGATGGTCATATAGTTAATAAGTGTCTGAGGTAGGATGTGAACCAATTCTTCCTAAATCCAGTTCCAGATTTCTATTTACTATAAAACGCTGGCTTTCAATTTCATTTTGAACTCCATTAATAATAATGTTCAGTATCCAGAAGTAGGTAAGAGGTTATAGAGGACTAAACTTGGGATTAGGAGGACAAAAAAAATTCTGGAAAATTAAGTGTACCAGAGTGGAATAGAATACACTAAGAGACTAAGAGGCATTGCCACCAGAGAATTTTGAATGGAAATTCAATGTCTGAGTTGTGATTGTAGGGGTTTCCTCATTAGCTAAGGACTGATCAAGATGACATATAAGATCCATGCTAATGCTGAGATTCCATGATTCAACTTGGGACACTGGAATGAGCACTGACTCCAAAGTCAGAATGCCTGAGTTAAGTCTTGACTTCACCATTTCCTCGCTGCATAAAAGTGAGTGAATTGTTTAATTTTTTTGAGACTGTTTCTTCATCTCTGATATCAGCCTAATAATCTCTAGGACATCTTCTTTACTGGGTTGTTTTGAGGCTCAAATGAGAGGATGGCTATAAGGTATTCTTTTTATTGAATCTTATAGCTACAAAATTGTATGTGTGCAAGAGAGATAGCCAACATTCACATAGCACTGGAAGGTTTCCAAATTGCTTTCAATATGTTACATATCATTTGATTTTTGCAATAATCCTGTGAGCTTTGACTCATTCTCTGGTGTGTTCTGTCTTCAAGCTAGCTACCATCCCAAAGCCCACACACTCACTGGTGAGTCTTTGTATCAGCATCTCTGCTCAATTCACTTCCAAGGTAGGTATCTCCTTCCCTCTCCATCTCCTTTCTGCCTTTTCTCCATTCCCTTCTAGTGCTGTCTGAATCTCTCTTGTACTTTGTCTTTCCTTATCAGAAAGAATATAGGCTCCATGAGAGAAAGAACTGACTTCTCCTGCTTTCTGATTTTTGCATCCCTGGCACACAGTGTAGGATAAATGCTTTGTCTGCTTATATATGCTAAATTATATATACATATATAAATATAAATTATATAAGTTTTATATGTGAAATATAAAAAATACATAATTTATTTTTATATGATTAAACATTTTATATATACTATAATAAATAAATATCGTATATAACAAATAAATATTACATATAATAAATAAATATATGACTGATGAATATTATATAATAAATATATAATAATATATATAAACATATGTATAATATATAAAATTTTCTCTGTCTATCATCCCTTTGTTTGCCTGTGTCCTCAATGGTTGGCTGACCTTTGGGATCTCAGCTCGACTCACCTGGTTTTAGTCTACTTCTAGCCCTGACCTTTTCATCAGTTACGTATTCTTGGACGGGACATGTTGAACACTCCAAAACCTTGTGAGCATGCTCCAATATAAATAGACAAGTGGGTGTGAACTGAAAAGGTGTCAGATTTGCTGTGGAGGGGCATCAAGGGGTTTGTACACACCATTAGGCAGGACACTTGACCTTTGAAAATCTCATGCCACTCTCCAGCAGGTCTGTTCTTTGTCTCTTCACCAGGGAACTCATTTGTACTTTGTGGCTATCTTTAGTCACTGATGATAAGAATAAGGTCAAGGAAAGCAGAAAGGATCGATTGCATTCAATCTAACAAATATTTCTGGGAGGGGGACTCTTAGTGTCAGTCCTTTGTTAAGTGTCAGGGATGGGAAGAAAGGCAGGGAACAGAGCCTCTGCTCTCCAAGAGCTTGGAGTCTAAAGTGGGGCAGGACTTGAAGGTCTTTCAGCTATCGAGCTAATGTATATAAAATAACTACCATGCAAGGGAAAGTGAGACAAATGCAAAGTAGAAACCCTGATAATATGCTTTGGGAAAAGAGGAAAGAGGTCATTTTCATCTTGAACAAGTGGTCAGGAAAAGTTCTATGAAGGAATTGGCAGCTACATAAGAATTTGGAGAAAATGCACAGCTTTAATAGGTTGGCAATCTCTCCAGTTTTTGAGGAAGACCATCTGGTTAGGAGTCAAGAGACTTGGATTTTAATTCTGACAATCAATTGACTGTACAAACTTGTGAGAGGTGCTTTGCTTCTCTGGGCTAGTTTCCTATTCTGGTTAAGAAATCAGATTTGATCTGTCAGGTCCCCTCCTGTTCTAATATATATGATTTTAATATGAGCCTTGCAAATTGGGAATAGGGAAAATGGGTTTTCTTTTTATTGTCAAATGTCAACTAGCCTTGCCCCACCCCCAGAGAGAAAAGAAATTCTTATTCATCTAATTTAAAATTTTCTTTCATGCCATTGCTATACATAGAAGGCCAGTAGTAATAAATACTCTAATATCATAACACCCCCAATGGATCTGTGATTTCACTGACAGAGGTATCCTCTCCAACAATGAAGCCTACAATCAGTCAATACCTTCCTGTTTTTTTTTAATTTTAATGTTTTAAATCCTTACCTTCTGTCTTGGAGTCAATACTGTGTATTAGTTCCAAGGCAGAAGAGTGGTAAGGGTTAGGCAATGGGGGTCAAGTGACTTGCCCAGGGTCACACAGCTAGGAAGTGTCTGAATTCAGATTGGAACCCAGGGCCTTTCATTTCTAGGCCTGGCTCTCAATCCACTGAGCTACCCAGCTGCCCCCCAATCAATACTTTCCTAACCTGTATTACTTTTACTCAAATTTTCCCACAAATCTAATACAGAAGGTCCAGCCAATATGCTAGAGGACTTTCTCAAATTTTCTTGACACCATGAGGATAACAATGGAGCATTCGGTCCATTGCAGAATTGAAGAAATACAGAATTTACAAATGGAAGGGACCTCAACGGCCATCTACATTATTCCCTCATTGGAAACAGGAACCGCAATATAATATAACCGACAAATACTCATCCATCTACCTCCAATGTCAGGGAACCCTCTACATTTCGAGGTAGCCCATTCTACTTTTCTATAGCTCTAAATTTTAGTTTCTTTATGACATTAAAACAAAAATTCCTTATTTGTATCTTTAACCTATAGTCGGTTCTTCTGATCATTAGGGTCAAACGAAAAAGTCTAAGCCTCCTTCTCCATGACAGTCCTTCAAATACTTCAACACAACTCTACTGTATCGCTAAGTCTTTCATTCTCCAGGCTAAAAATGTACAGCTCTGTTAACTGTTATTTATATCATACAAACTATAAAAAGGTTGCTCCATCCCCTTCAGATACTCTCTTCCAGCCTATGTTATATCCAAAATGTCGCAGACTATCCTTAAACCCAACCTTCCAGGTGTGCTCTGAACAGAGAATTTTCATTTCTCTTAGACTTCATACAGACTGTATTTAGTATAGCCATATATGCATTTATAGACTCACTTATTTTTTGATTTATCAGCCTGGTTAAAACAGTTTCTGCCCAGACAGCATATCCCAAAAGTCTCAGTAAAGTATTAATTTCTTCTTAATAGTCATTTAGAACATGAAACAATTAATTAAGAATACTTTAAACTCTGCTAAGACTTTGGGGACACCCTGTGTTGAAGAGTGAGTTGTTATCCCAGAAAAGTGAAGAAGGAATGAGCAGTGAAGCGCTGGCATCCAAGGACTCGGATACCTGTGAATGATGCTGAGAAGTAAAAATATATTGGCCACCACTGATCCCGGCGGGCCAGCCTGCCCCATGGATTTCCCTTGATGTCAGTTTCTGCTTTATGCACTCATTAGAGTTGAAATTCACATAGGTGGGCTCTTTTCAAACCACTGCAGGAAGTCTACTCCCTACATTTAGCTAGACAGAATCTGCCACCTGCTTATAATAGTGCTGCTTTTGGGATGAGCTCTAATTAGAATGAGTCCTTTATTTGCTTTTCATGATAACTGCCTGTAACTTCGGGGGGCAGCAAGGTAGCTCACTGGATTGAGAGTCAGATGCAGAGATGGGAGGTCCTGGGTTTAAATCTGACCTCAGATACTTCCTAGGGATGGGTTCCTGGACAAGTCACTTAATTTCTACTGCCTAGCCCTTGACACTCTTCTGCTTTGGACCAATACCAGTATTAATTCTAATTTGGAAAGTGTTAAAAAAAGAATTATGACCACTTATATAAAGGAAAGGAATTAAAACAAGGCAGAAAAGGTCCTTTTCACATATGCCGACCCCCTTTCCCCAAAGAAAAGTAAGTTATAAAATTATAAGATATAAGTAAAAAATAAAGATAAAACATATAATATATATAGAAATAAGATATAAGTACGATAAATACTGTGGTTTTTTTAAACAATGTTCAAAAACTTTCCATCTTTTGATGTCATGGTTTGGGCAATGAAGATTGTGTTCTCCTAAAATATAAAAGCAGCAATAAAAACAATAAAAACAATTACAAATATTTATGTAGTGCTTTGCTTTGCAGAGTTTTACATACTTTAGTTCTTTTGATCCTTATAATTACCCTATTATTTTCATGATTATCCCCCTTTAAGCTTCTAAGTGGCTTGCTCAAGGTCACACAGCTAGTAAGAATCAGAGGGAGAATTTGAATTCAGGTCTGGCTGATTTCAAGTGCATTGTTCTATTCACTATATCACCTAACTTCAGGAGATACAAAGATAAATATGAGAAGGAAATCCAGGAAGTCTTTCTAAACTTTCACCCACTTTTCTGTTCATACACTTGGGAAGTCCAATCCATAAGAATTTATGAAGTGCCTACTATGTTCCAGGTACTATTAAAAGCCACACCAGTGCTATCAGCAATTGGATTTGCTTGAAAGGTTTCCAAGAGGTAGAAAACTAAAGGTCTATTTAGCTTTTTCTAGCCTCTTCCTTTGATTCTGTCTCCCTTATTCCTCCTCTCACTTCCAGCTCCAAACAGATAAAAATTTTAAAAAATACTTTCTGATGCATTAAACTCAAAAGTGAAAATGACACATGATATGAAGACAGAAAGAAAGGATGGACCTGACCAAATTTGTTTAAAAAAATATGTAGTGGAGCAAAGAACATTTTAAAGGCATTGTAATAATTTATTTTTTAAAAATGCAAAGAAGAAAAGAATATTTAAAGCTCTTTGTGCCTGGCCCCATTTTGTCTTTCCAGTTTAAAAAATATTTAATTTAAATTTATTCATTTGTTACATTAAAATACTCAAGTTAACTCACTCACCTGATTAGCAAAGGCATCATTTGAGAAAAAGATATATCTCTATATAAAACTATGTCTTGTTTATTTCTATTTATCAGTTCTTTCTCTGGAGGTGGACATATACAAGTCATTCATAAAACAATATTTATTATATGTTACTCCCCTCCACTTACTCTACATATCTATCCATACCATACTAGTTGGGGTTCCTCATGCATCAGGCTTTATTTAGCTTTTATCCCTGTGCCTATGAACTCACTGGCTGTCCATCATACTTGGAATCCTTCCCCATTATCCCTGACTTTTTTCAAATATCTTCTCAAGTTCAAATCATGAAGCCTTTCCCACCCCCTATCATCGATGGCTTCCCCACTATTATTACCTTGTAGCTATTCTGAATGAATCTCATATGTTCCTATATAGAGTGTCCTAAAAGGAACTTTGCGTTACATAAATTCTGTGCCTTCCCTGATGTTGGGTAAGATGCACTATACAGAGCAGGCATTTATTAAATATTGACTAGATAAATGAATGGGGCACTGATTGAATTTGAATGTTGCATGACAAGACATATAGAAGAAGTGGCGACTTTATGGGAGAACAGGGATATGAATTTATAGGATAAACAAGCCTGAAGGGTTTGGATTCATATAGCTAGAGGAAGTGTCCATGTTGATTAGATTGCAGATCCATCAGGAGCTCCAAATTGACGCATATGTAATCTCCATTTCTGCTAGCTTTATTAGCATTCTAGATTTTTCTTCCCATTGTCCTTACTCCCATGAAGGAGGTGAGAAACAACTAGAAGGTACCATTTAAAAATCTCCTTCTAAAACTGGTTCTACATATTTTAATGATCTCCCTAGACCATCTTGTGAGAAGGATCATCAGAAGGATCTGCTCTAAACAAAATAGGAAAGGAGGAATAATTTGTTTTTGGGTTCCTCCATCTCTCCTAAATTCCTTGCCAGGTAAATATTTGCTCCCTGGCTTCCAACTTACCTAATTGAGATGTGTCACCTCAATAACCTTATTCAGTACCAAAAGAGTTTTGTATCTTCTTGCAACTTCTGTCCCCCCACTCATGCCCAAACCCAACCAAAATGTACTTATCCTGTCTGCCAACCTCTTACCATTTTTCATTCTGCGGTTATCTAGACTAAACTAAGCTGCAATGATATGTTAATGTACAATGATTGCTAGATCTTGATAAATGTGGAGTAGCAAGAAGACCACTATACTGCACATTGGAAATATTTGGTTCTAGTTCTTCCTCTGTCCTTAACTACTTTCTATGACTTCAGGCAAGTCACTATCCTCCCTAGAGCTCCATTTCTTTAATTGTAAAATAAGAGAAAGACTCTAGATGATCCTGAACGTGTGTGTGTGTGTGTGTGTGTGTGTGTGTGTGTGTGTGTATTTTTAAATTGGGACCTCAATTCTTTAAGGAAAGTTGTGGATGAAGGTAAGGTTTTCAGATATCAGGAAAGTGGAAAGAGAAGTAGAGGGGGGAAATGGGAAACAGAAGACCCCATACACATATTTTAGATTAGCCTTACTTATCTATAATCCTTAAAGGTCAAATTCTGATTGCTGCTTTTAGACCAGCTAATAGTGCTATAATTAATTATACCCCCCCAGACCACAAGCTTAAGTCTCCTTGCTTGTGGCTTTTGCAAGTAGAGACATTTAACTCAAATGAAGAGAGAGGAAAGAAGAAATCAGTTGAGAGTTACTGTTGATGTTTCCTTGGGAGTTGGTATTTTTTCTCTTCATAAAAGTTAGAAACACTTCTGTCACATCAGCATGGCACTGAGTGCAGAGCTGTTAGCTTAATTTGCTTCTGCCTTCCTTTTTCTTCCTCTCTGTCAATATAATATTCATTTAACTCTGTTAATTCCTGGGGAGCACTGGCACATAGTGACTCACTTTCAACTTGACTTAACATTCAGGAAGAATTCTAAATTCAGGCGATGCTTGGTAGGCTTTGAAATGCACTAGAAATATTTTCTTTTAAAACCAGGCTGTCAAGTTACTGCAGTGATTTCCTAACTGGTGCTAATTCCTTCTACTCATCTAGCTCTAGCTCATCTTATATACTCATCTTCCTCAAACATTGTTTACTTCGTGGTAGCCAATAAAGCATATCAGACTTAGAGTTGAAGACTTCAGTTCAAGTCTTGATATTCTCAGAGTGTAATTAAGAAGAAGACACATAGCCTTCTACTGAGCTTCAGTTTAACATCTGTAAAACGGGAATAATGATTCTTATATTTGCCTACCTTACAGGATTTCTTTGAAGTAAGTGCACTGGAAACTATCGACTTGCTACAAAAATATATGCTAAATGCAAAGCCATTTCCAAGAAGACGAGTATTTAAAGAGTATGGATAATTTTCCAGAGAAGATTCACAAATGACAATTCAAATGGTCACATAAAAATATGTTCCAAATCACTTATAGTAAGATAAATTCAAATTAGAAGAATTCTGATGCTTGAACTTACTCCAATGAAAACATGGACTATGGGAAAGGAAGTATGTTGGAAGTGGAACTATGAAACGGTCCAATCATCCTGGATTTCAAATTGTGATTATTCAAGACAAGTTACTTGGGTGGTCATGTAGCTTGGTGTTTGGGTTTATAATTTAACTACTACAAAGAAGTCCAAGGCAGAAATGAAGATTCAGAATATATCAAAATATTCACAGCAGCACTCCTCATAGAAAACAAAAATAAACAAAATCTAGAAACAGGTGAGCATCCATTGATTGGGGAGTGGCAGAAAAATGTAGGGTATAGGAATATAATGGAATGTTGTGCAATAAGACGATCAATATGAGGAATCTGTTGAAACTGAGGAAGAGTTGTCTGAACTGATATAGAGCAAAATAAACAGAACCAGTGTTGTACACAATACCAAAGTAAAGGTCACCTACAAGGAAATGGCTACTGGGGAAGGGAAAAACCAATGGATGTCCTAGGGAACAGAGAACCAAGAAAACCAAACTCTTGCAGCAGAAAGGCAGGGGATTACAAGTCAGGCAGAATATTCTGTGTATTGTGAGGCAAGGTTTCTATATCAGGTGTTTCTGCCTGGTTATTTTCTTTGGTGGAAGTATAGTTTCCATCTAGGAGATGGTAATTGAAAAAAAAAACCCACTAGAATGAGCATGGAAAGACAAAAGACTCCAACCAAAACATGATAAAATATAATATGTTGTCCTCTCCCCTTCTTAAGAACCTGTAGGGACCCTCTATCATTCCTTGTGAAGTGCCCCAACTCCTTTGCTCTGGCTAGCACTCTCACTTAATATTCAGTGCTCATGCATAATTTGCTTGACTTTAAGCAACAGGACAGCAGAGAATTTGAGGATATATCAGTTCTTTGAGGCAACCTGATGTAATAGAAAGAGGATGACCTGGATGTGAATCCTGCTTACAACATTTACTAGCTATGTGATTTAAAGCATCACTGTACCTTTCTGAATCTCAGGTTCTTCAACTTGGCCATAATACTAATGATAATGTCTACTTCTCAGGCTGATTGTGAGAGTAAAATTAAATAATTCACTAAAAGTGATTTGAGAATTTTAAATACTAGCTAATTTAATTATATGATTATGTGATACAGCCACAAACAATTTCCAAACTGTACAAAGACAGAGCTTTTAACCAAAGTTGTTCTTTGATCATATTCTGTACATCTTTTTAACCCTTAAAGTATTCCATTTTGTATTATAGTTATTTGTGTATTTATCTTTGTATATTTGTATATGTCTAGAAAAAGCAATATCCAAAGAAAGCATTAAATAAACTTAAAAAACCCTTTACCTTCCATTTTAGAAGTAAGACTATGTATTGGTTCTAAAGCAGAAAACAAGTAAGGGCTAGGTAATGGGGATTAAGTGACTTGCCCAGGGTCACATAGCGAGGAAGTATCTGAGGTCAGATTTTAACCCAGGACCTCCCATACAATAAACTTTTAATGAACTACATCTTTCATCACTTCTTATGCCCTATTATGCCTCCTAGTAGAGGGTGCTTAGCTTTTGGTAGGCACTGTATAAATGGTAACAATGACAAACTCTCATGACTAACCATTCTGCATCTGATCAACTGCCAAGTCTTGAAAATTCTACCTCCATTTATATTTAACCTGAAAATTCCCTTAGTTTTAGATAAATTTTAAGTAAGGTTTTAATTAAAGGCTATGTTGGATGAAAGTATTTCTCTATTTCTTCCACATATTTCCTATGCAGAAAACTAATTTGCTATGGGGGTTGATGAGATCACTAAGTGAGATTGTACAGAGAGAAAAGAAAGGAGAACCCAGGACACAGTTTTAGGACACAACCTCAATTAGTGGGCACAACATGGATGAAAAACCAGTAAAGGAGACTGAGAAAAGTCTTTCAGAGACACAGGAAGAGAACCAGGAAGGCAGAACATTAGGAAAGCTTAGAGAGAAGTATGTCCAGAAGGAGAAAGTGATCCATGACACCAAATGCTTCTGAGAGGTCAAGAAGAAGGTGAGTGGAGGAAAGGCCATTTTATTTGGAATTAGAAATCAATGATAACTTTGGGGAGAGAAGTTTCAGCTGAATCATCAGGTCAGAAGTCAGATTTCAGAGGCAGAAAGAGGAGTCTGTATGAAATACTTTATATAGATGGCTTTCTCAAGGAGTTAAAATCCAAGGCTATCACTAATGTTCTATTCAAATGAAATTCTCTTGGGTCTTCCATGAGTAAAAGATAAAATGGATCAGCTGGCAAGCTTTGACAACATGGTAACCTTTACCAAGAAATCACTATCATAGATTTCAGCAGAAAGGACATCTTTCTATGTTTGGAAGAGAAATGCTGACTGGTGAATGCACTTACTATCTTTTGAAATTATTTTGCCTTATATATACATATGCTTGTATTATTACTTGTGTACATATTATATTTCCTAGGTAGAATGTAAACCTTTTGAGGGAGGGAACTATTTCATTTTTATCTTGGTATCCAAGCACTTAGCACAGTGCTTTTGACATATTTGAATATAGTTGTTTGCAAGTTGTCTTCCCCATTAGTCTATAAACTTCCTGGGAGCAGGGACTATCTCTTTTTTTTCTTCCCTTTTTTGTTTATTTAGTACAGTGGCTATCACAGAGAAGTAGCTTAATAAATGCTTATTGACTGACTATCACTATTCAGTGATTAATAAAAATCTGTTGAATTGAATTCAGTTGAATTAAATGTTTTCTCCCCAGAGAGTACTAGAGGTGGTGTGGAGACTTGGCTAAACACAATAAAGGGTTTAAAAAGGAGCTATTGGAGGCTTGGTGGAGGGTGGATAGAGCACTGGGTTTGGAATCAGGAAAATGCATCTTCCTGGATTGAAATCTGACCTCAGACACTGACTAGCTGTGTGACCCTGGACAAGTCACTTAACTGTTTGCTTTAGTGCTTAGACTGTAAAATGAGCTAGGGAAGGAAATGGCAAACCACTCCAGTATCTTTGCCAAGAAAACCTCAAAATGGGGTCATGAAGAGTAAGACATGACTTTAACAATTGAACAACAACAACAACACTGGAGGCTTACTTCACCTCTTCTGAAGGAGACACATGGGACACTTTTAAGGGCTGAATGCATTTAAGCACAGCTCAGAGGGTTGAGAGAAAAGTGATTAGAGCTAGACCCACTTTTGATGCCCTTTTGGGGAGGCTCTTAGCAATGCCTGGGGCACTTGGCTTCATTCCCTTGACCTGGACATTGATAAGAAAATATCAGTATGCAAAATAAACTTATTTCCATCTTTCCAGATGCCACATGGACACCATACACACATCCTGCTATACAGAAAGGCTGGAAATTCATTTAACCTTGCAGCTTTTCTGTATTTTTTTCCTGACAAAGCAATACTTCCATTAAGAAAAATGCACTCAGCTATTAATTTCTGCAAACTCCTAACCTGGCCAATGAAATCCTAGCATATGCAGTTTTGTGCCCTATTTTAGGGCATGGGTTTGGGGGGAGATTAAGGATTTTTTTCTTGGCTTATATGTTACTGCATTCATCTCCTTCATCCTCTACTGTGTCTTATTTGTTTATCCTCTAGTGATCTGCCAGCTGACAATTATAAGCAATGAGCAGTGCTGTAACTGGTTTAGAATGGCTACAGGAAGGAAAGAGAGTAATGAAACCTTTTTTTTCTTGAAGGTTTAAAGAAAACTTTTTTTTCAGACTAGTCCTACTTATGTGTGCCTATAAGTGGTTATTCCTATACAGATAATTTCCTCCCCCTGCGATAAAAGCTTCAATGTGCCCTGACAACTCCAATTTCTCTCTGGGATGTGCTAATTTCTCAAATGCAACCACCACAAAAAGTCTGATATATACAACTATTCATAGTGGTTCAACTGATGATCATATTTAATTACCCAGGATCTGACAACAGGAAAACGGGCTTCAAAGCATGAACTATAATAAATTATTCTATATCTTGGCAGTGCCTATTATATTGATTAGCAAGTATGCAAGCTCACCAGCATGGGGTACAGTGGAGAAAGCAATGGATTTGGACCCTGATTTAAATTTCAACTCTTCCACTTATCTTTGTGGTTTTTGGCAAGTCATTTCACCTCTGTGTGCCTCAGTTTACTCATCTGTAAAATGAGGATGTTGGACTTGATGATCTCTGAGGTCCCCTTTATTCTAGGATTTTATGATTTTGTATCAGAAAAAAAGCTTTGAATTAAGTCAAGAGATCTAGGTTCTAATTTTGGTTCTGACAATTTCTGGGTAGGAGTCCCTACAGAACTGGTTTACCTGGGCCTCAAAGTCTTCGTCTGCTTTTCAAAAAATAAGAAAGAAGAGGTTGGTACTACCCACTTCACAGGATCATTGTGAAGAAAGTGCTTTTAAAAACTAAAAATGCTAAAGAAATGCAAACTGTTGCTAATAATAATCATCATAATTATAATTAGGTAGCTAAGTGCTATCTCAGACAGTGATATGAATATGAAAAATTAGATAGGCTCCGACTTAACAATTTATAGTCTAATAGGAGGATCTAATACATACGTACAAAAAAGTTAAGTATGATATGAGGGATAAATGAAAACTCCAGCCCAAGTGTTTAAAAAAAAAATGAGACAGGAAAAATGGCACAGCTGTGTCACATGCATATAGCATATGTAGGTATGTGGAACAAGAATTTGGGGATCAAGCATTCTATATAATCAGGGTCAAATAATTATTTATTGAATTAGGTTTATAGGGTCAACCCATTTAAATTTGGAAGGGATTTTAGGGGCCATCTAATTGAATCTCTATAGTGGGGCATCCAGAGAGGTGACATGACTTGCCTCTGGTCACACAGCTAGTGAAAATGACAGAATTAGATCCCAGAACTTCCCAACTCTAACACATTCCTATCACTGCATCAGAGTATGGAGTCCTGGGGAGGGTCAATGGGACCTGAAATATACTTTGCTGATAGCACTATTTTGCCTGGGACAGAATCCTTTCTTGGATAGATCACTGCAGGGGTCTCTAACTGCAATTATTTCTCTGCTCTTAGGCCCTGGGGGAAGGTTAGCTAAGAACTAGCTGAGGTATTCCTGTCACTTTTCTCACTTCTCTCCAGCTTCTCGACCTGTCCCCACTGGTGTTTTTCTTCTTGTCCTTGCCTTTCACTGATGGGGTCTTTGTGGCAGATGGGAGATTGAGGGAGAGGTAGGGTGTACCCAGGGAGGGTGATAGGGATAGGAAGGAGGAATCAGCAGCTACAGTGAGTGCTATGGATTGCCTCTGTCCAGCTTCCCTACCCAACAGTGCCATATTGCATCCTGGCTGCACCAGACCAAAGTAATAGATGACCCATAAATAATCAATCCATTAGTGTTCCAGCTGGCCAAGCTAGGCAGGGATCCATCTTTCTGAAAGACCATAAATCTCCTTGGCAGAAACAGCCATTTCTCCTTCCCTTTGTCCAGCTACCTTGGATATGCATATACAGTTGGTGAGCCTGACCAGCAAGCCAAATAATAAGTAACAGGATAAACAATACACCTCTCCAACCATTTTATGACTATTTCAAAAGAATGCTTTATATTTAATTATTTGGGTTCAGTTATCTGGATTAAATGATGTGATATAAAATACAGCTTCCCCCTCTCTCTCCCTCTCCCTCTCTCTCTTTGCCTCTCCCTCTCCCTTTTCTCTCACCATCTCTCCCTTCCTCCCTCTGTCTCTTTCTCTCTCTCTTTCCCCTCTTCCTCTTTCCTCATCTCTCACTCTCTTTCTCTCTCTTTCCTCATCTTTCTCCCCCCTTTCTTTCTCCATTTCTCCCTCCTTCCTCTCTCTTTCTTTCTCTCTCTCTCCCCATCTCTCCCTCCCTCCCTCTTTCTCATCCTCTCTCTCTGTCTGTCTATTATGTATATATGCATCAATTATCTACCAATGTATCTATATATCTATACATCTGTCTCTATGTATGCATACATATTAATGTAGCATTCCTTCTATCTCTTTATGCATCTATGTATCTCTAATATAGATCTATTATCTAGCTATTTATGAACCATGTATGATATATATGTATCTATTCATTTATTTTCCCTCTAGAAGTCAGAGCAGACTGAAACAGTTATTTCACAAGTGCTAGGGAAATTTCTCAGGATAAATACTGCATATGGTGAATTGGACTGATGCACTTGGAAGAAGCTAAGCATGCAAGAAGAGCCCTCTCCAATTAATTTGCTCCTTTCTGACCATAAGGTTCTAGAAGGCTGCTTTTCAGTAAAAGCTTGGGGGCTTTCTCATGTTCTCATGGTCCAATGAGAACAATGGCAACCTGATGATCCATGAGAAAAACCAGAAGTGAGACATCTAAAGCTTCCTAGGCCCAGAGGTTGTTTTCACATACTTACACAGATAAAAGAATTAAATTCCATTTTTGTTTGGAAAGCTGGCCAAATCCCTGAGACTGAAAGAAGGTTCACCAAGGTTTGAAAGGCAATTGATCCCCTAGAAAATCATTTTTCCTTGTCCCCAAAACAGATGTCCATTTATTTTGGAAGACATGGTCACAGTCAAGTGAGACAAGACTTGTTTGGCAACCTGAGAGAGCAGTAGCAAAGTCTTGCTTACTCTTCCACCCCTAAATAAGCAAGTAAATCTACTAACTAACTCCCCATGGCTTCAGAGTAAGTGACTGTAAATGCTTATTGCCTGAGTTATGTTCCTATTCCTATTCTTGAACCTAATATTGGGATGAAGATTAATGAATTATTGAGCTTATTCAAAACTCATTGTCTTTGTTTTGTATCTGAAGCCTTAAGGTCTTAGATGTTTATCTTTTGATGAGGGCAATATCTGCTTAACTTAATAACTAATTCATAGAACATGTTCATCTCAGCAAAGCTAATTAGTAGATAATGCAACTATTATTATGCTCATTTTACATTTTATGGATGAGGAAATTTCAGATCAGAGACTTTGCTTAGTGTCACACAGGTGGGAAATGTCAGAACTGAGATATGAATCCAGCTCTTTTGGCTTTGTCCTTCACTGTCGTACCATAATTCTTCTCCAAATAGGTCGCCTTGCAGATTAGCACTAATTTTATAAAGCCTTTTAAACTCATGGATGAAATCAATTACCTGGGGATCATCCTTGCATTAACAGAGCTGGTTGGGAATGGGCGAGAGAGGGAATGGCAAAGAAGTCCAGTCCTGGTTTGTCTTTTAGCCTCCTGTGTGTTCTCCTTTACCTTCTGTCCCCACATACCCACATTATGCCTATTGTGGGTTTTAAATATTATTAGTTTTAAAAGAAATGGAAGCATCCTGATTGCTATGCCAGTGCTTGAACTTCCATGAGGTATTAAAGGAGATTTGGGAAGTACTTTCTAGAAATTGAAAATGTGGGCTCTCAACTATTAATGAATGAGCTAAGTAATTACTTGGTAGCTTTTAGTATAATCCTAGAAATTGGTTAATGAAAATGCTACTAATGAACATCTATTAATAGAATAAAGTGAACTAAAACAGTTAATGCAATGGCCAGAAGGTACAATAAAGCATGTGAGCAAAACAAATTTAATATTATGTTCTATTAACATCATTGCCCCAAAATTGTCTGCCTGGAAAAGAAATACAATTTAGTAACAATAGAAATTCACAATCATGTACTGCTATTTGTTAGAACTAGCATCGATCTTTCAATCTTTTAGGGGGTGCTCGTAATTTGTAATCAGTTCCCCCAAATCTGGCCCCTCTTTCTATATGAAATTTTCCTTGACTTCTTTAGTCCACAGATTTCTTTCCAACTCTAGATATTTATAGTCATATGGGTTCTAGGCAGGAAATACACACACACACACACACACACACACACAAGATTAGATTATTGTGATAGTTTGATGGCTGGTGTCCCTGCCTCAAGCCTTTCCCTATTTCACTCCATCATCCTCTCAGCTGCCAAAGTGATCTTTCTGCTCACTGCAGATCTATCAACATTAACCCTCTCTCCATTTGGTAAACTTTAGTGGCGCCTAAGTGACTCCAAGATGAAATAGAAAATCCTCTGTTAGACTTTTAAAGTCCTTCATAAAGACCTGGTCCCTTCTAACCCTTTCAGTCTTTGTATACTACTTCCCCCCATGTATTACATTAGCTCTATTCACTTTATTCTGTTAATAGATGATCATTATGGAATTCTTATTAACAAATTTCTAGGATTATCTGTATCTAGAAATATAGGGTATAGATGGCATATGAAAAATGACATGACTTTTGTTCAAGTTTATGCCTCTTCCCAAATATAATACTCAGTTTAAGAAAAGCTTTTTCCCTTAATGAGGGTCCATGATATGTGAAAATAATGATTATAAGTTGGAAAACACTTCTCAATCCACCATGTTCAAGGACTTTCTGGATGAGAATTTTCTCAACCATTGAAATTATTGGTCTTGGCCTCTCCTCTTATCGCCAAAAATATATGAAAATACTAATAATTTTTGTTCCATGCTTTAACATTTAAGGCTTTCGAAATTTAGTCATGCCAGACAGCCTTTTATTTAATTATAATCTTCCATCAAATTTGACAACTTTCATGAAATGCAAAAATGTGGTTTTCTAAGATAGCCATGGAGGTGGCAGCTGGGGGGAGGGGGGCTCAGACAAGTAAGTGACCATGGGCAAGTCACTTAACCCTGTTTGCCTCAGTTCCTTACATATAAACTGATCTGGAGAAGGAAATGGTAAACAACCCCAGTATCTTAGCCAAGAAAACTTCAAATGTGGACACAAAGAGTCAGATACAACTGAAAGGACTGAATTACAACAATGAAATCTCTAGGCATTTAGCCCAAAGTTCTATTATTGGCTATTTCATTAGCTGTGTGACCTTAGATGAAACACATAACTTCTCTGAGGAGAGAATGGGGAAAATGCAAGTGTTGGACTACATGATTTTTAAGTTTTCTTCCATCTAGGATTCTATGCTTTTAAGAAAGCCCAATAATGGGGAAAATGCTGCTGAATATAATGTTTTCTGCCTGGGTAGTGTGGAAATCACTGCCAACTGGAAGCAGCTGTGGCTAACTGTAAGTGCAGTCTGAGGCATTTGGCAAAAATGGTGAACAGCTGTGGCCAGATCCCTCCTGCTCCAAAGGACTGCTACTGAACTCATCCTGGGTGGCACTTTCCTGGCAGCTTGAGTTTCATTGTATAACAGAACTACAATAGCAAAAATAACAATAATAGCTGGAATTTAGAGAGCACTTCAGAGTTTATGTTCCTTCCCCCAGTGAGGTAGGCAGAGCCAACATTATTACCCCTGTGTGGCACATGAGAAAACCAGGACCAACAGAGGTTTTATGATTTTTAAGTGGTTAGAGTGAGACTTGAACCCAAGAACTCCAGTCCTATATATAAATGATGGAGTCAGTGGTAGTTGTCAGAGTTTAGCTTGAGGTTATTTTCTTTTTTTGGTAGCAGTCTAATGACTCCTATGGACCCCTTCTCAGGGTTATGTTTTTAATGCACACAATAAAATATAGAGGGAAAATATATTGGAAAAGTCACCAAATTAATGGAAGAAAGCTCATGGACTCTAGGTGAAAAACTCTTAAACGAGATTCAAATAAAGGATTTTGTTTCTAAACCCCGAGTTTTTCTCATTAAAGCACAGGATTTTTCCGAGAATCACAGATTCCTGTAATCCAGTGTTGGACGAGATGACATTTAAGGCCAATTCCAATATTGATTCCAGGATTATGTGAAACATCCTTATCTCTGACCTCAGGTCTAGGCCAAATAATGCCTCCTGTTACCATTGTATTTAATTCTTTGTCCATGACTCAGGTGGCAGCAGATATCTCTGGAGACACTTGTGCCAGCTGTATGGAAATCAGCATTGGCAGGTGTGTCCAGCAGCAGCTTAAAACTAAACTATTTTACCCCATTCAGTGGAGACAGAAACCAAGTTCCTTATAAAGCGATAGGTAGGAAATAGTGTTTCCACGGTGCTGAATTATTATCGGACCAAAGGCCTTGCCTGGCTCTGGAGAAAATGCCCCATTCTTTAGTCCTGTGTGTGAATGGTTGGCCTTGCCTTAGAAATAAAGAAACATGCTGCTAAGAAGCAAGAAGATCACATGGAAAAATTGGTCCCTTAGAAGACATAGCTTCAGTTCCTTGCTGGCTTTGTGACCATAGATAAGGCCCTTATCTTCTTTTAAGTCCCAGTTTTCTCATCTGTAAAATAGGGACACTAATAGTTATGAGGAAAGTAGTATATAAATGAAGTGTGATATTCATGTGAATTACTATTATTGTGATATCGAAGACAATACTGTTTCCCATTAAGGTTAATCTCTCTTCCTACAGGTTTCATCTCATCCTCTGGCATCCTCCAGCATCTTTCTCTACCAGTTAGCCTCTCTATTGCATTTAGTTTTAATTTCCTATCCACTGGCTCCTTCATGCATACCTACAAACATGCTCAGGTCTTTCCAGCCCTAAAAATTCCACCCTCTGCTTTTCTAATCCCACTTATCCAACTCTTATTTCTTCCCCTTTATGATTAACTTCTTAGAAAAAAAAAAGAATATCTACATTTTTTAAAAAACAAAACCAAAAACCTTGCCTTCCTTCTTAGAACCAATACTGTGTATTGGTTCCAAGGCAGAAGGACTAGGCAATGAGGGTTAAGTGACTTGCCCAGGGTCACACAGCTAGGATTTAAGGCTAGACTTGAAACCAGCATCTCCTATTTCTAAGCCTTGTTCTTGATCCACTGAGCCACCTAACTGCCCCCAAGATATCTACATCTAAAAAGTTTTACTTAATGCCCAGCCTGATTAACAAATTTCAATATGACTTCTGCCACATTACTTTTTCAAAGGCCAACAATGGCCATGTGTTTGTCCTCATCCTGCTTGATCTCTTGGTAAATGTTGACTTTGCTGATCAACTGCTCTCTAATGCTTTCTATGCCCTTTGCTCTCAAGATATTGGGGTTCTATTCTATTCTCACTTTTCTAAACAATTTCTTTCTGTTCCTTTTCCTTTTTTTGGTCTTTTAACATGGGAGCCTCTTAGGGATCTGAGCTTAGCTTTCTTTTCTCTATTCTTTAAGAATTTCATCCTCTCTCAAATCTTCCACCTCTCTACAAAGCAGTTTCAAATCGGGATCTCCATTCTTGCTCTCTCTTCAGAGTCCCACAACTTCAAGAAAAGAACACCCCATAGTATTTAGAATCAGAAAATCTGGTTTTACATCTGAAGTCTGTCATTTAACAGGGAGACAGTACAGTGCACATGGAAAGAGAACATGATTTTCCTATCCCTGCCACTCATTGCCTATGTGCCAGAGAACAAATCACTTAAAACTCCCCTATGCTCAATTGCCTCATCTGTAAAAAAAGGAAGTTAACGCAGAGGGCCTCTAAAATTCTTTCAAACTGCAAATATGTTGTTCCATGATTCTATGATTCCTTGAAGTTGTAAATCTATGATCCTATCGCCTGTGAGAGCCATAGCAAGTTACTTTAGCTTTGGTGACTCAGTTTCTTTATTTGAAAAATGAGGAAGTTAAAGTACTTGATCAGTAGCTCTAAATCTCATCTCTCTGTGGTTGGTTTTCTAAGAAGGGCTTTAAATGAAAGGAAAGGTGCTTTTGTTTACTTGCTTTTAATGGAGGCCACCTATGACAAGGCTGTCCATCTTCAGGAAGGAACATAAGGTTGAGTGAAAAGAGCACTGACTTAGAGTTAAAATTTTACCTTCTGCAAAAAAAGATCTCTCATCTCCCGAAATGGTAGCACTTTCTGTCAGAGATGATCTTATAGGTACGTAATTGTTTGCATGGTCATCTCTCCCAGGAGACTGTGAGTTTGAGAGCAAACCTATATATATATATATATATATATATATATATATATATATGTATTTGTGTGTGTCTATATGCGTGTGTTCTGGGTAATAAGAAAATGTTGTACCCTTGAACTACATCTCTCAGCATCCCTTTCCTCTTTATCCCCCGTTTGCGTTTGTTATGTGTGTATATAATTCTGTTAGTCCTCCCAAGGTCTCTCTCTCTCTTTTTTTTATCCCACAGTGCAGCCCTCTTTTTATCTAGCCTTTTATTTTCCTTTTTGCTTCCAGTTATTGTTAATAAATCTTATTAAATATAATACTTGGAGTATTTTGGATATTTATTTTTAATCCTACAGTATGTACGCAGATATGCACACATATTTGCTTTTCTTTGTATGCCTGGCACTTGGCACAGTACCTGGAAATAGTAACCCTTTGATAAATGTTAGTAGAATTCATTGGTAGTAGATGAAAACAAATGGTTTAGGGCAAAAGAAAAAACTCAAATAAAACAAATGGGTTAATAACTACCTCATAAAGTCACCGAGAGAATCAAAAGAGTTAATGATGTATTTGAAATGTCTTGTGAATATTGAAGGACTAGATGCTTGGTATAAATGATATATGTATGTAGAGGTAGATCTATGCTTTTGTAAGAATTGAAATAATATTTTTACCCAGATATATATTTTATAAAGTTTATTGGAAAGGGTAGACAATCATTCCTATAAGTAACCTGACCACGTGGTCCTTAGCCTGCATGTCTCTTCCTCCTTCCCTCTCTCCTGCCTGCTCTGTTCCTGACTTCCTCCTTCTTCCTTCTCTTCTTGCTTCTCCCTCTCTCAAGCCCAAAGCCTTGACTTTTATTGACATATAACACTTAGAGGGACCAAAACCAGGTGCAACTGTGTTAGGTCAGGAATGTTTGACAGACAGGTCAAGTTACTCAAAGGGGGAAGGGATGAACTTCCTTGACACATTTTCTTTTCTTTTCCTTTTTTTCCTTAAACCCTTAACCTTCCATCTTGGAATCAATACTGTGCATTGGTTCAAAGGAAGAAGAGTGGTAAGGGCTAGGCAATGGGGGTCAAGTGACTTGCCCAGGGTCACACAGCTGGGAAGTGTCTGAGGCCAGATTTGAACCTAAGACTTCCTGTCTCTAGGTCTGGCTCTCAATCCACTGAGCCACCCAGCTTCCCCTTGACACATTTTCTATAAATTGTATATATATATGTATATATATATATATATGTGTGTGTGTGTGCTTTATGCAAATGGTTTCTGTATATGTACCATTCATATAAAACATATTTCTAGCATAGTTAATTCTATATACATATTATAGTTGTATATAGTAGATAGATAGATAAATAAGGAAACAGATGGATAGATAGATAAATAGATAGATAATATTTATTATTATTATTATTACCAAGATCACCAGGTTGCAGAGTTGGGGTAATGAAAGACATTTGCAATTTATTAAATACTATATAAGTGTGAATAATTATGGTTATTGTTTCAGTGTTTTCCATGTTTATTCTGTTTCATAATTATTCTGTTAAATGATTCAGAAAAAACTCTACATGCTACCAAATTCTACTCATCTCTAAAGGTACTTAATTAAAAGCCTGATTTTGATATTACCATAGTAATTCATATTTAATTTCCCATTCTGAATGATTCAAAATGTCATTCATCTGTTTATATTTATGCTATTTTACTATGTATATGAGTAGAATTGATTTTCTTTGGAATTTACAAGCATGAAATTGAAAAGTAAAAGGCCAACCGAGTATAACAGTCTAACCTAACCCAAGAAAAAATATTTCAGTCTATATCTACATGATACCTATACCCACATTTTTCTCTATATATATACATATAATATTTATATTAATCTTTACATATATAATTTTTCAACATATTGGAAGACATTGTCAAAGTCAAAGACGTTAGGCCATTATATATTTTATTTATTTATTTTTTTTTAGATTCTATTTATTAGTCAATTTAGAATATTTTTCCTTGGTTACAAGTCATGTTCTTTCCCTCCCCTCTCACCACCCCTTCCATAGCAGATGCGTAATTCCACTGGATTTTACATGTGCTCTTGATCAAAACCTATTTCCATATTGTTAATGTTTGCATTAGGGTGATCATTTACACTCTACATGCCCAATCATATCCCCTTGACCCATGTGATCAAGCAGTTGTTTTTCTTCTCTGTTTCTACTCCCATAGTTCTTTCTCTTCCCTTCTCATAAGTCCCTCAGAATTGTCCTGATTCATTGCATTGCCACTAATGGAGAAGTCCATTACATTCAATTGTACCACAGTGTATCAGTCTCTGTGTACAATGTTCTCCTGGTTCTGCTCCTCTCGCTCTGCATCACTTCCTGGAGGTCATTCCAGTCTCCATGGAATTCCTCCACTTTATTATTCCTTTGAGCACAATAGTATTCCATCACCAACATATACCACAGTTTGTTCAGCCATTCCCCAATTGAAGGGCATCCCCTCATTTTCCAATTTTTTGCCACCACAAAGAGCGCAGCTATGAATATTCTTGTATGTCTTTTTCCTTATTATCTCTTTAGGGTACAAACCCAGCAGTGCTATGGCTGGATCAAAGGGCAGACAGTCTTTTATTGCCCTTTGGGCATAGTTCCAAATTGCCCTCCAGAATGGTTGGTTCAATTCACAAATCCACCAGCAATGCATTAATGTCCTGACATTGCCACATCCCCTCCAGCATTCATTACTTTACTTTGCTGTTGCCCTTGTATATTTTAAACCTACATCAGAGCATTAATTATTTTTAGCTTGTTAGAATTGAAGGGAGGAAGACCTGAATTCAAATCCTATGTCAGATTTGTCCTAGCTAGGACCTTGATTGAATCAAGTTTCCTCTCTGGGCTTCAACTTCCTCTTTTGCCAAGCAGGGATAAAAATAGCACAGAGTAGTTTGTGAGGATCAAATGGGATAACATATCCAAAGTGCTTTATAAACCTTAAAGAACTATATTAACAAAGGCTTATTAGTATTATCAACAGTGTTATTATTATTGTTACTACTATTGTAAAGGTAGCATATGTTTTATTAGAAAGGGGTTTTGGATAGAAGTTAGGCAATTTTAATCCAAATCCTATTTTTGCAGCCTGTGTATGGGAGGGAGAGAAAAAAGGGAGGGAGGGAGGGAAAGACAGAAAGAGAGAGGGGGGGTTAGAAGGGGAGGGAGGGAAGGAAGGAGAGATGGAGAGAGGAAGGGAGAGAAAAAGAGAGGGAGAATAGAGGGGAGATTGGGAAGGAAAGAGAGCAAAAGAGGGATAGAGGGAGAGAGAGGGAGGGAGACAGAAAGAGAGAGAGAGGGAGAGAGAGAGAGAGATAGATAGAGAGAGAGAGAGAGAGAAAGAGAGAGAGAGAGAGAGAGAGAGAGAGAGAGAGAGAGAGAGAGAGAGAGAGAGAGAGAGAGAGAGAGAGAAGACAGAAGGAAGAAAGGAAGAAAGGAAAAGAACGGAAGGGAATTTAAGCTCCTACTATGTGCCAAGCACTGTGCCAAGTACTTTACAAATATGATCTCAGATCACTGCTCTGATGCTCAGAAACCTTATTTACAATATGAGGGGGTGATATTTTATCATCTTTAAACTTTCATCTAACTTGATGTTCTGTGATGGATCTGTGATCTAGATTTGTAATTCCTAAAACAAAATTGGTTGTCTTTATAATAGCTTATAAATCATTCGCTCTTCTGGTATTCTACAGAACAGGATTTACTTGGTAAATGGAACCATTGCTTAACTAATTAGTCATTATTATTGTTATTGTTCTGTCTTTCAGTTGTGGCTAACTCTTCATGGCCTTGTGGATGAGGGCATGCCACAGCTGTCCACTGGATTTTCCTGGCAAAGAGATTGTAGTGGCTTCCTACTTCCTTCTTCCCTGCATTAAGGCAATCAGAGGTTAAGTGATTTGCCTTGTATCACATAGCTAGTAAGTGCCTGAGGCTAAATCTGAACTCTGGTCTTTCTGACTCCAGTGCTCTATCCCTTCTATTTGCTAATCCAACTAGTTGCCATTTAATAATAAAAATATACAAAACAGACAGACAGGTATTTTCCTCCTTAAATTGTATTACAAGAGAAATTGCTGGGTATGAAGGAAGAATGTATTGTCTTGGCTATTGGGCACAACAGTGCCTTGCATTTAGTAGATTTTAAATTTTATTTTTTGAATGGTCCTGGGGAATTAAATGAGTTTGATAAGGGAGCAAGGAGTGATGTGTGATAGTGTGTGCTCAGAATATTCAGATTCATTTTAATTAAAACTTAAGAAATATATATATATATACATATATATATATATATTTAAAGCTAATGTTAAATAAAAAACAAAAACAAATGTTGTAGGGTTAGGCACCTCTTTAGAATGCCCATGCCACTGAACTCCTCCTTTTGTGAAGGTAATCAAGAGTTTGCTGTATTAGCAAGGTGAGCCTAGGTCTTATTCTGTTAATTCATCAAAAAAAAAAAAAAACATACAGCTTCTTAAAGATGCTCTTTCATTCCCCTCAGTTGTTCAATAGAAATACATTAAACTTACAGCTTTGCAATATATTCAACTAACTTTTTACCCTGGAATTGTCTGTGATCCCAGAAATTGACCACCATTATTCTTAGGTGAATAAAAATGTCTGCACACTGTAATGAGGGTTTTAAATTGTATTTAGCCTGGTTTTCCCTGGACCATCAGTTCATCAAAGCAAAAGCCTCCTCCTGACAAGAAAGGACCACTCAATGTCTTCCCCAGTTTGGCACATCTCTGAATTTCTTACTCTGAAGAGCAGAAGTTATGCAGAATCCTATAGCTTCAGGCATATTAATGGCTTATTCCATTTTATTTCTCCATTTTTGCTTGTTAATTTGTTTTGTTTTTCAGTCAATTGACAAACATTTATTGAAGTCTTATTGTGTGCCAGCATGGTGCTAAGCACTGGAGATAAATAAAGGTATAGTTTCTTTCCTCAAAGAGCTCACATTCTAATGTGGCAGACAACATGCAAACATTTATGTACAAACAGGATTTATAGAGGATAAACTGGAAATGATCTCAGATAGAAGGCACTGGAAGGGTGCCTTGGGAGAGTCTAGGAAAGGTGAGATTTTAGGCAAAATTTGAAATAAGGCAAGGAAGTCGGGAGATGATAAGAGGGGAAATTTAAGACATGGAAGATAGACAGTGAAAATGCAGGAAGTTGGAAAATGGGGTATCCTGTGTTCTTTCGTTCTTTTTTTTTAAACTTTACCTTCCATCTTCAAATGAATACGGTGTGTTGGTTCTAAGAGAGAAGAGCCATAAGGGCTAGGCCTGGCTCTCTATCCACTGAGTCACTCAGCTGTCCCTATCCTGTGATCTTTCACTGGCAGAATAATCATTAAGAACCATCTAATAAATATTATCATATTGACTAGTTGAAAAGATTTAAATTGAACTGAATGAATGGGTAATACCAATTTACATTGTATTAAATAAAATAAGGCAGCTAGGTGACTCAGTGGATTGAGAGCCAAGCTTAGAGATGGGGGGTCATGGGTTCAAATCTAGCCTAAGACACTTACTAGCTGTGTGAACCTGGGCAAGTCACTTAACACTGTTTGCCTCAGTTCCTTGTCTGTACAATAAGCTAGAGAAGAGAAACCACTTCAGTTATCTTTCACAAGAAAACTCCAAATGAGGTCATATAGAATTGGAAATGACTAAATAACAATAGTTGCCACTGTGGTTGCAGATAGAAATATATAGATATTTTCAGATATGTTATTGAATTTTAATTAATTGAATAGATCAAAGAACCTCCAGATCTAAAGAAGGTATAGATGTTTTAAATATACAATTTCTTTTCCAGATCTGCTTATAAATGAAAATTTTATCCCTTTCATATTATTTTATACATTTTGAAAAAGAACTGATGTTCCTCCATAATTAGATTGAAATATTTTCTATTTCCAGTTTAAACCCAAAGAAGTTTATCTTTTTTAATAAAGTTCACCTTATATTGAAGGAACTGAGGAAGACTCTCTTCTAACATAAGTAGAAAATACCACCCACAGCTATTAAAAAGAACTCCAGATCATTCCACCATTATTTGTTGAAGTGGGTCTAAGGAGTTGGCAAAAAGAGAACAGCTCTCATAATGAATAAAATGCATAAAATTAAAAAAATTTTCTTGGAAAATTTTAGTTTTAGGAGAAAAGAACTGGAAACAAAAACAAATTTTGTTTGAGAAATGGCAGAAGACCTTGTGGTACATAAATGGAATGGAATATTATTGCTTCACAAGAAACTATGAATATGGAGGATACAGAAAGGTATGAGAAGACATATAAATAAGTGCAAAATGATACAAGAAGAACCAGGAAAAGAAGATACTGTTTAGGAAAATAACAACTACAAAACACTTCAATTCCATGTAATTATAATCCAAGCTTGGCCCTGGAGAAGAGGTTAGAAAATTCGCCTCTCTCCTTTCTTTGAAGAGGTTGAGGAACATATGAAACATCTTACATGCTGTCATACCCAATTTAGACATTGGTTAGTTTCCTTCAGCTGCTTTGATTTTTCTCTTCCTTCTTTTTTTCTTGTTTTTTGTTTATTTGTTTTTGTTTTGGGGAAGGGCTCTCAGCAGAAGTGGGAGATTTATGTTTGGGAATGAAAGTGAGAGAAAAACAAATAAAGGTAATTTTTCTCTTTTTTTGTCACAGTAATAATTCAAAGCCTATCAAAGTTAAGATAGAGGTAACTCATGTGGAATTTATTTTTGGCCAGTTTTCTTCAACTTAATGGCTAATGATCCCTCACAAACATTACTTAATAGAAATAGAAGCCCAACTCATGCAAAAATGTTCATTCCAGTTCTCAATTTCCCTCAAGTCCTTGTTATTTTTTTGAACAGAACTTTTTTGAATAAAACTCACTCTCAACTTCAAGGAACTACTACAGATGAGACTTCCTACCTATTGTGAATCAATGCTTCTATTTTTTCTCTAAAAATTAATTTCTTTTCCAAGGCTTCAGGCACTGATCCCCTGTCCTGAGCTCTGGGCAATTATATTTTTTCTCACATAAATCTCACTTGGAAGTTGAAGCCCTTAGGTTAAAGCATTGTCTGGTGAGTGCATTTCTCATCAAGCTCCAGAACACCTACATCAATAACATCCACCCTCGCTACCACCTGTGAAACCAATTTATTTTGAGAGTCTGTTTTCTCTTAGCCAGTGACTGCCTCCTCTTCCTGATTAAATGTTAGCATCACCTGGGATGTGGGAGGCAGCAGGGTTCTTAATACAGGACAAGACCAGAAGGCTAGAAAGTCTGGCAAGGACTAAGGGATCAGGAATGTTCCAAAGGGCACAGCAGACAAGGGTTCAGAATCCAGAGATTAGACTAGTTTGAAATAATGTTGCTGGTGAAAATTCATCACTGTTCATGAGCCATTTAGGTCTGTTCCAAGGGTAAGCACTTGTTTGTCCTCTATCCTGTTTTGTACCTGCTGCTGACTGTGAGCAATATTTGGTCCACAAATGTGTGATGATACTCAGAAGGAGAGATCTAGATTGGCAAAAACATCCTACTTGTTATTAGGGTTTCAGAAGAAGTGTTAGAATTACTAAAGTGTTTGAGCAGGAGAGGTGAAAAGGATGATGTAAGAAGTCCATAAAGAATTAATCTGGTAAAAATTATATTTAGACAAACATATTATACCATATACCATAAATATCATCTAAATTATGAAAACTCAGATGATAAATAATTAGAGAAGGGAAAGAGGTACTTTGTATGATTATGGTTATCAAAAGAATTTTTAGTAAATAAGGCATAAAGGTAATAGAAGATAAAATAGACCATTTTGATTGCAAAAAAAAATTAAAGTTAGGAGAGGAAAAACATTTACCAGTTTAATATGCTGACCTTAGAACACATGAACAAGGAAGGAAATATAAACGACTATCAAGAAAGAGAATGTTATAGTTAGTTGGGATCAGGAAAAGTCCAATATAAGAAGTAGTACCTTAGTTGTATGTTATAAAAGACAGAAGTAAGGGATTTCAGTTGAGAAATGGAAGTCTACCTGTGCAAAATCAGGAGGAAGGAGAAAGAATGCAAAGTACAGAGCAGTTATAGTATTTCAGGGTGCTGAACAACCCCAAAATGTATTGAAGACAATAAAAGAAAATTACTGGAAAATTATGTGGGAGCCAAACTGCAGAAGACATTAAATGCCAGTTGAAGGATATATTTATTCTGGAGCATAAAGTCACCTATATGGTATTTCATTTTATTGGTATAGTTTATTACTCTATCCTCTATTTGTTTAGTCCTGCTTATGTTAAGCAAGTAATGCAGGCTAAATTAGCTTGGTGAAAATATAGACTTAGTGAAAGCTTTGGCGTTTGCCTGCTTTGGCATTGTTGACACTTTTAGGTTTTGGCATCTGCCCTGCAGCTACTCCTACCATCTCCACATGGTTTTTAGCCTCCTAACAAAATTTAGGATTCTTTAAGGCTGAAGGGATTGCCTTGATTCTTTGTATTTCAATTTCCATCACTTAATATAGTGCTTAGAACATAGTAAGAACTCAATAATTTCTTTCTTTTTCTTTCTTTTTTTTCCTTCTTCTCTGCCTTCTTGTCTCTTCCTCTCTCTCACTCTATAAGTTTTATCTCCTTTCTCCTGCCAAATAGTTGCATTTCACAGTTCTCATCTGTTAAATTGCTCCAATGACATCTATGCATTCTTTCCAGATCCTTGGGATTTGTATGCCTCCATAGAGTTATCTATGCATCATGACCTATGGCATAGTTCTTTGAAAAAAACCTTAAGAAGTATCATTATTTCTAAATATGACTTTTTTTGTTTGTGTTCAGGAGGAATTTAATATATAAGACTATATAGAGAAACCACTTCCTTGCCTAAGTGCAGGCACTCAGTCACTATTGGTAATGCAATTTACTTTTACAATGATAATTGCAGTAACCTTTTAAATGAACATACTCCTTACACCAGAACATGTACCTGTCAGAGTTGTCATGGAAACAGTCCTCAAACATAAGAAATGATTCTATTATTGAAATAGTAGAGTTCCCCCCAAATGAATATAAATGAAATTGTGGCAGGAGAAATTTAATTTTCTAGAGGCTTGTAAATTATTTAGTAAAGTTTGCCAACTAAAAAATTGACTAAGCTGTGTGGCAATAACCTTCCTTGGAGAAAGAAACAATTGCATCTGAAAATGTCAAAAATTCCAAAAATGTCCTATTTAGAGAACAATCAAATTTGCAAAATGCTTCTGTGGCTAAGGAGATTTCTCATCACTAGACATCTGTGAGAGAAACCACGGAATATATAGCTATGTAGTCTCTGTCTGAACATTTTCTAAAGACTTCCAATTACTCCACATCTTTGTTTACCAGGTAGATGGAATCAATAGCCACCTTCCAACAATGAGACTGGGTAAGGCCATGCATGGAACCATATCATGACTTTCTGTTCTGGGAGTGAACCTGGGCAACACACACTCTAGGAGAGGAGGTTTCATTCTTCCTATTTTAGAAATGACCTTGTTGGCCAACTAGAGAGAATTTAGCAGAGAGCCACTAGCGTGAGAAGATTGGAGGCCATGCCACATGATCACTGATTAGAGGAAATGAACATTACTGGTACAGGAAAAAGGAGACCTGCTACAGACCAGAGGTATACTAGCTGCCTTCAAGTATCTGAGTGACTGTTGCATGGAAGAAGAGAGATCTAATAATAAAGGGTTTCAGTTGCAAAGAGGTTCCATATTTGGAAGAGGAACCATATTTGGTTCCATTTTAGGGGAAAAAATAAACTTTATAATTTTCTAGAGGTAGCCAAGCCTGACTTAGGAAGCAGTAAATACTACTCCTTCAATAAATATAAATGTATTTATACCCATATCTAAATATCTAAATATTTATATAATATATATTAACATATATATATATATATATATGGATTAGATAGGATGACCACACCCGGGTTGTACAATAGATAGTATGCCAGGCCTGAAATATGGAGGAAGACTCATTTTTCTGAATTTAAATCTGGCCTCAAACACTTACTAGCTGTGTAACCCTTAGTAACAAAGAATCAGACATGATCAAAAAGACTGAACAACAATAATAAATAGTGACCTCAAAGATTCTTACTAACTTCAAGATTCTCTAAAATCAAATTCTACAATACACAGTATTGACTCCAAGACGGAAGGTAAGGGTTTTATAACAAAAAAATAAAATCAAATTCTAAACTTGAATATCTGTCCCTTCCCCAACAAAAGTGTTAAGTCCAAGTTACCAGTGGAAATGTGAGCTTAAATTTTGTTTAATATAAATAGGTGGTCATCTTCAGTAAAATACTGGATTCACATAGCTGCTGTGTTCTTTTATAAAGAAATGTATGAGGGGGGAATGTAATCAACACATTTTGGTAATGAGGGAGGACCAGCCTTCTGGATATATGATCACTGTTTCCTTATCGTAAAAGCTTTGAACACCTGAAAATTTAATGCCCACCTTCATTTCAAGGCTGTTTGTAAAACTGGTGCTTAGATTGAAATCTAATGCCTACAAGAAAAATGTCTCCTTGAAAGACAATTTCTTCCTGTCTAAGCTGAGGCCAGCAATATATAGCTTTGTACAAAATCAAACCAATCATATGGTACTCTAGGAAGGGCCACCCTGTCACTCAAAAAGTGTGTAAAGGAAAAGGATATCTCTTAGGATGGAAATTTCTTATTATCTAAGACTTGTTAAGGTTTGAAAATGCAACAAATGTCATACAAAGCTATCTACAAACCTGAGACCAGGATGGATTTAGAAGACCCCTGAGGTGATGCATCACATATAAATAATTGGGTGGAAAATGCCCTCACAGTTCAAGGTGAATATCCATTAACTACTTCTGGATTCTTCACCAGGTATCTGAAGTAGACCCAAGGTAGCTCCACTGCTGGGAAATTATTATATTATTTGAGCTTGTTGAGAAGGATATGTTGAAGTGGGTATCATTATCCTATTAGAGATGACAAAAATCTCTGCCTCTTTGGCTATTTCCAAATGGCACACTAGCTTTCTAATACTGCCTGCCCCTTGGGGCATTTCCCACTATCTCCAGCTATTAGTGACTCCTTGTTTCCAAAATTACTTTGCATTTCCCTTGTACCTACTTTATATTTACTTTTATGTCTAGGTGTTCTTTGCTCTAAGAGAATAAATATAAGCTCCTTGTGGGTAGGGGATGTTGATAGTTTGTTTTATTTTGATTCTTCATCGCCTTGCGCTGTGCCTTACAAATAATAGATGCTTAGAAAATGCCTGTTGAGATGAGTATGGGGTGTGCAATGAGAAGGGGAAAGGAAGGAAGGAGGGAGGGAGGGATGAAAGACAGAGGGAGAGAGAGGGGGGGGGAAAGAAGGAAGGAAAAAAGGGAGGGAGGAAGGAGGGAGGGAGGGGAGAAGGGAGGGAAGGAAGGAGAGAGGGGGGTAGAGAGAGAAAGAGAGAGGGGAGAAGGGAAAGATTCTGTTTTCCAAGGGAACAGTATAATAGAAGCACAGTACTGAACATATTAATGATGTTTAAGTAGTCCTGCCTGGCCCATTGTAAATATCACTTTGGAAAACAAAATGCCAACATATAAGAATAGGTCTAAATCTCATCTGATATTTGCAAATACAGATTATTTCATCAATGATAAAATTACTTGGTGTAATTTGCAACCCCAATTATCTTCTTGGAACCTCTGTGCCACATTGCCTGTGTTTATGCAGCTTACTCTTTGGTACATATGCTCCAAGTCCTGTAGGATGTAATTATAAATCTCCATTGCACTAGCGAGAACAATGGCCACACCAGGCAACTTGCCTTTCCCTTTGTGCTCATCTCCATATTAATCAGTGCCTGTAGATGGTCTTAGAATTTCAAAGGCCTTAAAGTATTGGGCCCCCAATACTCTTGATTCTTTTTATTTCATTCTTGCTTCAATTTTTAGACAACATTAAACCATTCTGGAACTGGAAAACTTAAGGTCTATTTTAGGTATATATATATATATATGTATATATATATATATTTTCATATGTATATATATTAGATATGTTTTCTCATGAACTCACAGTATCAATAAGAGACTGAACAACAGGATGTCTTGAGACTTTTGTTTTTCTAGTTTTTTTTTACATTTACCTAAGAAAAATCACGGAGGAACTATAGATAAGTGACTGAGTGGATAGAGAGGCAGGCCTGGAGATAGGAGGCCCTGGGTTCTAATCTGTCCTCAGATACTTCCTAACTGGGTGACTGGGGGCACATCACTTTACTCATTGCTAAACCCTTGTTGCTTATCTGCCTTGGAACCAATACACAATATTGATTCTAAGATGGAAGGTAAGAGTTAAAAAAATAGCATCCAAACTGAAGAGATTATAGATTCATTTAAGGATCTAACCACTGAGTTTGTAGCTATTTAAAGTGTGCTAAGCACTTTACACATGTTATCTTATTTGATCTGAACAATAATCCAAAGAGGTCAGTATGACTATTATTCCCATTCTGCAGAATGAAAAACAAAAACAAAAACAAAAAAACAAACTGAGGTTCAGGCAACTTGTCCAAAGCCACATAGCTATGAAATTTATGAGGAAGAACATAAGTTCATAACCCCCCCCATCTACCAAAAAAGATGAAAAAATTTTTTAAAAACATATGAAAACACTTTGTTCCTTACATTATTAATATTACATTTTTTTGTGTCTTTCCTTTGAAAGTACAATATACTGAGGAGTGAATTTTCTTTTTAAAAATTATAATAAATTTTAATTTTTTTCATATTACACGTTATGCAATTTAATAATGTTCATTTTCACATATTTTGTAGTCTATGTTGTCTCCCTCCCTCCCACCCTTCTCACTTCCCCAAGAAGGCAGGTAATATGATAAATGTTGTACATATATTGTCATGAATGGTGAATTTTCAAACTAAATATATTCATTAAGGCTCAAAAGTAAATAGTAAAAAAGGAAAATTGGGGTGTATTTGAAAGCAATGAGGACAAAGGATGGGTAAAACAAGGAAGAAAGAGGGGAAGTTTGGCTTGCCCAGTTGAGAGTGCTCCCTCTGTGAAGAAGACTGCAAAGGAGGCTAAGAAGGAAGTCAGTGATATGGTCCCTAGCTTGGAGCAGTAGAGGACACAAGGGGAAGGGGGAGTCAGCAGTGCAAGAGAGAGACCAACAGGCTGGAGGATTAAGGTAACCATTGGCTTTACTGCCAGTCTGGTGGCAACTTAACTGGGAGTTGTCCAGAGTCTTTTCCTGTATAATCTTAGCAAGAGGAAAGAAATGACTTGGGTTTTTCCACACTGTATTTTCCTCCAAGAGATGGCTGGGGGGAAATGTTGTTCTTGGAGTTAGATGAGCAAGAGCTGTGCATGGCAAAAAAGCAGAAAGAAAGAAAAAACCCACCTCTGGACACAAAGTACAATTTAGTTCATTAGTCAAGTCAGTCTTTCCTAAGTGCTATCCTATATAAGGTACATGGGGATATGTTTTCAAAAATAGAACTCATTCTCACACTGAGCTTATGAGCTAATAGAGGAGGAATTCAGACAGGCTCAGAAATTTGGACATTTGGAGAGCACAAAAACCTGTTTTGTTTTTTTTTTTCTCCTTCAGTTCCACTTTGTTCCTATTGGGACACATTGGTATGATAAACTTGTCTCAGTGAGAAAGGAAAGTGATGAAAAAGAAACTCCCAGAAAGCTATGCAGCCACAGGAGGGCGACTTCAGCAATCTCAGGGAGGGCTCTAACTCCAAAGCTGCCTGGGGAAGGGTTGCTAAGGACTCTCCTGGAGGATGTGAACTTGTTTAATGATGGAAAGGAATGTCTGAAGGATAAGTCCCAGTGTAATCACTCTGGAAAATGTCTGCTGTATGTATTTGCCAAATGATAAGGAATCTTTATTGAACTAAACCAAACCAAAACCCAAATCGACAATTTACAAAGCTCCAAAAGGTAGCCTCCTGGCTTGATAATCAATTTGTTGAAATTATCCTATTAAGAGACAATTATTCTTTGTGAAAAGTTTTTTGACATGACTCTGATGATCTATCAGCAAAAAAGAAAAAGAAATTGAGTTTCATTTCTAATCACCTAAAAATTAAAGAATGCACACCAACATGACACAAAGATAGTGTCGGGGTTTTTGTTTTTTAAACTGGGGAAAAGAAGCAAATTTTATAGCTAAGATCAGATATCAGGAGGGGGGAAATGGCCAATTAGGATCATGTTACTTATTTTCAAATGCAATCTTTTTACTTGGAGGAATTGTTCATCTGATTTTTTTAAACTTATCTTCTGTCTTAGATTTTATACTTAGTTTTTATTCTAAGGCAGAGGTGAGATAAGGAGTAGACTATTGGGGTTAAGTAATTTGCACAGCAACACAGCTTGGAAGTATATGAGGACACATTTGAACCCAGATGCTGTCATCTATTTTGAAAAAGTTATCACTGTTGACTTGAAATGCTGGGTGTCTTACATTTCACAGAAAGATGCTAGACTCATTTGGTACTTAATTCAGTTGCATTTAGCAAATATCGATGGACTCCATACTTTGTGCCTCACTCTGTACCAGGTGTTCTGGGCTCTACACAATTAATATATAACAATTGTACCTGCTTTCACCTTACAAGAAAATTGCAAGTTCCTTAAAAGTTTTGAACATTAGATTTTTTATTTAAGGGCCTCCATATTTCTTTAAAATATGTGTGACTAGAACTCATTAATTTAATTTTAATTGTTCTTCTCTTCTCAATGCTATTCTTTCCTTGTCTTTAATATACTTTACTCATGAGGAAAACATATCCTTGGCATCAGAAGATCTGGGCTCAAATGCTATCTCATACATTTATTAGCTATGTGATTCTGAGCAAGTGATTTAACATTTTTCATCTGCACTTCACTCCTCTGTAAAATGAGGAGGTTAGACTTCATGTCCTCCAAGGTCCCTTCCAAATCTCGTCATGTGATCCCATGATTTTCTAAGGTATGACACAGATTTACAATCCTGCATAAAGTGCCCTAAACCTAAAGTGGGGTACTAATGATTTAACAGTTTCCTGCCCAAGAACTATTTACATCGTAAGAGAGAACAATATTCCATAAATATTTGTTGACTGACTTTTTAAATTTAAAACTTTTCCTTTTTATTTCTCCTGATTCCACTGGAAAATGTGGTATTTTTAATAAGGAAAGCCCTGAGAGCCCAGAGTGCTGTCTGTTGCTTGTTGCAGTTATCACTTGCAGAGTTACTCAGATGTTAATTAGAAAGGGTACTAAATCATGCAAGAATCTGTCAGCCTTGCATTATGTCTCTGATGCTTCCTTTTCAGCAGGGCACCAGGGGTACAATGGCTAGCCTTTGGCAGAGACAATTCTATCACATGGATGCACCTCTCAGTCAGAAATGACATGTTGGCAGGACTGAAATGTCAGAAGTTGGGAAATGCCTTTCCAACTAATGTCTGCTGCTAGGCAAGGAGGTGGTAGGAAACTCATCCATAATGAAATGACCAGACCAGCACAAAGCACTGGAGTAGAAATAAGGATTCGTGGAGTTGATGATGCTTCTAGTATTATCAAGTATGATCAGATACGGTGCTGGGCAAGCAATTTCAAATGACATTGCTTCCACATTTTATCTTTCCCAAATAGCCCAGTTGAAGGCAATTGAGTCAAACTCAAGAAACACTGAATAGTATTATCAAGGCAAGGACCTGAATTCAAATTTTACCTCACACACACACTGATTGTATGACCTTTGGTTTTCTCTCTGTATCCCAGAACACTCTAAATTGGAGATCTGCTGATTTGCATTGGTAAAGAGATTCTCCTCACTGGGAGTCACTTACAAAGTAAGATATCCTAACAAATAAGGAGTTAAAAGCATAAGGGTATCTATAAAGGCATAATAAAGGCAATTAAGGAAAGCAAGGCATATTCATAGACTTTGGGATTTAGAGTAGGGAAGATCTAGGGTCCAATCCTGCCTCAAATATTTCTTAGCTATGAGACCCTGAGGAGGTCACTTAACCTCTGTGTACCCCAGGCACCTCACTGGGACCTATCTATTAAATTACAGAAACCTTGGGAGTAGGAGTCCTATTCAAGGAGTTTCCTGGGTTGATAAATACTTGGTATATTCAAAGCACTATGCTAAGGGCTGGGGATACAACAATGAATAATGTACTCTCCTTCCCGAACCGAGCTTTGGTCTAAAAAATTAGCTGCTTCAGCTCATCCAAGTTGATATGTAGACATGCACTGGCACTGGGAAAACTATGCATCAGGCGAAGTAGACATGCCTAAGAGATGAGGGCGCTCATTCCTTATTAATATATGCAAATCAATTTAGTTCTGGGATGCTCAATTCAGCAAACATTTGAATTCCAACCAGCAGAAGCAGTTTCTAAAGGGGATGCTGGGGCTAGTGGGGAGGGAGCGATGTGACATTAAGTAAGACACAGTCCCTGACTTGATGGAGTTTGAAGGCTTTTGGAGGGATGCAATATAAGGAAGAATGACTATAACAGTACTAATAATAAACAATTACTAATTGAATTATAACAAATAATTGGAGAGTAATGAATATGAGGCAAATTGTTCTAGAATGAGGGGCAGATTATTTTCTGATCCCCCTCAATTCTAGTCACTTCCCACTACTGATTATCTTAAATTTATTCCATCTATAATTTGGCTGTGGATACATTTTTTTTTTGCATGTTATCTCCCCCATTTAACTGTAAGCTCTTTGAGAACAGGAACATTCTTTTGTGCTTCTTTGTATCTTTAGTATTTAGGACAGTACAAGTCTTGCAGAAGTTGCTTAATGCTCCTTGACTGATTAGACCCTGTTAACTTGTTACTTACTATGCTCAGATTGAACCTTCTTCCCAGGGTTCTTTTATGACTTTTATCAAATGCTTAGCATCATACCTGGCAGATAGTAGGTACCGAAAAATCAGTCAATCAATCAATCAATCAATCCTTCCTTCCTTTCTTCCTTCTACTGAAGGCACCTCTTTCCCCATCCAGACAACCTGTCCTGGGGCTCATACTCTCAGGCTATGAAGCTGACTAATATAGAATCATTGTTGATCCATGAACTGAAAGTGCGATACTAACAATTTAATAGTTTCCTGCCCAGGAACTATTTACATTGTAAGAGAGAACAAGAATAAGTGATATCAGAGTGGGGAGACTTTTTTGGTGCTCTGCCAAAACTGAATAGACAGTCACTGCCTTCTCTTGAGTGAAGTTAACTCGTAGAGAAGCTTCAGATAAAATTCAACCAATATTACCCAACTTCTTTATTTAAGGAATTATGCTCAGTGCTGGGTGAAACAAATAATGCATAGATTACAATCATCAGTTTTGAGACGTTTATCATCTGATAGATAAATATATTGTGGAATACAGGTTAACGGGTTCACATTGAGGATTTGTTAACAACAATAATAATAGCATTTGTGTGGATTTTAAGCTATGTAAAATGATATACAGGTTATTTCATTTGAGGATCACAACCCTGTGAAAGAGGAGATATTATCATCCCCCCTTTTATGGATGAAAAAACTGAAACTGAAAGAGGTTAAATATGCCCAAGGTCACAAAGCTAGTGTCTGAAGCGGGATTTGAACCCCATTTCCCTGACCCCAAGTCCAACACTTTAGCCATTGTGCCTAAACAGAAATATGTACATATACTCAATAACAACAAATATCTATATGTGTATATTTACTCAACAGCTCTCACTTTCTCTCTCTACATATATATTTGATAAACAAAAAGCTCACAAGATATGAGTGCATTTTGTGAGTTGAAACCTTTGGTGATAATTGATGTTGACTGTTCTTGGGGATGAAAAGTTTATGACCAACTCTTTCTAATTGACTGAATAGTTGAAAACAAAGTAATCCCAGAAATGTCGTTTGGATGATGTTCTTTCTATTGTCAACATGACTTATCTTCTCATCAACATTTTAGTTTCCTTTCCAGCTAATTATTTAGGAGTACAGGAGGGATGAGAGAGACTTTGGAGGACATCTAATTTGACCATCTCAATTAACAAATGAGTTCCACAAAAGTTAAATCATTTGCCCAAGATCGTGAAGATAGCAAATGGAAGATCTAGTATTTGAAGTCATCTTTGGACTCCAAATCCAATACTTTTTGTATTGTAACTCATTGCTTTTCAGATTGGATGTATGTTAGTGACATCAAAAAAATAATAATCTTGACAATAAATATATTGAGTCAGAAGGTATATATTTTGTTTAGTTTTCAGACACAGATATACACACATACACTTTTGTTTAGAAAAATGGTTTTCTATC
Organism: Monodelphis domestica; assembly: GCF_027887165.1. Classification (NCBI taxonomy): domain Eukaryota; kingdom Metazoa; phylum Chordata; class Mammalia; order Didelphimorphia; family Didelphidae; genus Monodelphis; species Monodelphis domestica. The sequence goes on along the minus strand of NC_077227.1, from coordinate 670,076,455 downwards.
TGAATTCTGTTTTATAAAGTATTATGTTATGTTTTATATGTTATATATCTTTTATAAGGTATTCTGTTATAAAGAATACTGTTTTATAAAGTATTATATTTAAATGACTTGTTTGCTGTTTAAGAAATACAGCTTTGCTGCGCTCTTTGTGGTGGCCAAAAACTGGAAAATGAGGGGATGCCCATCAATTGGGGAATGGCTGAGCAAATTGTGGTATATGTTGGTGATGGAATACTATTGTGCTAAAAGGAATAATAAAGTGGAGGAGTTCCATGGAGACTGGAACAACCTCCAGGAAGTGATGCAGAGCAAGAGGAGCAGAACCAGGAGAACATGGTACACAGAGACTAATACACTGTGGTACAATTGAAGGTAATGGACTTCTCCATTAGTGGCGGTGTAATGTCCCTGAACAACTTGCAGGGATCCAGGAGAAAAAAAAAACTATTCATAAGCAAAGGATAAACTATGGGAGTGGAAACACCGAGGAAAAGCAACTGCCTGAATACAGCAGTTGAGGGGACATGACAGAGGAGAAACTCTAAAAGAACACTCTAATGCAAATATTATCAACAAAGCAATGGGTTCAAATCAAGAAAACATCTAATGCCCAGTGGATTTACGCGTCGGCTATGGGGGGTGGGAGGGAGGAAAAGAAAATGATCTATGTCTTTAACAAATAATGCTTGGAAATGATCAAATAAAATATATTTAAAAAAAAAGAAATACAGCTTTGCCTTAAAGTAGGGGTTCATAACCATTTTTTTGCATTAAGAACCCCTTTGTAAGTAGAATGAAGTCTTCAAACTCCATCTCAGAATGTTTTTAAATTCATAAAATAAAATACAGATGACTACCAAGGACATTAATTAAATTGTAATATAGTTAACATTTTCTCAAAAAGCAAGTTTGTAGACTCCAAGTTAAAAACTTCTGCTTTAAATCATTGCATTCTGACCATTGTAATGAAGAGTTTTCCTGCTATCTCTTGTGTATCAATGTTATCCTCTAAGACTATGAGTGTATAGGTATATGCATGAGGCATCCCAGTAAATACAGCTATCTAGTATTCCCATTCCCATTTTAACAATCTGGACATAGATTGCTCATGTTTTTTTTTTTCCACCATGAGAAGTTGACTTGCTCTTGGCTATGACAGTGAAATTCCTGGACATGATTTTCCAAAGCTATGTATGGCAAATTAATTTCGTTTAATGACTAATCTAGATGCTTCTTGTAAACTACCAAAATGGAAACATCATCTGCCTGAAGACTGGATCTCAGAGGCAGCTGAGTAACTCAGTGAATTGAGAGGCAGACCTAGAGATGGGAGGTCCTGAATTCAAATCTGGCCTCAGATACTTTTAATCTGTGTGACCTTGGGCAAGTCACTTAACCCTCTTTTCCTAGCCCTTCCTGCCCTTCTGTCTTGAAATAATATACAGTATTGATTCTAAGACAGAAGTCCTTTTTGGTTTGTTTGTTTGTTTTTTTAAAGACTGGCTCTCGATTATTCAGTGCTAAAGGATGTTTGATCTCCTTCAAAACTTCCTTCTGATGGTGGGCATCCTTTCAGATACTGATACTACCCTATCAGCTGAGCATGTCTTCCTCTCCTACATTTCACTCTCAAGATCTCCCAGCTGTGATGTTTAATATTTCCACAGCTGAGCTCCATGCATATCTTTTACAAGGGAAAATTCTCTTTGCTTCTTCATTGATCCAGGAGGCAGGGAAAGTAAGAACCCAGATTCCTTTGATCTGGCTTTGGACTAGGACTATGCATAGAGGATCTGAATTCTCTTGAACACTCATCTCTAAGCTCTGGCCTGTTTGTCTATTAAATTTCTATTATGATGAACTAAAGAGAAATTTTTGCTTTTAAGTTCTATCACTTAAAAAAAAAACAAGTGGTGAGTTTTTACTAGAGCTGCACAAACGTGGTCCAGTTGCCATAGCAAAGCATCACTTTTAATAAGCAGAATGTGAAAGAAAAAAATCTGTAAAAAATAACTCAACAAAGCAAATCTGGGATTATTTTCCATTCTCACCTTGGATTATCCCAATTCATCCTCAAATCCAAAGTACAGCAGCTTCCTATTTGGACTGGCTCAGGTTTGGGGTTGGAAGGAGACTCCCGCCACCACCCCCCCTTCCTGGGCAAATGGGAAGTGAGTGCCCTGAAACTGGTTCATAAACATGGTCCATATCTTTATTTGCTTTCAGGATGGCCAAAAGCTGTGACTTTCAGCAACCTCAGGAAGAATGACTAATTGTCCAAAGAACTTATGAGAAGGCACAGGAAGAACTCTGCCTCTTGTCTGCCAATAGAGGTTGTTTAGGCTAGTGGATACATTTATGGATAAAGAGACAAGACCTGGATTCAAATCTTGCCTCACACACTTTATAGTTATTTGACTCTGAAGAAGTCACAACTCATCTCAGTTTTTTTACCTACAAAATGGGCATATATTTATAATAAAGATTATTAGAAAAATCAAATAAGAGAATGCCTAAAAATGCTTTGAAAATATTAAAGCACTATATAAATGTTAACTATTATTATTCCTATTCTGATATGCACCAAGATAGGAAAGGTATTGATCCCTAAGGGCCTTTCCCAGGTAGTAAGTGAAGGGGTGACTCCAAAAATCCTGGTGTGATCCCCAACTCCAGATCATAGCATTAGTCTGTATGTTTTGGAAGAGCTATATGTGTGCATACTCATGTGTTCATATATGCGTGTCTAAAATGAATCTAGGGCATGACTCTTGCTAATGTGGTTAATTAAATAAATTCTTCCATATGCCAATGAGTCAGAAGGGGTTAGAAAAAAGGGAAAAAATAGTTTAGGGCTGTCTGGGCTATATTTGCCATATTAGGCGTGCATTCAGATGATGGGCATTTCAGGTAAGCACTAGTGCAGCAAGCTCAGTTATGAATGTTGTTATAAAGCATTTTTTTTAAATAACCCTCATCATATAGTAGAGAATCAATACTGTGAATTTGTTCCAAGGCAGAACTGCCTGAAGTCAGACTGGAACTGAGGACCTCCCATCTCTATGCTGGCTCTCAGTCCCCTGTGCCACCCAGTTGTAGCCTTTGTTCAGATCTTTCAAGGATTCTAGCTTTTTTTTTTTTTCTGGTGACTGAGGACCTGCTACATACTAGGAAAGCCCTTTCATCATTATTAAGAACAATCAACAATCTCAATCCACTGAGCCACTTTGCTGCCCCCTATAAAGCATTTTTTACTAATGCAGATTGAAATGTACCATTCTTCATTCTATTTCCTCCATGAAATTTTCTCGAGCATAAGCAATATGTTTCATGTTTCACAGTGTGACAAATAAGGAAATATGTATTATGTGACAATGAATGTATAACCCATATCATGTTCCCTGATTTCCAGGGAAAGGGGAAGTGGTGGGAGAGAATATGGATTGCAAAATGTCAGAAAATGAATATTAAAAATTTTCTCGATATGCATTCTGGGAATAATTTTTTAATTAATTAAAAAATTTAATGGAAAATTTAATTTGAAAATTAAATTAAAAATTCAAAAAGAAAGCCAAAAAAGATAGATGCAAATCTAGCATTTTGATTAGAATGAACAATGCTTTCCCTAGAATTATAGAGAACTTAAAAATGTTAATTACTCCCTTCCCACACTTCAGATGAATAAACTGAGCCTCAGAAAAATGACTTGCCCAAGCTCACACTGCAAGTTAGAGAGGGTCTTCCTATCCCCTTGATGTTCATTTATTTCAGACATATCTGGCTTTTGTTGACTCTATTTGGAGTTTTCTTGGCAAAGATACTGGAGTGGCTTGCCATTTCCTTCTCCAGCTCATTTTTACAGATGAGAAAACTGAGGTTAACAGGGTTAAGCGACTTGTTCAAGGTCATATAACTAATAATTGTGAAAGGTTAGACTTGAACTCAGAAAAATGGATCTTTGACTCCAGGTCTGGCATTCTATCTACTGTGCCACCTAGCATACCTATAATAAGGCTATATGCTACTCACTTAAAAATTCTGGCAGGGTAATAATGAAATAAATCTGATGCCACAACTTCTCCAACAAAATCCTAGGAATGATCTTTACAGATATTTTACAGGAAATTGAAGAAAAGAGGAATTATATATCAGTCATTAGCCATGACTCCACTGAAGCCATCTACTAGTCACTTGAGTGGAAACTTTATATGATTTCATAAAGCAGGCATTGTCCTGGAAAGAATGCTGAGCCAGGAGTCAGGAAGGGTCTGGATTCGAATACTGCCCCTTTCTCTTATTAGCTGGGTGACCCTTTAATTTTTAACTATTATTTTCTGGCTTAGAAGGTTTCAGTTCCAAGGCAGAAGAGCAGCAAAGGCGAGGAAATTGGGGTTAAGTGACTCATCCAGCGTCACTTAGCTAGGAAGTGGTTGAAACCTGACACTTTATCCACTGATTTAGCTGCCTCAACAGGTTAACTTTTTGAGTTTTAAATTCTTTGGAAAATGAAATGAATATATCCTTAGTACTTGCAAACCTTAAAATGCCAAATAAATATCAGCTACCATTTTCAGAGAGCAGAATAAGTATGACATGGAACAGAGTTTAAATGTCTAGTTTGACATGAAGGACCCACACTTCAGCCCTATTGAGAAGAGTTCACCCTACTCTTAAAATATTTTTTTTAAATTCTTGAGAGGGCCAAAGACCAACTTGAATTCCTCTTGTGATTTCTTACTGAGGTGTTATTTACTGGTCAAAACATTAATTGTTACCTAGAGACAGGAGGTCCTGGGTTTCAATCTGACCTCATACATTTCCTAGCAGTGTGACCCTGGGCAAGTCACAATTCCCATTGCCTCACCCTCACCATTTTTCTCTCTGGGAACCAATAAATAGTCTTGATTCTAAGAAGGAAGGTAAGGCATTTAAAAAATAGTTTCTAATTCCTAGTCAAGAAAATTTCTTGGGTAATAGTGTTAACAAGAGTTGAAAATTTATTCTGATATGGATATTTTTTCCTTGATAGACATTTCCAGGTCAATCCTGCCAGGCTTGAAGGTGATTTCTTGATCCATGGTCAAGGTATGCTCTTGAACCTGATCTTTAAAAGAATCTACATGCAGACATCATCCCCTTGATGGATTTTCATGGCATCCCTAGCAAGAATCAAATTAGCCTCAGAAGAAGAAGAATCAAGCATCATTCAAGGAAAGGGTTGGCAGCAGGTAAATCACTTGATTCACAAGGATTTTTTTTTCTGATTCCTTCATGGTGCTGGGGATACAAAAACAGAAATGAATCCATTCCAGTCTTTTTAAAAAATTTCTTTTTAACATGTTGATACAATTTTAATAATCCTTTACTGACATTTTGTGATCCATCTTCTTTCCCTTCAATTCCCCCCTTCCCCAAGATGGCGGGTGATATGATATGGGTGGTGCATGTTTTATTATATAATACATATTTCCATGTTCATCCTGCTATCAAAGAAGACACATATCCCTTACACTAGAGTAAATGACATGGTACACCTCAATCTGCATTCAGTCCCTTCTATGGAGACAGATGATCATTTTTGTCATGAGTCTCATGGAGTTGACCTTGATTCTTGCATTATCTATAACAACTCATTCAATTTCCAGTCTTAAAGAACTTACCTGCTACCAGACAATGGCCGTGTAAAGAGTCAACAGAATTTCTTTTCTGAATAACCAGCAAATTTCCGGAGTCTAAGGGGCAGCTGGGTGGCTCAGCGGATTGAGAACCAGGTCAAGAGATGGGAAGTTCTGGTTTCAAATCTGGCTTCAGACACTTCCTAGCTGTGTGACCCTGGACACGTCACTTGGCCCCCATTGCCTAGCCCTTGGAGTCAATATTGACTCCAATACAGAAGGTCAGGGTTTAAAAAAAATTTTCTGAGTCTAGTGGATGAGCTGCTGTACTCAATCGGCACTGGAGACAAAGCAAGTAGCTATGGAGCCAGAGGAGGAAAAGGAGGAGCAAACTCAGACCCTGCCATTCACTGGCATATAGCTTGTTTTTATATATATGTTTGCTTGTTGTCTCTCCTACTAGATCCTGAGCTCCTCAAGGGCAAGGAAATGTCTTTGCTTTCCTTTCTAACCCCAGTGGCAAACCCAGTGCCTCTCCATTGTAGTCTGAGCATTAATGAACACTGTTGTGTGAACTGGGCAAGAGTTGACTATTGTGATACTGAACATGAGTGTGAGTGAGTATGTGTATGCCTGTGGAGGAGTAAGAGTTTTCCTTTGATGGAGGACCATTAAAAGGGCAGAGGACTGTGTGAGATCCCCGAGAAGGATTTTGTTCTTTATTATTTAAACTTCAGAATGAGCAAAATTCAGATAATTCCTAGAGGTAACCCTTGTTTGGAGAAAGGAGCCAAAGAGGAATTTGTGAGATGCTCTCCATATGAATATGTATATAAATCCAGAACTTTCATTTGTTGGACATGGATCACAAAATTTCACTATCTACTTGTATATATCAGTCTTAACTTTTCAAGTAGATTGGACTATAGTTTATAAATCTGTATCTTCACCATGCTTACTACAGTGCAAAGAACTAAACTATGTTGATTTACTGGCTGAATGTCCCAGGATCTGAGAAAGAATCCATCTCATCACCCATGAAATTGACTTTTTTTTTCCTTCTTTGCTTTGAAAGATGAGTTTTCTGCTAAACCAAAAAATCTGAGTGCTTTAATTATTTATTTAAAAATTCTTTCTTATTTTTGCTGCTTCACTGTCAGAATGGATTTTACAATTTCTCAGTGTAAAGAGGCATGCTCCATTTCAAGTTTCAAAATGGATTATGTAGGAACAGAATCCAGATAATCCTAGCACAGATTAGTCATTAATTCACAGTGGACTTTCAGCCAGTAATATGTGACTTTTTGAGGGCAGGTACCGTCTCACTTTTCAATTTGTTGTTGTTCAGTCATGTCTGATTCTTTGTGAACACATTTGGAGTTTTCGTGGCTAAGAAACTGGAGTGGTTTGCCATTTCATTTTACACCTTATTTTGCAGATGAAGAAACTGAGACAAACAGGGTTAAGTGATATATCCAGGGTCACTCATCTAGGAATTGTCTGAGGTGTAAAAATGGAGATTTGAACCCCAGGCATCAATCCCCAGAAGTCCTTGGCACTTCCCAGAATACCCTATAATCTCACCTGAGATCATCTGGGCCGAGAACAAAATGGGTATTTAAACTGACTGTACTGCCTACTTGGGCTCTCTCTGCTTCTGCTTCTAAACACACGTCTCTCAAGATATAGAGTAAGAGGCTGTGAATGGGCTATTCATCCCTAGACACTTGCATTTCTTATTTTGTATTTTCTTATTTCCTTGATTTCTAATAATCTTTAATAAACCTCTAAAAATATAATACTTTTAGTAGAGAAACTAATTTCACTGTTTCAGAGGCCACATATGAACTCAGGTCTTCCTGATGCTAAGCCTGACATTCTATCCACTGTGCCATCTACTTGCCTTTTAAACATTTATTCTCAAAGGCCAAGCATGGTGTCTTCTCCTTCCCCTTTTAACACCAATATTGGGTTTAAAGAAAGAGCTTCTATCAAATAGCTTCCTATTATTTCAAGGAGGGGATTTCTTTTCTCTTCATAGACCAAGAGAGAGTCTTGGAGTACTGAGAATTTAACATAGTCTCTGCCCATCTCATATATGGCAAAGACAAAACTCAAACCCAATACTTGTTGATTTTGAAGCCAGATTTCCATCCCCAACTCTGCAGATGCTTTTCTCTGGATACTTGATAAATGTATACTTATTGTCTGATTTGCTTCTCTAGAGCAGCCTCCATTCTTTCATCTTTAAGATGTGGGAACTGGATTAGGTGGTCTCTAAGATCCCTATAAGAGGTAGCTATGGATCAGGAATTAAGAGCACTGGACCTGGAATTAAGACATTAAAATCTAGCTTTTGAAACTTCCTAGCTATGTGACCCTGAGCAAGTTACTTGACTTCTGTGTGCCTAGGAAGCAGCTAGGTGGCTTAGGTGGGCTTAGTGGTTTAGGAATCAGAAAAACCTGATGTCAAATGAAGTTGCACTTTCTAACTGAATGACCCTGAGTAAGTCACTTAACCTCAGATTGCCTAAACAAAATGATCTACTGGAGATGGATCCTTGTCAAGAAAACCACAGGGATAACTATGGTATGTTGAAGGTAGACCTAAGGAGAAGAAGATATCATTATCTTAGGGGCAGCTAAGTGGCTCAGGGGATACAGAGCCAGGTGTGCAGATGGGAGATCCTGGGTTCCATTCTGGCCTCAAACACTTTCTATCTGTATGACTGTGACCAAATCACTTAACTCTTAATTGTCTAGCACTTACCAGTCCTCTATGTTGGAAATGATATTTAGTGTCAATTCTAAGACAGAAGGTAAAAATTAAAAAAAGAAAAAAAAAGAAAAAAGAAATCATTATCTTAGAATGTCCTGGTGACCAGCTTATTTGCTCATCACATTTTGTATCAAACTGGATATAGATTATGATAGTCATGGTCCTATAAATTGGAATTATTTTTCTGTTTTTGTTTGTCTTGAGTAGAAGTAGAAAGCTTGTCATGGGGCATATTGGTTTTATCAAAATGACCAGATTTTAAACACTATACTCAATAATATATGTGCACTTTGATCCTATGTGACCATCATATCATTAAGTTTCTTGAAGCCTCTGTATTGATTTAGAATCTTGAACCCTAGAGACTATATTTCCCACAATCCCCTTTTCCTTTACCTATCTGTGTGGCTCCTTACATGGATTGAGTTTTTGGAGGTTCCATTTCCACCCACACAGGACTCTCTGGCTTGTACCAACTTGGAGAAGAGAATGTTTTCTTTTTTTTTTCTTGCTCTCATTTTTTTTATTTGCTCTTTGCTCTAAGTGGATTTGAATGAATTGTATTAAAATAATACTTGGAGTACTGAATATTAATTTTAATCTTTATACCTCCAACAAAAGAACTGAATTTCACAAAGGAACACACACACGCATATGCTTACACACACACACACACACACACACACACACATACACACACACGTTCAGGAAGCTTGATATTTTTGTTGCTGTTTGTGGACTCTTTATGATCCTATGGACTATGGCATGCTAGTGCTGTCTATGGTTTTTCTGGACAAAGATATATAGACCAGACTTGGCCAAAATATAGAAAATCATTAATGACCATTCAAAAGCACCTGAATTTTCAACTCAGTTTGGAAAGGTAAAGTCACCTTCCCATGTGATAAACACCAGAACTATATAACTAGGGTGGGGAAATGAGAACTTTTCCAAAGGATATACTTATTCAAATGGTGCTGATAGCACTTATACTCCTATGACATATGAACAAATGAGTTTAGCACTAGTTCACATAAAAAAAATAAAGAAATAGGAAGTTTCAGTTTGAGATTTCCTTTCAATATGGCAGCAACAAATTGTGATTACACATCAGGAAGGAAACTTCCATATTCAGTTTCATTGAAAGAGTCTTTCTCAAAACAACAGTTTGTTAGGCTGTAGACATGTTTTCTAACCCAAATGAATCACTGAGTTGTTTGGTCTTCCACCTTAAGTACCACAAAGTTGCACCCTAACTACATATCAAAAGGGATATTGGTAGAATTCCTTAGGCAGTGTCAATAATGTAGATGTTCTGTGTTCTCCATTTAGAAAGAAGAAACACAAACACAAAACAAATGTTGTTCAGATCTCATCAATCCTAACCAATTAGGAAACCTGATATAATTAAATTGAAGAACAAAATTCTGTCATAATGCTATAAACTTCTAAAGTGCCATTTTGAAGAGTAAATTCTTTGCTATATCATCTAGCATCATTGTATCTGTTGAAATAGTTTTCTATGATCCTGAAATTTTCTTAACAGTAGTGTTAAGGACGAAGATGACCCAAATGTCCTTATAAAACTATATATGATGTTTAAAAGCAAAAATGAGTTACACAGGAAGTATGCATCTACTGGTCAATAACATTAATCACAGAAACCATAGTATACAGTCATTCAGTAAATGTGCTCAAAATAGGGGCTAGCTCATGGAAGGAAAATTAAAACCATCTCCTTCCTTCCTTCTTTCCTTCCTCCTTCTCTTCTTTCCTGCCTTCCTTCCTATCTTCTCTTCTCCCTACCCTGTTCCCTTTTTTTTCTTCTCTCCTCTCCTCTTCTTTCCTCTGTGACTATCTCTGTCTGCCTGGCTTTCTCTGTCTCTCCTTTTCTCCCTGTAAGATTAAAATATCAGAACTTTGGGTGAGGATCATATCAAAACATTTGAGAGGTGAAAAACAATACTTGCATTCTTTATCACTGCATTTGAAACCACATATTTCTTGGTACCTGAAATAGCTAAGCTTCAGACAAAGGGAAAAAAAAAAACCTAAACCTGTTCATCAAGCACTACCAAAAATGTCAACTTCTACCTTGTGTTGCCATGGCAACTTTCTAAACATATGTAAACAAAGGGAAGCAGTCTAGCTGGCAATGGTAGTAATGTGGAAAACCACTTGAAAGCTGCATAGCATGCTTCTTTTCAAGACAAAAGTGGCAGGAGGTGGCAGGAAAAGGAGGGGGAGAAATGAAAATGAGGGAGGAGCTTCTGCCCAAGCCCATTCTTCATGAGCCCACTACAAGATGGACCAAGTATGCTTCTGGATAGTTTCTTCTTAATTCCCAAATGCTTCCAAATATAACTATGGGAAATGTCTAAATTTTCACATAATCCCCTTTATTGGCTGACCTCTGCAAGGAATAATTTCTGGGAGAAGCTTTGACTTCACGCCTTTGTTTATTCTATTTTGCTAGTAGAATTTCTATCTGTCTTGTAAGAACAACCCAAAACACCAATGTAGCTATATAGATGCTGTATATATGTAAACATACTTTAAGGAAAAAAAATTGTGACATCCACCATACAGGCCAATTGGCAATCTGTTTGAAACCTCTAGGTTCCTAAAGAATTGTGTAGGGGCATTGAGAAGATTAGAAGATAAATGACTTGCCCACTGTCACACTGATATATATATCAGAGGCAGGATATAAATCTATGAGTTCCTTACTCCCAAGATTAGCCTTCTGTTCCTTATGGCTTATTATTACATAAGTAAATAACTAATTTGGCATTAATCCACTCTTCTACCCTTATCTTGCAATAGGCAGCTAGGTGTTGCAGTAAATAGAACAGTAATACTTGAGACCTCAGACCCTTATTAGCTGTGTGACCTTTGACAACTTCCCTTTGGCTTTAGTTTCCTCCTTTGGAAAACTGGGATAATAATAGCCACTGATTGTGGAGATAAAATGAGATAATATTTATAAAGAATTTTGCTGATCCTAAAATGCTATAAAAAAAGTTAATTACTACTACTACTACTACTACTACTACTACTACTACTACTACTACTACTACTGCTACTGCTACTGCTACTGCTACTGCTACTGCTACTGCTACTGCTACTGCTACTTCTACTGCTACTGCTACTGCTACTGCTACTGCTACTACTGCTACTATTTCTTATCTGCCACATATTGTATGGCAAACTGAAATGCTTTCTTTTTCTTTTACCACTCTTTTAGTCCCTCTCCTATTCTCATAGTCCTTAATATTTCATCTCTGTAGCTTTGGTGACTCTATTTCTGATACATGGAATATTTTATATATTGTCTAAAAGTGATGAAATCCTACCCATTCTTCAATGAGCATATGCCATCTCTTCCAGGAACCTTTTCCTGATGAGTTTTCTTACAAATGTTTTTTCTTCCTTCAGACTTTGTATTTCACTTTTATTCCTCTTACATATTTGTCTATTCTATCTTGCATCTCACAGGGAAACACAAAAGCTCACCAATTCTACATGGATCTATGCCTCTGAATGCTGTGTCAGAAGAATTAAATGACATAAAAAAATACAAGGCATACATAAGGGAAAGCAAGCCATCAAACACAATTGATAGATGGTTTACATGCAAGGAGGATCAACAAGGAAATTGATGAAGACAGTTATGATCTGGAAGATCTACATTTGAATCTTTCCTTCAGCACTAGTCTAAGTGACCAATCATGGGCTAAGAAAAATACTTATCATTTCTGAGCCCTCACAAAACTATTGGAACCTAGTCAATTCTATATGGTTGAAGATATATCCTGTTGTAAAAACCTTCCCTAAAAGAATTTAGATCCTTAGTATACTGAAAGGAGAGCAGGGATTATATTATCATTTGAATTTCATGAAAGGAGAATCAGTTCCCTGTGAATTGAAAACCTATTGAATAAATTAAGGGGAAGGTTTTCTTTAGGATCCAAAGAACAGGTGGAGTACAATTTTATAAGACTTCTGACATTGTCAACTGTATACAAAGAATACAGCTCTAAAGAGGGCTTTGGAAGCTGGTGGCAACAGATGGCAATCACTACTACTATTTGAGTAATGCCTAGCAGATTTAATGTTTTCTGGTGTTTGTCATATATCTAGGACCAAGAGAATTTCCAAGGAAGTGTAGTGGGATGGTAGGAGAGGGGGGATTGGGAGAAGTAGGTAATAGTATAAATGGAAAGACAGCTTAGATTCAGTTGACCTGGACTGAACACTGAAAATACATTATGTGGAAATCGACTGAGTAGAAACCTCATAATCTCCTACATTCCATTAGACAAGACAGAAAACTCATAGCTCATGTTTCTTTATATTTTATTTTACTTTATGGCCTATAAAATGCTTTCCCATGAATGCAGCGTGAAGCAGACCATCTAATTGTTATTGTATAGGATTGGCAAGAGAGGTAAAATGATTTGTTTCTCTCTCTGTCTCTCTGTCTCTGTCTCTCTCTCTCTCATTCTCTCTCTTTCTCTCTCTCTCTGTCTCTGTCTCTGTCTGTCTCTGTCTGTCTCTGTCTCTGTCTCTCTCTCACAAATTAAAGGGAATTTTTTCCTTAGGGTCCAAAGAACAGGTGGAGTTGTCTATATAGTTATCTCAGAGCTAGGACTCAGATTGAGAATTGGTGACTGCTGCTCTTGTTGGTTCTATTTCCATAGGCCTATTCTTATTCTGTGTTCTCAAATGCTAAAGGCAATTTAACTCTTGTCAAGTGTTCAGCTAGTAATGTTTGCCTCTTTAGTTAACTTAGGACCAGTGTGTATTTTCTCTTCCCAGGAGTCCTTTCAGTTGAATTCAAATAATTTCAGTAAGTATTATGAAACAGCTACTATGTTATCCAGTTCCTTGAGCATAAAATAAATAAATAAATAAATAAATAAATAAATAAATAAATGCCATCATCCCTGCCCTCATGAAGATGACAGTTTAACTGAGGAATGTAAAATGAAAACATGAAACTGTGGGAGGACCTTATAGAGCAAAAGATAATAAAATATCCATATGTATCCCCCAAGAATGATGCTGAGATTCTAGGGGGCTTGCTAATGAGGACAGGTTAGTTTCAGAGAGAATTCTAGATGGACCTGGCCAAATATAGAAAACTTGAAACAGATAAAAAACCTTCCTTTCCATTCTTCTTCCCTTTCCCCCTTCTTTCCTTTTCTTTTATCCTTCATTTCTTTCCTTCATTCCTTTCCTCTTTCTTTGTCAAAAGATCAGTTCCCATTTCCTAGTAACTACTAGTTAAAAATAAAGAGTCACCTGTTGTTGGTATCACAAAACCATGAGGATCAAGATAATACTATCACTAAGAAAAAGTGCATGATTATGGAAATATATGCCCGACTTTAAAATTTCAGGAGACAGTGATCTGATAGAGTAAGAGCCTTGAGCCAACAAATTCTCTACCTTAGGGTATTTTCATTTCCAGTGCCTAGCACAGTGCCTTGCAATAAAAGGCATTCAATAAATGCCTATTGAATCAAGGTTTAATTGACAGGCTAATTCTGCCCTTTCTGGGTTTCTGCTCTTCACCACTGGAATGATGAAGCAGTTGTCATTATTCATATCACTCATTGAGAACTCATACCATGCTTGCTTCTTTTGATGATGCATATAGCAAATAAGGAGTAATGATACCCACCTCCTATGTTTGGGATGGCAAGAGAGGTGTCATGTAAAGATAAGAGCCGAGCGGAATCTGAGCATCACATTTCCTCCATCACCCCCAAATATACATATACACATACACAAACACATCTGTGCATACATACAAATACACATACCACACCACACACAAACACACACACACACACACACACACACACACACACACACATACAAGCCATGGTAATTCATACGGGAAGGTTAAATGAACAAGATTAAATGTCATTAAAAAATCAAGAAAGAAATTATAGCTCTTTTCTTAGAAGTCATTCCTACACCACTGTGTGTGAAATTACAGTTTCTTTCCTTAATCGTGGGCTACTTTCTGTAAATGATACAGCAGAATTTTTATATGAAAACCACAAAAAAAATCAGAAGCAAAATTAAATCAAACAGTCAACTTTCTCTTCCCCACCTCCATAGTGGAAGTGATGATATCCTCTGCCATCTGTATAGCCACAGGTTGTGAGTAGGCTGTAAAGAAACTGTATATGCCTCCCCTGGCAAAAATCCAATGTTAGAGTTTTTGTGAGAACTGGGAAGCTAAAAAGCAGGGCTGTGATTACTTCATTTTACATTTGCTTAAAATCAAACCACACATACATGGATGCATGCCTGCACATATACATGCTGCTTTCTTTTGAACAAAGGTATTGATGTCTTTACATACATACACTTAAATTTCCTAAGAATTACGCCTAGTAAGAATTTCCAGAAAGTCACAATGTCAATTGTGGAGTTGTCAGAAAAGGACTGGCCTGGAAGTCAGCTTACCTGGGTTTTTGTCCTGGCTTGCCCTTAACAGCTGGGCAACTTTGGGGCATGTCACAATCTCTCTCAATAGCTATGACATTCTACCATTTTTTTTATTTGAAGAAATATAGACTGAAGTGGGAAAAGGATGAAAATAGCACTCAGTATAGTGCCTGGCATGTAATAAGCACCCTTTATATGTTAGTCATCAACACCATTGGTGCAGGGACTGAGGGATCATCTAGTCAAACTTCGCATTTTGCAGGTGAGAAAACAGTTCAGAGAGAGGAACTGATGCCAAAGATCACAAAAGAAGTATTTGGCAAAGTCGGTATTTCAGCCCAGGTCTTCTGTCTCTATATCTAATACTCTTTCCATTATGCCACACAATTCTAGAAAACTGGAGAAAGCTGTGAGTGCTTTGATTCCTGCTGTCTATCTATAGTTATGATTATAGGAGCATACTTTCAGAACTGGGAGGACTTAGAAGTCATCTGGACCAAAATTCAATAAAAATTTTTTCATTTTTCATTATTTTTTCATTTTTTTCATTTTTCATTTTCATTAATTTCATTAAAGATTTCAAGAAACTGACATTCATAGCAGTGAGACTGTTTGCTGAGAATCATACAACTAATAAGTAGTATTATCAGGATTCAAACCCTAGTCCTCCATCAAGATCCAGAATTTTTTTCACTGTTCCACACATTTATTTGATGCCAAATAAATGAATACACTATTTTTCCTTTCAAGGAAAATGACTAAACTGAGTGATTGTGGGGGCATAATATTGATATAGCTCTAGTCTCCCCATTAGCACATGATTGACAAACTTCACAGAGGTGGAGAAGAGAATCAATTTAGAGGCATTTGCCTTTAAAATGTCTGAATTCTAGCAAGCATATCATGATTCCTTTCAGATCTTGGGCACATGGGCCAGGGTTCATTTTCATAGCATACTTAAGAGCATACTCAAGACTTCTGACCCTGTAAAAGATGTTCCTTATTCATAGGCTCTCAAGAATGCTTGTTTCCTGCATCCTGACTCCATCAGTGGTCAGGTTTTGAGGGAATTGTCACATCTCTTTTTTGACATGTTTTCTTCTATGAACACATCCCTGGGGAGCATTTTGTCCATCACACCACTCAGAAAGAGAGTCTAAGACAGACAAGGATAGCTACTGGAATACTCAATTCCATTCCTCCTCAGAATCCTGGATGGGATCTTTAGAGTCAAATTCCCCAGGCCAACACTACATCTTAGGAGTACAGGGTGGAGGGTTCTAGGTCTAGCATCCTAACATGGAGGTGCATCTCTCCCAATCCTCTTCCCTCTGTGCCTACACAGGTGATTAGTGACTCGGTCTGAGAGCAAAACAAGGAATCGAGGGCTCACAGAATTTCAGAGCTGCATGGCACTTCCCTAGCCTCCTCTCAACTTAAATCCCATTTTCTATAGAAAACACTCTCCCATCCCTCAGTTCTAATACCTTCTCCCTGTTAATTATTTTCTATTCATCCTGCATAGAATTTGTTTTGTATTTATTTGTTTGCATGTTGTCTCCTCAGGGACTGACTTGTGCATTTTTTTTTTTTGCAGCCTCAGCACTTAACATGGTGTCTAGCACAGAGCAGATGCTTAATAAATGTTTTTTTGATGGATGCATTTACCTCAGTGTGTCTCCCCAAACAATCTCCTCTCTGACACAGCCAACAAGTGGTCATTATCCGACCTAAAAGATTTCCAGTGAGAGGAAACACACTAGCTCCTGAGGCAGCCCATTCTGCTTCTGGATAGCTCTAATTACTAGGAAGACTTTCTTTACATCAAGTCTAAATTTATTTCTGCATCTTCCATTTCCAAATTATCTTTCCATTATGTTACATGGCCTCAGTCCAAGGAAACTGAACCTGAGAGAAACTCAGTGATTTGTCTGAGATCAGAAGGAAGAATTACATCCAGTTAGAACAAAAGGTATGCCAGTCAGCTGGCATGGCTCCATATTCTCCACTGACACACACTAGCAAGGCAAGAAAACTCTAGATTCTGCTGCCTTTTATAGTTTTTAGAATAATGTACATTTTCCATCTACTTCATTGTTTACCACTAAACATTTTAGCTAAATGTAGCATGAAACCAAGTGTATGCCTCACAGCTGTTAATAATTATTGAATCTTGGTGATAGAAGGGATCTTAAGGAACACAGTCCACTTATTAGTTTAAAAATCACTTTTTACGGGGGGGGAGGGGGGGCAGGTAGGTGACTCAATGGGTAGAGAGCCAATCCTCAATTTGTTTTAAATCTGATCTCAGACACTTCCTAGCTGTGTGACCCTGGGCATGTCACTGCTCAGTCCTTACTTTTCTTCTGTCTAAGAACAAACACACCGTATTGATTCTAAGACAGAAGGCAAGGGTTAAAAAAAATTCATTTTATGGCTATCTATTATGTTTATATTTTTAAATTTATTTATTTTAATATATTTATATAATATATGTTATATATATTATAATATACATATAAAATATATTTAATTTCTAACTATATTTCTTTTCTCTCCACTATCCAATGATCCATCCTTTTTGTCACAGAGAAGAATAAAAGAAAGAAAACAAAAATCCATCTGGTAAAATGAATATTTCAGCTGACTCTGACAAGGTATTTAGTATTTCACATCCATAGCTCCCCTTATGCCTTCAGAGCAAAAAAAGTACCATTTTTCTTCTCTTATTCTGGGACTACCTCCATCATTACAATCACATGATATTCTTTTTCTTTTTTTTTTTGTGGTGATTGTTGTTATTCTTTCAATTTATATTATTGTGTTCATTGAGTACATTATCCTCCTTTCAGTTCCTTCACTTTATCCTGGAAGTATCTATGAGGAGGGTTTTTAACCTGAGGTCCAGAGACCAAAAATTAAAAGTGTCTATAAAATACACACACACACAGGAATGTATGTATATACATATAAATGTGGAAAGGCTTCAGGTATCAATGTTATTTTCGTTAATCTCATTCCTCATTTACCCAGAGACCGAAACAAAGAACTCAGTAGAATAAATTGGTTATGAATCAGTCTTGCCTCATTCCCAGAAACTGGAAGACTAAATTTGATAGAGAACAATTTAATATGAAGAACCAGAGATTCACTCCCAGCAGCACTCTAGCAATCCTCAGGGCAGACAAAGATTACCAAAGCAGGTTTACTTCTTTCCCAATGACTTCCTTTAAACCCAATGACCCTTTAAGCAGCTGTGATCACCTCTCCATCAATGAGACTCAATCACTAGCATAATGCACTCTTCCCAAACATAAGTGTCTGGCCATCCCTTAGGTCTGAAGCATTTGCAAACTCACATATCATCCATCTATCCCTGTCTCTCTCCCTAAAATTCTATAAGACAAGCACTTTGCAATCTGACATTCAGGAGAAACTCCCAGTAATTATATTACTCTGGTTCTTTCCCAAGACAGGGCTGTTGTCTCAGGGTGGTCTCCCTGCATGGTTTATTGGATCATTTGTCTCCCTTGACCTGATTAAAAGATTTGTTCTGAAGACTACTCTGGTAGTTATGATTATTTTTCAGAATGACATAGGTGGTTTGTAAACATAGATTGGTTGGGGGGAGATTACATCAAGTTCACTAGGCTCTAAGTGAATTTAGCACTTTGTTCCATTATGAATGTAAGCAATAATCCACTATTCTGAGAAAGAGTTCAGAGGCTAAACCAAAATGCAGAAGATTTTCATGACATGAAAAAGGCTACCCCCCCCCCCCTTATTTAAGAACCTTAAATATACAGGAACTTTGACTCAAAATGCTGCTAGTTAGTAGCTGAGTGGGGGCTAGAATCCAGGTCTCCTAACTTCCAGACAGGTGTTCTTTTCATGCTAGGGGGACTAGACTAATTTTGTTTCTGACTCAAGTTAAAATAAGTACAGATAATGTGCTTTGTGTAGATATAGAAAACATCTTCATAATGCTTTCAGAAATCACATTTAGACATATTGTAGGTACATTTTCCCCTCGAATATGCAATTCTGAAAAATAATTGAGCTGTTCTCTATAATGTTCCATTTTCTAGCAGCCAGATCATGCCTCAGAGAAAACCAGATGGGCTATAATCAGATGTAACCTAAGAAGTGATAATGAAACCATTCTGAAAATCAATGACCCCATGGGAAATAAGCTCTTGTGTTTCTGTTCTGTTAATTTTTTCTGCTTTCTTCTTCTTAGTTCCAAAAGCACTAGCCTCTGAATTGCAGAAATGTCCCCAGAAAAATCCCAGAAGAAGGGAAGTTGACTGGAGCCAAGTTTCTAGATCAGATCATACCAATATAAATTATGTCTACATTCCCTCAGTGACAATCAGAACTCTACTACAGTTAATTAAAGCAATTAATTTCCCACCCTTTCAAAGTAAGATGATTACATAAATAGATAATTTTCTAATCCATACCCACAGGCATACCCTTTATCTTATCTTCACTCAGGTTGTCAAAAAGAACAGCTTATCTAAATGAACTCCTTTTCTTTTTCTGACCTTTCTAAATTCAGGAATCATCACTTCCATTTTGTTATTCTCCACCTCTTTCATTTCCCTATTTTGTGAGATGGCTACCTCTTTTCTCCATGATGAGAGCTGCCACAGTCTTTAATTAAAAGTTGCTTCTCATTATGCAATTTATTGACAAATAGTCCAAGATTATGAACAGGTACTTTTTAAGGGAATAAACCCAAGAAGAATTCAATAATCATCTGAAAAAATGTTTCAAATCACTAATAATTATGAAATTAGAAATTAAAACCACTAAGAGGTTTTATATCATAGCCATTAGATGAGCAAAGTGGAAAAAAATAAAATGATGAATTTTGAAGGGATTATGGCAAAAAAGTTCACTAATGCACTATTGGTTAAGCTATTATTTGGTCTAGTAATATTGAAAAGTAGTTTGGAGCTATTCTTCAAAAGTTACTAAACTGGGTATATCCTTTGATTCACTGATACCACCATTAGACCTATACCCCAAGGAGATCAAAGAAAAAGGAAAAGGACCCATATGCATAGAGATAGTCATAGCAGTTTTCATTCTCTCTCTCCCTCCTCTCTCTCTCTCTCTCTCTCTCTCTCTCTCTCTCTCTCTCTCTCTCTCTGTCTCTCTCTCTGTCTCTCTCTCTGTCTCTCTCTCTCTCTCTCTCTTTCTCTCTCTACCCCCCCCCTCTCTGTTTGTATTACAGGCAAGAAATTAAAAACTTTGGGAGAAGGGGATCAGTTGAAGAATGACTTAACTAATCTTTATTTATGAATGTAATGGAATACTATTGTGCTATAAAATGATGAAAATGATGATTTCATAGAAACTTGGGAAGACTTTTGCAGTAGAAACCATATACTGACTTATACAATAACAAAATTATAAAGACAAACAACTTTGAAAGATTTAATAACTTTGATTTATACAATAACAAACCATGATTTCAGAAGACTGATGAAAAAACATGATACCCACATCATGGGGACATGCAGCTTGAGCTCCTTTACATATTGGGTGAAACTGACAATAGTCAAGGAAAACTGGTCTTCAAATAACACCGAGACCTCCCCAAACTTTACTATTCATCTACTCTGTCCAGGACTATGATTTATCCAGAACTTTTATAATCAGATCTACCCATCAAAGTTTATCTCTTCCATGTGCCCCCTTTGGAGGCTCTGACAAGTGAAAAGAACTAATATAATCTAACTACAGTGTTATTTTTTTTTAAATACTTACTTAATTAATTAATTTAGAACATATTTCCATGGTTACAAGATTCATGTTCTTTCCCTCCCCTTCCCCCCATCCATCTCCTGACTCGCAATTCCACTGGGCTTTACATATGTCATTGATCAAGACTACAGTGTTAATTGTTGATAAAGCTGAATATTGCTCCTCAAGGAAACCATTCCCATTTTCACAGGGTCATTTTTACTTTAGCCCAAAGACATAAATTATATATAGGTCAGTGTTAAAGGTGTTTTATCCATTCATGCTTCTTTTGCCCCCAAAACTTGTTCAATGACCATGGCTAACAGGGTCAACCCTACAAAATCATTACCAGTTGAATATCATTGGTCAGGAAAAGAACGAAGTATTAGGATACATACAGCTCAGTGCAAATCCATTGCCATTAGTGGGGAAAAACAAAATCAGTTCATGCTTTGAGGTCCATACCTTTTCATCCCTGCTTTAGAAGATCTCTCCTTCCTTCCACTCTCAACTTAAAGGGAACCTCCTCTGGAAAGCCTTCTCTGATTTCCTAAATTGTATCTCATCTTCAGAAATTACTTTGATTATATTTTGTATTTTTATGTTCCATGTCTGTTTTATGTTCCCCCCGTAGAATAAAAAAAAAAATCCTTGGGGGTGGGGTGGGGTTTTTCATGTTCTATTGTTAAATTCCTATGCCTACCACATAGTTGGCACTTAATAAATGTTTCCCAAATGGACAATGATAACAGTTAACATGAATATAGCACTTTAAGCTTTTTAAGGCATTTTATGTACATTTTCTCATTTGATTGTCACAACAACCTTATAGCACAGGTGCTATTATTATCTCTATTTTGGAGATGAGGAAACCAAGGCTGAGAGGTTAAGTAAATTTCCCAGGGTCAAACAGCACATAATAGTATAAGGTAAGATCTGAACTCATGTCTTCCTGACTTTAAGTCTAGAACTCTATCTATTGTGTCCTAAAGGAAAAAGCAGGAGCCATGGATTTCTTATTATTGCCTGGATTGTCTTGGCTGTGGGAGAGAGCAAGCTGGCTGCTCCCATTTTCCTTACCTGCCAGGACCAGTTGCTTATGATTATTCATTACATAATCTATGATCAGCCTGCTTCTCCAGCCTGTGGGTTAGAAGCTGATCTGTCATAAACTTGTTTGAGAACAAATTTGTGGGAAGTAATGGTGTAGAATGAGGGGGTTTGACTAGATTAGATTGTAGGTTTCTTTCAGCTCTAAATCCGATGATCTCATTGTGGCAGAAAGGGCATAACTGGAAGCACAAAGGGGGAGGCCAATGACATAGGGATTCTTGATAATACCACTATTTTCCTAGAGTGGCTTTGGAGTGAGACAGTGAATGACCTCATCCAAGAAAGTAAATTAGTGAAAGACTACAGTAAATTAATAAGTTAGACCCTCAAGAAAGACCCCCTTGATCATATTGTCTTGAGACCAAGGACTGTAAAAAGGAAAAAACAAACAAACAAACAAACAGAAACTAAACTTGAAAACCCATAATCTGGCCACTCATGCATAACTGCCTCCCTTGATTAGCAAAAGGTGAATATCCAGTCTAACTAACTTCTCCAGGTAACTAATAGTCTTGACCTTTTATCCTAGTCATTGACTTAGAGAAGACATGATTTCATTCCCCTGGAAGCAGGGATAGACAAGGTGGAAGAGGAACATGGAATCCAGACACACACACACACACACACACACACACACACCCTTCCCATGCACACCCCTCCAGATTACAGAGCTTATTTCTAAGATTCTGAGTTTTGTACAGCCCCTTGTGTCCCACTGCTTCCTGACTTGAAGATCAGATCAGGATAAAGGGAAACCATTGCCAAAGCCTACAATCTCGGTAGCTACAAAATCAATTTTAAAATGATTTATGTGACTAGTTTCAGGACCCAAAGCAGCAAATTCATTCCTCAGGTGGCCCTCAGATTGGTGCTTATTTGCTGAAAAAATGAATAATTTCTATTTACAGCTTGACTTCCCATGTAAGTAAATGGAAACACAGATTTGTGAGCAAGACATTTCTGTAGCATGCAAGGACTTGCTCAGGTAGCCCAGAAGAAAAGGAAAGGGGGTGGGGGGAGTCTATTGTAATCCAATAGTCTGATCTTGCTCTGGAATAAATATCATGAAAACTTTCTAACGCCTGTCTCTCTAAATCCATTCAATTCAATCCACTTAGCTAAAATGGGCCAAATTAATTTCCTGAGGGGAGGTAAACATGACATTTTTCTATTAAGTCAAACTTAATATGAACTATGAACATCACAATGGAAAGCTTCAGCATATCTAGACTTCCTTGATTTTCCTCTGAACATAAATGTGGCTAGAAATAAGGCTTGGGACCAAGCATAAAGATGCTTCAGCTGAGAGGATGAAGGCTTCTTATAAGAGCCATGGTTGTTATTGTGGGTCACTTAGTCCTTCTAAGATTTGGGGTATAAGCCTGATCTGTAGCTTTCTGCCCCTTCTCTCTACAAAATAATCAGTACTTGCGAGAAAGAAACACTTTAAGAGGCACTCCAACAAATAAATATATAATTTGTTTTGAATAAATATAAATAGAAAGAAATTGAATATTTTTGCCTAGAAGACACTGTACTAGGGAAAATCTAGAAAGGTTTCATATGGAAAAGAAGGGTAGGGCTAAATTTTACAAGAAGATGGAGATTCTATGAAGTGGAGGTGAGGAGCAAGTGAATTCGAGGCATGGTAAATGTCCAGTGCAAAGGCAGAGAGTTGATGCTTAATAAGTGCTCAGTTAATTGGATTTAAGTGAACTTTAGCCACTGCCTTTATATGTAAGCAAAGGTAATAATAGTGGTTAGAAATATAGTCATGAAGTCAGGCTTCCTTGAGTACAGAGTTTCCATTGCTACCATATCTGGTAAGAAAATAAGCAAGAAGCCAAGGTGTATTCTCTAATTCTATTTTAATTCATTGAGATACTTGGAGCTTGTAGGCAATGGGATTATACTTGAATTCTCCTATTTTTACTGTATGTAAGCATGCATGGTAGAACTATTATGTTAGCTAGGTGTCTTAGAAAAGATATATGCCTCTGACACATGGTGGGTGTGAATCTTATCCTCTTGAAACCCTACATAGTATTTAGTCAGTCATCAAAGATACAAACACCAAGTCAATAGCCTCATGTCATCTTTAGAAATGGAATCAACACTTGAGTTCATAGGTAATATTGTTTAATATTGTACTAGCTACCTTTTCTTCAGCAACACTTTCCTAATCAATTTGCCACTTGGTCATTCACTATTTCTGGTAGCAATGTTTACTTGTTGTTACCCATATCTTTTCCTGGCTTTTCTTTCAAAAGTTTAGGCGAGAAAGGAAGAAGTAAAAAAGAAGGGGATTTGAAATAGTTCTTCCCTCAGTTCTTGAATCAGTATTTTTAGGATTCCAAATATATTCCATTTAATTATTTAATACTCTTTGCAGATGGGAAGAATAATTTGGTGTATAGCTTGGTTTTTGCTCTAATGAAAAGATTAATTCTGATAAACAGAGGAAACATTTTTGTACTTCTGAAATTTTGGGGAACACAGGAACATTTTATATACTTGTAAAAACTCAAGAGCAGGATAGTCTCACATGGTTAACTGGAGAAAGTCTCTCTCTAGGAAACATTAAGAATGAATTTCCAGCTAAGAGTACTGATATTTACCCCAGCACTCCTCATTAGTATTAATGGAACTCATATGGCTAAATCACCATGTACCGTACTGTAAATTGTTCCCCTTAAACTAAGAGAAGGCTCTATTTACTCAGTCCATCTGGACTCCTTTACACATGTATAAGGGTGGAAAATAGGTCACGGATGATCAGCTACTTTCTGGCAATGGCTCTGTAGGAACTAAGGTAAGTCTTAAAAGTCTAGAAAAATCTGTGTTTTGCTCTTTACTAGTGAGCAACAGGAAGAACATCACTAGGGAAATTGGTACAAAATCCATTCAAGGAAGAACAGGGCAAGGTTCAACAAGAAGTATGTGTCTGAGAAACATCCTCCCACAGCTGTTTGGAACAAAATGAACTAGTTAAAAAGTTAGCAACCTTTTTTACATATATGATTCCACACTTCATAGTAACTTCATTTAAAATTTAGAAAGCAATATGCAATAAAGGAACACACATCAGGGAATGTAAGGATTCATAATGTGAATTCTTTACCCTGGTAGAATGCATTAGAAACTCACGTTGTCCAAAGATCTGATACATATGGGTCCTTCCTAGGAACCTATGCAATTTCTAAGCTATTTTTCTTTAAAGTTCTAAGGATAGAACAAGCTGTGAAGACAGTAAAGGATAGGAAATCCAGTCAATGATTCAGAAAAATAAATAATTATTCTAAAAGGTGGTTGTTTTTCAAGACTCTTTCTCCAACCCATGACCCTATGATTCTTCTTTAGTAATGACAAAAATCTACTGAAATGAATAAAGAACCTGAAAGGAGGGAAGATCTAGTTGGCTAAAATAGTCTAGAAATTTATATGTCATTTAAGTGACAGAGGACACCGAGTGCCATAATTCAGTATATTTTAAGGGAATTCCTCGAAAGGACAACATTTCAACATTAACTAGATTACTATTATTCTCTTCAATTCCATGGCTAAATATCTAGATTTCAATTAGTTCACATAGTTATTTTTCACATATAAATATTGTGGATATAAACAAATGGAGGCACATGTACATGTTAGCAGACCTAAGTGGCTTGAGGAACGTAAGGTTAAGCAAAGATGGAGACCATGTAATACATTCTCTGGTATTAGTCAGAAGACTTTATCTGACTTCTTCTAATGCTTCATGTATCCTGATTTTCCAAAATATTGAGTAATGTGTTGTTTAACAGTTGCTATGAGACTTAAACAAACCTCAACATTCTTTCAATAGGCCTGGCCTTTTTGGTGCCAAAATTTTGTGGAATTTAAGCTCCACCCCTTTTAGTTCCCCTTTATGCACTCCCCCTAATCTCTCTCTTAATATACCATTAAGACATGTAATCAATCATATAAAAATTCTCTCCAATCTGTCCTTCAGTGAGAATATCTGTCCAGGTAAAATGCTCCAAAATGAGCATGGGTTAACCAAATTTAAGTATTCTGGATTATTACTGGCAATTGTAGGGCTGATATTCTGAAAGCACATTCTAAAATATGAGATATCTGTATTATTATGGGATTTTTCTAGATAAGGCTACATGTGACATTTAGGGGAGTTACTGAGGATGTGGACAGGATGGGGGTTATATTTCAGTAGTCCTTGAGATGTTCAGATGCACTCTTGATTTCAGGAGGACAAAAAGACTTTTCCTATGAAGTCATGAGGTGAGAGAAGTCCAAGTCTCCTATCTCATCACTGGGTGGGAATAAATGAGGGAAATCCATTAAAATCTAAGTCATGTAAGATTGACTATCTTCATGTAAAAGGTATGCAGTTTGTACACTGCCCATGTAAAAGCAAACAACTTAAGACAAATGATTTCACCACTTCTATTCCAGGATTTATGATTCAATTCCGAAATTTTTGATTTTTGCATTCTGCATTAGGTTGTGGAAATGAGCTTTTGCAACCTGGCAGGTACAGGCCTTCAACAAGACTCAAAACAGAATCCACTTGATAAGGCCATCTCTGTCAAGGCAATTTTGGGGTGGAACATCAAGCAAATTTATAGTTTACTGCAGCTGTGTCCATGACGTGAATGCTGGGGGATATCCCAAGGGAGGGAACAAGAGCTTATGAAACCAAATCCCCAAAGAGGAAAGTTTTCTGACAGAACCAAAGTAGCTGCAATGAACCAAATCATGTACTTTCTTCTGGCAACTCTTTTCCTAGGGCCTTTTGTAAAGATGATTTGTGAGTCTTGGAGCAAATCCAAGCCTATAGACAGAGATGACTTTAAGGGAAGCCACATACTGAGATAAAGTCTAAAATGAGACCAAGAAATAGTTCCAAAGAGAAGTCATCTCTACAAGTCTAAATCCTTGCCTGAAGTAGTTCTATGATGACCTTAATATTTAGCTGTAAAAGAACATTCTTCTAACTAAACCTGATATTCCTCAATTCATTCTCCAAAATGTTTTAGGGGCCACTTCCTCATTCTTTCTTCATGAAAAACTCTTCTTTCCTAGTTTTCCTCATCTCATAGGGCACTTTTCTTCCTCCTTTCTTCCTCCCATTTCCTGAAATGAGCATTTAATAAAGTTTACCTCCTGACTTTCTGCTATTTCTATATTACTAGGTCTTATACAGATGTAATCTATACTTATGGATTTAATTGCCAGCTCTATGAGGATGACTCACAAATCTACATAACCAGCTCATGTTTTCTCCCCTTCACAAAGCCCTGCCTGATTTCCCCAACATCTATAATAGCCCATTCCTCTAATCCTTCACTATATTCTTGTATGTATTTCTCCAATGGCATGTAATCACCTTCAGCCTTGAAAGAAATATATTTATGTTCTTAATTTATTTCTTCTGAAAATTCCTTGGGAGCAGGGAATGTGTTTTATTCATTTTTCTATTCCTGATAGTACAGAGCACAGTGACTTTTATATAGCAAGCAGGCATTCAATAAATATTTTCTGGATGATTGAATCTTATGACTGCAATGTTGCATGCTTGTTTTTATAAACGCATGAAATGATTTATCCATCCAAATGAGTGGTGCCCTTTAAAGGAAAGACATAGTTTTATTTCAGTTATACTGCCATTGCACCAAACAGTTCAGAAATAACATTCTTTTGAAATTCATTATAATTTTTTTTTTAATATCATGGTAGGGGGGGGAATCTTTGCATTTTAGAATAGATAGCCATTCAGGACCAAATCTAGACAAAAAGGTGAATAAGTCAACTGTTGTGAAGAAAAAAATGAAATGTGGTTCTAAAGTGCTCTATGGCTTATAGATGGATTCTATATGCAATCCCACACATGGGCTCAGTCATAGGTTCCTGGGACCAGAAATCTAAATCCAAAAGACATATAAGAAGACATATTATAGAAATATGTCATTTAACACATTACATAACTGAGGTCTAAGAGGTTAAGTAACATTCCCCCAGTGGTCACACAGCTAGGACTTCTAAATATTTGAAAAATAACAGCTTTATAGTCTTGAAGTGTATAGGTTCCAAAAGGGACTAATTGGACAAACATTAATCTCTTCAATTTTGAGTCTCCAGTTTTTATAGCATCTCTTTATTTTACACAATCACATCTTACACATTCCCTTTGAACATATGGAATATTTCTTCCACCTTTAAGTCTCAGTGAGGAAATTCCATAGGGTCAGCCTTACCATTCACCTATGATCAGTAAGAACCACAATATATCAGCACTTACCTGTTGGACAGCACCCAGAAAACTGACCAAGCACTATTACTAGAATTTCCTTTCATTCCTCTGGAACCTCTGCTCCCAAAAGTACTATACTACACAAATAATTTACAAAGGCAGGGAGACCAATTTGACTTGGTTACAATTAAAAATTTTTTTTAAATAGAGGTTTAGTGATTTGAGATATTAAATATGCTAGTTTTTAGATTATTTATTATTTTGATTTTACACTTTTGCTATTTTTTCTCTGCCACAAAAATCTGGGGACATGGATTTTTAAATTATTTATAAATGAATTGACAAGTATTTTAAATTGCACCCAGCATTTAAAATTATCTAAATTTAAAGATATAAAATAATATCCCCAAGTGTTACTAGTAGTCAGTGACTTTGATGCAATTTTTATTAGACTTATCCAAACTAGGAAAGAGTAATAAAGGAAGCACAATGTGAATGATAGCCACAAAATTGAAATATTTAGCAACCTTACAAGAATGTTTTTGTGGGCTTATGGTTAGTATTTATATTTGTTTCCATTAAGGGAAAATTTAAATGTATACCCAAGTACCATTTAGTTTCTGTTTATGTCAAAAATTACTCACAAACATAGAAAATTGCATTTTGATTCATGGAAAAAAATCATTTCATCATTGATAGACAATAAAGTTACCATAAGACCATCTATGCAAACTTAATTCTTTAAAAAAGTTATTCATTTTCAAAAGAAATGAGTAGTGCTAAATTTTAAAAAATATAAAGATTGTTTATATATCATCTAGGCCATCTGAGTGAAAAATGGTAAGTACCCACTGACAGAAATTGAAATTATGTCTTTATCAAGGTTTGCATTTTTTTGTATTATTCCCTATATTTAATTAAGATTTTGTATTTGGTCATGGAATTATATCATCATATGTATATGGTCCCATTAAAAGTAGACAAATTAAGGAAATGTAAAACAGTTCTATAAAGCTGACATTAATATAGTCCTTATAGATTTTGAAAAGAAACACATCATAGGCTAGTAGAGAGAGGAGTAGTTTTATTATTAGTAAGACATAGGTTGAAGTCCTACCTCTGACATATATTGACTGGGTGACCATGGGTCAAATACTTTTGTCTTAGCTCCTTCTGAGCACTCTCTAAAACTCTATTCTACCATAATGCCTCTTCCCCCACCTACAAGATACTCATTTCTTTTTTATTATCCACTGAAGACAAGTCCCAGGAATAAAATCAGTTTTGTTGTTCTTCAGTCATGTCTGGCACTTTATGACCTCATTTGGGGTTTCCTTGGCAAATATATTGGAAAGGTTTAACATTTCCTTCTCCAGCTCATTTTTCAGATGAAGAAATTGAGGCTATCCAGGTTGAGTGATTTGCCTAGGGTCTCAAAGATAGCAAGTATCTGGGGTCAGATTTGAAGTTAGGTCCTCTTTCTTCAGGCCTGGCATTCTATCCATTGCACCACTTTGATGTCCCAATTCCCAGTTCTAAAATCTCCAGGGAATGGAAATTCACTTGTCTCAAGGCCTTCTTTG
Source organism: Monodelphis domestica (assembly GCF_027887165.1). Lineage (NCBI taxonomy): Eukaryota > Metazoa > Chordata > Mammalia > Didelphimorphia > Didelphidae > Monodelphis > Monodelphis domestica. The sequence continues at coordinate 670,046,893 of NC_077227.1, read as the reverse complement.
GTCCCACCTCCTCAAAGCTTTCTGGGTGATATTTGAACAGAATTCAAGTTATGTAAATGCTCAAGAAAGCTGCCAATATTTATAAAATACTTTTTATGTTGGAGGGGATCAATCCACATCTGTGTCAAGGAAACTCCCTCTACCACTGGAGATGAACAGTTATTCTCCAAGATAGTCATAAAGAGTTGCCTTGAGCAGTGAGATTAAATGACTTTTCTAGGGTCAGTCAACCAGAATTTATAATGTGAGGAGGAGATTTTATATCTAGATCTTAATTTCTTCTGTGACATCATCACTCTCCTGAAATTGCCCTCTCCAAAGTTAACAATGTTTTATTGAAAAATCTCATGATTTTCTTATTCATCATCTTAGACCTATCTGCTGCATTTGATACTGCTGATCACCTCTTCCTGAATAGTTTCTCCTCTGGATTTTCTTGACACTATTCTCTCCTACAGGCTTGCTTTCTACTTCTCTTTCAGGGTCTCCTTTGCTGATTTCTCATCTATATCCTGCCCCTAATTTGGAATATTTTCCAAGTTTCTAACCTGAGCCCTCTTCTCTTCTCCTTCTACACACTCATAGCAATCTAATTAGCTCCCACAGGTTTAACTATAATCTTTACAATATAGCATCCAGATCTACCTCACTAGCCTCAGTTTCCTTTGAGCCTCTGAACTACCATATCAGCAGTTGATGAGTCAGTATTTCAAAATTTCCTAGCAAATAAACTGTCCTAGGAAAACAACCCCTTATGCTTCCCCTCTTCAAAGTCTCTCTATTTTTTAAAACTCCTCTTCTGTCTTAGAATCAATACTATGTATTCATTCCAAAGCAGAAGAGTGGTAAGGGTCACACAATGAGGGTTAAGTTACTGATTTTATTTTCTTGTTACATTTAAATTCCCAGTTATCTCCTTCTCTCCATCTCCCCTCCCTTCATTAGAGAAGGCAACATTTGATCAAAAGATCTATGTATATATAAAACTATGTCTTGCCTACTTCTATTTATCAGTTCTTTCTCTGGAGGTAGACATGCTCAAGTCATTCTTCAAACAATATTTCTATTGCTGTATATAATGTTCTCTAGATCTCCTCATTTCACTCTTCATAATTTCCTGTAGGTCTTTCCATTTTTTTAATGAACCTGCTCATTTCTTACAGTTTATCCCAATCAGATGCCACAACTTGTTTAGTCATTCCTGTTAACTGACTGATTTCTGAAGTTGCGTTTTTTTTCCAGGTACCCCAGCTGCCATCAAGTCCAGTCCCACATGTCACATTTGAGGATCCTAAGATCCAGAGAAGGTAAGTGATTTGCCTTAGATTCTGTAGCCTACACTTTGAACCCAAGTTCTCTGAATTTATGGCCAGTGTTTTTCTCTCTTTGCCATGTTGCCTTCTTTGAAACACATCTTCCATCTTTGTGCATACATATGATTGAGCTTGAAAAAACTGGATATAGGGCCAGGCAAGTATTGCCCAATGACAGCAGTTGTAGAGGGACTTTTTCAAATACATGGTTAAATTAAAGCAAAATATGATTTGTCAGCCATTGACTGTGTGTCTCTCTATATGTCACTGTTTTAGGCAAAAAATATAAGCCTGGCAAAGGGCTGAGAATGTCATGGCAAAAATCAATACATTGACATTAATAATACTTTTAGATCTGACTCTCAAATCAGTAAACTGTTGAGATTTTAAAGACTTTACTCTGGGACTTTGCTTAATTGTGATGGCTTTCCATTATTCATTCAAGTGGGTTAAAAAGATTAACCAGTATAAAAATATTCTTTTCTTGCTTTTAAAATATGCATTAGTTATTTTAAAACATGAAGATAGCCAAGTAAATCACTTAATTCTAACAACAAAGACTGGTACTTGTAAGGGATAAGGTTCTTGTTATTCAAAGTTTGGGGTAGAAAAAGGAACAAGCCCATTATCAGAAAGAACTGGAAGATGCAAATTCTGCTATTCTTTCTCTTATTTAAAGTTTCCTTTTAACATCTCTGACTGGATTTCCTGGAAAATGAGATTGTTTCTGACCCTGGCTTATTTTTTTCTTTGCTGTCTAAAAATTTAATTTTTTAAAAATAATCTTAAGCCTACCTTCTTGTTACCTTTTAGAACAGTGCCTGGCACATGGTAAGGATTTAATAAATGCTTGCTGACATAATTTGACATCCTTAATGATGCTAAGATAACAATAGGAACTTTTGGATGACATTATTTAGTTAAAGAAATTTTATATACATCAAATAAATTCTCATTTTTAATGCAGATATTTTTCTGGTCAATACTGATAAACCCTAAATTCTTTAAAACTTAACCTCAGAGCTTAGCTTAGTTATTTCAGGGCAGGGCATAATATTCCACACACCCCTTCCCCCATGTAATCTTAAGTGTTGTTTTTTGTTAGAAGATGAGATATAGAGGGATTAAGCTTCATCCCAATCTCTTAAAATATGTTAGTTCAGTTGTTCTAAAAGACTAGAATCCTGACTTCCAGTCAAGATGGCAGCTAAAGTTCAGAGCTCCAGAAACCCTTCCTTACTGATCTCAAACTGAATGCTCCTAGGACACCAGAATTCAAAACAAACAACAGAATAGACCCTAGGAACACTCCTCCTGGACCTGAATCAAAAGATACAGCCCCCCAAAAGTCAGAATCCGAGATCACTTGGTTCTAAGGGGTAGGCAAAAGGAAGGTCCCAGGACCCATCCCCGCCCCAACCCAGAGCACTGAATCCGAGGCAACAGCAGGAACCTCAGGGCAGGCAAAAGGGCCTTGGGAGCCGACTATTCTGAAGGCCACACCCTGAAAACAACCTGAGCCAGTCGTGGGGACACCCAGACAGCAGGGAAACAGAGAGAGACAGGAGGAGCCTGTAGCCCCCTGACAAGATCTTTCCATCTGAGTCTCACTAAAGATCCCTGCCTCAGGGCATACTCAGTTGAGGTTAATCCTATCACCAGCCCTTGGAGCTCCAGGGAAGCCATGGCCCCTCCCTCTCAGAGTGCAGGCTCCTCTGGCCAGCAAAGGCATTGAAATACATCTGAGAGTGTCAAGGCAGGCGCAGAGCATAGAAGTAAGGCAACAAAGAAGCATCAGGAGGGAACTGAGGAGGGTAGTAACACCAAAACACCAGCAATTCCGGGCTTCCTGGGGAAGACAGACAATTTGCCTGGGGCTAAAGCCACTGAACACCAGACAGATAACAGAAGAGCAAGCCCCCCTCACTCAGATAGAGATGGCAAACAGCACAGAAGCAAAAAAGCCTCAAAACACAAGGAAAACAAGAAGGGGGCAACTTTGTAGACATTTTATGGAGCAAAAATACAAAATACAGAGGAGATAGAAAGGAAACACAATTGAATGCGTCGAAATCTTCCAAAGGAAATGGAAACTCTCCACAAACTTTTGAAGAATTTGAATTGAAATTATGATAAAAAAGATGAAAGCCTTCTGGCAGGAAAAGTGGGAATTAATGCAAAAGAATTTCACACAACTACAAAACCGGTTTGACCAAACTGAAAAGGAAAACCAGGCTTTAAAGGTCAGAATTAGGCAACTGGAAGACAACAAGCAGGTAAAAGAGCAAGAATCAATAAAGCAAAGTCAAAAGATCTAGAAATTAGAAGAGAACATAAAATATCTCACTGACAAGGTGACAGACTTGGAAAATAGAGGGAGAAGAGACAATTTTAGAATAATTGGACTATCAGAAAATCAAGAAATGAACAGCAAACTCAACATCGTAATACAAGATATAATCAAAGAAAATTGCCCAGAGATTCTAGAACAAGGGGGCAATACAGCCACTGACAGAGCTCACAGAACACCTTCTACACTAAACCCCCAAAAGACAACTCCCAGGAATGTAATTGCCAAATTCCAAAGCTTTCAAGCAAAAGAAAAAAATTTTACAAAGAAGCCAGAAAAAGACAATTTAGATATAAAGGAATGCCAATCAGGTCACACAAGACCTTGCAAGTTCCACTCTGAATGATCGTAAGGCATGGAACATGATTTTCAGAAAGGCAAGAGAGCTGGGTCTTCAACCAAGAATCAGCTATCCAGCAAAATTGACTATAAACTTCCAAGGGAAAGTATGGGCATTCAACAAAATAGAAGATTTCCAACTTTTTGCAAAGAAAAGACCAGAGCTCTTTGGAAAGTTCGATATTGAAAAACAAAGAGCATGGAATACCTGAAAAAGTAAATATGATGGAAAGGGAAAAGGAGAAAATTGTTATCTTTTCATTTATTCAAACTCTCTTCTATAAGGACTACATTTATATCAATCTATATATATTAATATATGGAAAATGTAATGTGTAAATAGGGGGAAAATAAAAATCAAATAGAATAATCTTTCTCACACAAAGATTCACACAGGGAGGGGAGGGGAAGAAAACTCCTATAAGAAGGAAAGGAAGAGAGTTTTTACTTAAACCTTACTCTCAGGGAAATCAAATCTGAGAGGGAAAAACATCCAGATCCACTTGGATCTTGAATTCTATCTTACCCAACAAGGGTAGGGAGCAGGGAAAACCAAGGGGGGAAGAGTGGAGGGAAAACAAAAGAGGAGGGAAGGAGAGGGGGGAGGGGGAGGGAACAATAAGGAAGGGGCTAGAAAGGGAAACATATCAAGGGAGGGGACAAGGAGGACTGATTTAAAGTAAATCACTGGATTAAAAGGTTAGAGCTAAAGAAGAAAGGTTAGAATTAGGGAAGGATATCAAAATGCCAGAGAATTCACAAGTCACAATCATAACTTTGAATGTGAATGGGATGAACTCACCCATAAAACATAGATGAATTTCAGAATGGGTTAGAATCCAAAACCCTACCATATGTTGTCTTCAAGAAACACACATGAGGCGGGTAGACACCCACAAGGTCAGAATTAAAGGATGGAGTAAGACCTTCTGGGCCTCAACTGACAGAAAGAAGGAAAGAGTGGCAATCATGATATCTGATAAAGCCAAAGCAAAAATAGACCTGATCAAAACGGATAGGGAAGGTAATTATATTTTGTTAAAAGGGACTTTAGATAATGAGGAAATATCATTAATCAATATGTATGCACCAAATAATATAGCACCCAAATTTCTAATGGAGAAACTAGGAGATTTGAAGGAAGAAACAGACAGTAAAACAATATTAGTGGGAGATTTGAACCAACCATTATCAAATTTAGATAAATCAAATCAAAAAATAAATAAGAAAGAAGTAAAAGAAGTGAATGAAATCTTAGAAAAATTAGAGTTAATAGACATATGGAGAAAAATAAATAGGGATAAAAAGGAATACACCTTCTTCTCAGCACCACATGGCACATTCACAAAGATTGCCCATACACTAGGTCACCGAAACATGGCATATAAATGCAGAAAAGCAGAAATAATAAATGCAGCCTTTTCAGATCACAAGGCAATAAAAATAATGATCAGTAACAGTACGTGGAAAACCAAATAAAAAATTAATAGGAAATTAAACAATATGATACTCCAAAATCGTTTAGTTAGAGAAGAAATCACAGAAACCATTAATAATTTCATCAAGGAAAATGACAAGGGCGAGACATCCTTTCAAACCTTTTGGAATGCAGCCAAAGCAGTAATCAGAGGTAAATTCATATCCCTGAGTGCATGTATTAACAAACTAGGGAGAGCAGAAATCAATCAATTGGAAATGCAAATAAAAAAACTCGAAAGTGATCAAATTAAAAACCCCCAGCAGAAAACCAAACTAGAAATCCTATTTAGCAAAGTTGCAGGATACAAAATAAACCCGCATAAGTCATCAGCATTTCTATACATCTCCAACATAGTTCAGCAGCAAAAACTAGAAAGAGAAATCCCATTCAAAATCACCTTAGACAAAATAAAATACCTAGGAATCTATCTCCCGAGACAAACACAGGAACTATATGAACACAACTACAAAACACTCTCCACACAACTAAAACTAGACTTGAGCAATTGGAAAAACATTAACTGCTCATGGATAGGATGAGCCAAAATAATAAAAATGACCATCCTACCCAAACTTATTTATCTATTTAGTGCCATACCCATTGAACTCCCAAAATATTTCTTTACTGATTTAGAAACAAAACCATAACAAAATTCATCTTGAATAACAAAAGATCAAGGATATCCAGGGAAATAATGAAAAAAAAAAACACATATGTTGGGGGCCTTGCAGTCCCAGACCTTAAACTATATTACAAAGCAGCAGTCATCAAAACAATTTGGTACTGGCTAAGAGACAGAAAGGAAGATCAGTGGAATAGACTGGGGGCAAGTGACCTCAATAAGACAGTATACAATAAACCCAAAGATCCCAGCTTTTGGGACAAAAATCCACTATTCGATAAAAACTGCTGGGAAAACTGGAAGACAGTGTGGGAGAGATTAGGTTTGGATCAACACCTCACACCCTATACCAAGATAAATTCAAAATGGGTGAATGACTTAAACATAAAGAAGGAAACCATAAGTAAATTGGGTAAACACAGAATAGTATACATGTCAGACCTTTGGGAGGGCAAAGACTTTAAAACTAAACAAAACATAGAAAGAATCACAAAATGTAAAATAAACAATTTTGACTACATCAAATTAAAAAGCTTTTGTACAAACAAAACCAATGTAACTAAAATCAGAAGGAAAACAACAAATTGGGAAAAAAATCTTCATAGAAACCTCTGACAAAGGTTTAATTACTCAAATTTACAAAGAGCTAAGCCAATTGTACAAAAAATCAAGCCATTCTCCAATTGATAAATGGGCAAGGAACATGGATAGGCAGTTCTCAGCCAAAGAAATCAAAACTATTAATAAGCACATGAAAAAGTGCTCTACATCTCTTATAATCAGAGAGATGCAAATCAAAGCAACTCTGAGGTATCACCTAACACCTAGCAGATTGGCTAATATGACAGCTATGGAAAGTAATGAATGCTGGAGGGGATGTGGCAAAGTAGGGACATTAATTCATTGCTGGTGGAGTTGTGAACTGATCCAACCATTCTGGAGGGCAATTTGGAACTATGCCCAAAGGGCGATAAAAGACTCTCTGCCTTTTGATCCAGCCATAGCACTGCTGGGTTTGTACCCCAAAGAGATAATAAGGAAAAAGACTTGTACAAGAATATTCATAGCTGCGCTCTTTGTGGTGGCCAAAAATTGGAAAATGAGGGGATGCCCTCTATTTGGGGAATGGCTGAACAAATTGTGGTATATGTTGGTGATGGAATACTATTGTGCTAAAAGGAATAATAAGGTGGAGGAATTTCATAGAGATTGGAACAACCTCCAGGAAGTGATGCAGAGCGAAAGGAGCAGAACCAGGAAAACATTGTACACAGAGACTGATACATTGTCGTACAATCGAAGGTGATGGACTTCTCCATTAGTGGCAATGCAATGTCTCTGAACAAGCTGCAGGGATCTACAAAACACTATCCACAAGCAGAGGATAAACTGTGGGAATAAAAACATGGATGAAAAGCAACTGCTTGACTACAGGGGCTGAGAGGAAATGACTGAGGAGAGACTCTAAATGAACATTCTAGTTCAAATACTAACAACATGGAAATGGGTTCGAACCAAGAACACATGTGAAACCCAGTGGAATTGTGCGCCGGCTATGGGAGAAGTGGTGGGAGGGGGGTGGGGGGAGGAAAAGATAATGATCATTGTTTCCAATGAATAATGTTTGTAAATAACCAAATAAAATAATGTTTAAAAAGAAAAGACTAGAATCCTGAAGTGAGTCTGTGATTTTATGAATTATAATGGGTTTCACATTTATTTAGACTATTTGAAATGTGTGGCAGAAAGCTCTTTAAGAGTGGTTTAAAGGTACTGTTTCATTGGTCCAAAGAACATGAAAATTTATGTGCTGATCCTTCTGGGAAAACTATTAATAACTCTCTTGATCCAGAAAGTTTTTCCATCAAGTGGTAATTTTATCACTCCCCTATACTCCATGGGACCCTCATGGTTTTTATACATGGTCACATGTCTCTGTGATGATCTCTAATACATATTCTTAAAGAAAATGACATGATTAAGTGTGGCAAAACAGAAAATATCATGAACAGAAAAATCATCAGAAACAAGGAACAAAAATGCCTTTAAATTGGTACAGGGTTGTCTGTACTCTTCAAGTTTAGAGGAACCACTGTTTATCCAATTTATTGTATATGGCATTTAGGCTCCAAAGATGAGTCTGCTGAAACTTTCATCTTCATGATTTTAGTATAAGAAGAGATGATAAATTGTGTTATAAATTAACTTACGTTAGACTTCCAATGCGAGGAGTTATGGCCATATTAGAAAGGGGTTCTGCTGTACTTTACACATACTTATTTCAAAATATACTTTGATTTCCAGTTAATCCTTTTATGCTTGCTTTTCCTACATCAAGGGGTTTATAACTTGGAGCTTGTCAATATGTTTCATGGCATCTATGAACTTAGATGGGAAAATGTATATTTATTTTCATGAATGTCTAGTAACAAACATTCTGAGGAGTCCATCAGTTTCACCAGACTTCCAGAGAGGTCCATGACACACACAAGGTAATGGAAGAATTTGATAGGATATCCTTAAGAAATGGGATAGATGCACAGGTTGAGCCCTGTGGAGAAAATAACTAAAGCCTTGTAGGAATCACATGATCAATAAAGACAAATTTAATTTAAATTGTGGAAAATAGAGGGGAAAAAAGTCCCAGTTACACAAACAGTTTTGGAGTTGTAGTGCTTTTCTTTCAGTACCCTAATTGCATGGCAGTAAAAATCACAAGATGAACTCAGTAGCATTTTTTCTGGCAAGTATATTAAACACATACCCAAAGAAGCTCTTGAATATCTGGGTAATAAGTCAGAACTCTATTATCTGGTACTGCCATATTTCTACAGTGTGAAGATAATCTATGTTAATGATTTGATCCCTGAGGCACTACAAGGTCCTGAAATGTCTTCTAAATCATCAAAGAATTAGTCAATTATAGAAACATAGAATGTTAGAGCTAGAAGGGACCTTGAATATCATCTCATCTCCTTCCCTCATTTACAGAAAATTATATTGAGACCCAGAGAGATTCACGATTTGCCCAAGATAAGTCAGTTAATTGGCACTAAAAAATGTCCCCAAACCTCTCAGGTTATATATCATTCTATTTTTCACTGTAAATTCAATCAGTAGTAATAGTCAAATACTGTTGTGCCATAAGAAATGACAAATAAGAAGACTGCAAAAAATCCTGAAAGAATCACATCAGGTGATACAAAGTGATGTGAGCAGAACCAGTAGAACATTGTACACAGTAACAGCAATAAAGAATGATGATCAACTGGGAATGACAATTATTATCAGAAATTTAAGTATTCAGAATAACTCCAAAGGGGAAGGAGGAGAGAGTGGGAGGAAGAGAGAGAATACAGATCACAAAAAGTCAGAAAATGATTATTGAAAATTATACCATGTGTAATCTGAAAAAAATCATTACAATCTTAAAAAAATAATTATTATTATCAATAAACATTGACTAAGGGCCTGCTATGTTTTAGACACCCTGCTAAGAGCTGAGGATACAAATACAAAAGACATTCCCTCCCCTCAAGGAGCTTATAGTCAAAGGGGGGAAGATAACACCCAAAAGGAAGCTAGAAATGGGTGAGTAGTCAGCCAGGTGGGAGGTGAGGAAATGCTGTGCTGAGCCCCTACTTAAATGGAAATTATGGAACTCACAGCACCTTTCCAATTAAAGGAACAGAATGTCATGATCAGGTGGTATGATGTGTGACTGCCAAGACTAATTAGAGAAGTCAAAGAATGTACACTGAGTTTGCAGTATTCAAATTCTTTTGAAAGTGGCAATCTTTATATGGAGCTAGTGGTGCCCAATGGATAAAGTTCTGAACCTCAGCCAAAAAGGTCAACTAGTATTTATTAAGTACCTATTATATGCTAGGCACTGTGCCAAGCATCACTGGACTTAAATCCTATTTCTGGCACCTGATAACAATGAAATTGCAGCCAAGTCATTTAATGTCCCTGAACTTCAGTTTCCTTATCTGTAAAATGGAGACAGGAGCTAGGTGGCACAATGGATAGAATGTCAAGCTTGAAGTCAAGACCCATGTTCCTAAGTTCAAAATCAGCCTTAGACAATAGTTGTGTGACCCTGACCAAGTCACTTTACTCTATTGGCCTCAGTTTCCTCATGTAGAAAATGAACAGGAGAAGAGATGGCAAATAGCCCTAGTATCTTTGCCAAGAAAACCTCAAATGGGTTCACAAAGAATCAGATACAACTGAAAAATGACTGAAAAACACATAAAATGGAGACAAGAGTATCTATAGAAACTACCTCATAGGTTGATGTAGAGCACAAGTAAGAAAATTATATAAAGTGATTTGTAGGTTGTAAATTGCTTTTATTAATATGACACATAGAGTAACAATAATATGCAATTAATCAGACAATCCAATCCCCTAGTCACAATGGATAAGAGATCTTCTGTATAAATAAGATTGACTTATAGACAGATTCTTATGTTGTTTTAAAAACATTTTTATTTATACGATTTTCATTTCATCCTAAGGGCTATGAACAAAAGAGAAAACAGTGTTATTGTTCTTCAAAGTCAATTAGTTATAGTACGTAGCATAATTATATATATTTTTTTGTACTTGTACATTCTGTCTATTAATTCTAAGACAGAAGAGCAGAAAGGGTTAGATAATTGGGCTTAAGTGATTTGCCCCAGTCACAAATCTAGGAAGTGTCTGAAGACAGATTTGAACGCATGTCCTCCTGACTCTAGGTCTAGCACTCTGTCTACTGTGCCACTTAGATGGCCCTATAATTATAACGTGAATCCAAGTTCTTAAAATATAAATCTTAAGTTCAATAATGACTAAGTCTTAGTACTTGATTTCTACTCATCTAGTCAATGAAAAGAGGATTGGATTTGCATTTGGAGGGCATAGGATTGAATTCTATCTCTGCAATTTAGTACCTGTAAAACCATGGGCAAGTGACTTAATATTTCTATACCTCTGTTTTCCATAATGTAAGAGGGTTGAATGTGATCATCTCTCTTTATCTCTATCTTTAACTCTCTTATTCTCATCCTACTCATTTGTTTCACTATCTTAAGCATTTGTACTGAAAATAATGCATTGAATCATATATTTAACAAAACATTTTACATATTACCCATCATTAAGTGAGTTTCTACACTGGATTACTCTAGTCAACTTGGATTTCTGTAACATTAACATTACCATAAACTTATTAAGGTGTGCAGAGAGCGGGAGCCTTTGTGCCTGAATGAGTAGGATGCTCAATTTGAATCAAGAAGATATTTATTCAAATTCTACTTCCAAGACATGCTAGCTCTGTGACCCTGGGCAAGTTTCTTGCTTTCTCTGACTTTCAGGCAACTGAACTTATCTGCTTATCTGCTATTAAGTCATGATGTTATGGTTAACAGAAAGGGTAAGGGGAAAATTACTGCTAAAAATTGTTTTGAGTCTACTGCCTCCATTTTCACAAGGAATCTATTTTCTTGACCTCAGGAATATGGAAATTCTCTTAAAGCATTAGTGTGTCACAATGATAATAAGGAGAGAGCAAAATGGATGTGTAAGAAAAAAGGGTCATGGGAAGTTCACTTTGAATACCATTTCTTTCTCTGTCACTTTTTCATCCTCACTTCCCCTGTAATAAGATGGTAAAGGGATTAAACATTAATCTGGAAAATTTCTGGATTATATTTGGCTGAATTGTGATGCTTGGGCAGCCTTAGGTTGGGTTGTGGACTTCAGCCTTCCAAAATAGACTTGATATTGAAAGTCATTCATTGACCTCTAAGAGGGGGCAATGTCCAAGACCTTAGCAAAAACCTCAAATTAGATTGTTTTTGTTTTCTCCTCAGTCTCTAGCCAATTCTCCTTCACCTCCTTATATTAAATTCTATAGGAAATTTTTCATAGATAACTCTTTTTTAACTTTAAAAGTTTTACAAGTTCAACAGCAAACATATATTCCTAAAAAAATCCCAAAGAGAATTTCTTACTTGTGTAGATGGAGCTACATTCCATTTTTAGACATTTCCCTTATATAAATTTGAAAGTCTCTAGTCAATTCAGTGCGAACGCAATAATAACTCATTATTCTTTAACTAAGAAATTGGTGATACAAATGAAACTAGAAACACTATTCAACTCCTATATCTAGACCACTTGATTTTTACTTCTTAAATAAGAAATATAGGAGACTAAATATGTAGCTCATTCACTTATGACAGTCTTTGCTTCTAATATTCCAGTAAATCAGTCCTTGAGTCCATATGGAATTTTGGGGGGGTCATCATTTTAGGTCTTACATCTCTATAGACCAAGTCTTTTTAGGAGCAAATGTGAATAGTGTCAAAATAATTCCACTGAATTATGTTGACCCAATATAGATAAGTGAGGAGGGTCCCAACCAAAGGAGTGAAGTACTAAAAGACCTTGGGGACAACCTAGGAATTTAGAGTTTAAAGGGATCTTAGAATTCAAGTAACATTTCTTCATTTTAAAGGGGATGAATTTGAATCCCAGAGAAATCAGAATTAATTAATATTAAGGTTAGGAATAGAAAGGGGGCCTGTTGTTTCCTAGATTATGTCTCTTTCTATTACACACTACAGAGACTTTGAGCTTAGCTCACTTCTAAGCCACTCAGCTGAAGCCATCAGGACAAAGGATGTTAGGTTATTAACATCAGGTTACCAGACTCTGAACTCCATGAGGGCAAGAATTATGTTTTATAAAATATTAGTAACTCTTCTAGGGCCCGACACTGAGATTTGCATAGAGTCACTTTCTTTGGGGTATATATAATCTATATACACAAAATGGTTTCAGGTCTAATAATTTGCTTAAGACTTGCACAATATGTACTTCTACTTCAAAGCTGCCATTGTATAACCTATTCAGATAATAGCTACCATTTTTATAGCACTTTAAGACTTACAAAGTACTTTACAAATATTATCTCATTGAATCTTTGCAACAATTCTGGGAGACTGGTGATACTCTTATCTCCATTTTACATTTGAGGAAACTGAGGCAAAGAGTATAAATGACTTGTCACACAACTGAGTGCCTAAGGACAGATTTGAACTTAGACCTTCTTGACTGCAAATCTAGCATGTTATTCATCATGGTAGAGTATAAAGAACACAAATCTGGAATGGGTTTCACTCCCACCCTTGCATACTATTGAGCACCTTGGGAAAGTCACAAAACCTTAGATTTTTATTTATAAAAGGGAAGGATTTGGATGGAATTACCTCTGAGGTCCCTTCTAGTTTGAGTTCTAAGATTCTACTATTATATGTGCTCATGACTTTTAAGGTACAATATTCAAGCAACCATTCATTAGTAGATAGGTGGCAATAGACAACAAGCACTGGGTATTTACTGATAAGGTCTTAATTGAAGATCAGCCTTGCTCTCATGACTGTGAATCAAAACTTTTATCTCAGGGAAGCAAAAGGATGCCATGAGAGAAAAAGTCACATCTCAGAAGCTTAGTTCCCATACATTTTTGTGGTAAGTTTGGGAAAAAAGGGGTTAAGCAATGTTTTCTAAGCTGGCATGATAGGAATGAGGATCATTGACCATTCTCCCCATTCCCACCACTACCATCGCATTGCACTTGAATTTCTGTAAAGGGATATAACAAGATAGAGCAATAGGTCTGGTACATAATCCTGAGCTAAGAATATAGTGAAAATCTCATCCCAAGAATATTTCAATGCTCATAAATGCACATTTATGTTTATAAATGCAGATCAGAACTCCTGGCATAGTCACATAAGCTTAATATATGTGAAATCATAATCTCAAAGGAGGTAATACAGGGAAAATACTTTGAAAACCCTAAAGAGCTATATAAATGATATTATTAATGATAATAATAATTATCACTATTAATTATTATTTTTAGTGAAGCTGCCCCTGAGTAAGATAAGCACAGATAGAGTCACTGTTGTTTCCAAAAGTCATCAACTCAGTTGAGAGAGAACTGTGCTTATAAGGGACTCAAATTCTCTCAAATTAAAAAATATTTAATACACATATATGTGTATGGAACTATTATTGTCTTTAGACAAGAAGGGCAAAGGTAAGAATGCTTAGAGATAGCATGCCTAATCAGGCACAAAAGTTTTCTAGCTGGGTATGATGGACCAGACTTAAAGACCTTGCTATTATCACTTTAATTTAATTTTGGTGAGTCATTTTGAGAGTTTTGAATTTTAGTAGAGCTAAAGTTGATATGGTGTCTTGCAAAAGAAGAATAGGAGACACTTGGCTCCCTAAATAGGGGCAAACTGGATTGGGCTGGAAAAAGAGCATGTTAAGGATTCCATGCTGATTGCAATAGAATCAGACCAATGGGGAAAATAAGGGACTGAGTCTCAAAATAAATATATATATATGTATATACATATATATGAAAAGATAAGACAAGGAAAGGAAAAATTATATATATATATATGTATATATATTTCTTTCTATAAAATAACAAAAAATAAAGTAAAGGTCAAACTTCTTTATTAAATCTCTTCAACCCCTATTCCCCCTCCATCAGATTATGACAAATATCGTGAACCTTTACTGGAATAGATGCGATGTTATCAATGTATTTTTAAAATAATAAAAATTTACAGCTAGAAAGAACATGTCACCAGCCTGAAGTTGGGAGTTAGAAATAGACAAATCTCAAAGAAAATAGAAACAGACAAATCTAAAAATATATATAGAAATCCTTAATGCAAGCTACGTGTCCCATGGCCCTAAGGGAACTGGGAATTTCCAGAAAAGTGAAGGTCCCCATACATTTTTTTAAAAAGATTTCTTTAAAAAACAAAAAAGTAGAGCAGAGAGCATGAGATATTTTCAACTCTCATTCCCTTGGGATGTGCTGCTAGCCACAATAATCTACTAGTAGTTATTAAAGGTAAAGATTTCCTTATCCCAGGAACTGAATTCTTACCCTGATGCTTCTGAGGCTTAGCCTTCAGTTGGATCTCAGAGAATATAAACAAAATCTTGTGGAATTTATCCTGTTCTAATCCTCAAAATCAATGATTCACTGGAATTCATTCATCCTTATAAATATCTATGGTAAGGGTAGAAAAAATTTGGTATTAATTCCTCCTTCCTAGCTACACCAGTAAACAGAGCATAGTGTATTGGAAAGAACACTGGCTTTCAATCAATCATAAAGTATTAGAGCCTAGATCCAGAGGGTTTTAGTTCTAGTTAAGACTGACAATTAAGAATATAACCTTGTGAAAGCCACATGAACTCAAACTGCCTCAGTACTCACATACAAGAATTAAGGAGGACTAATCTCCTTGGCTCTGAAGATACCCTTCAATTCTAAATCTAGGATTCTATGAACCCCATTCTTGCCCTTATCTGACATTTGTCATCCCTCTTTTAATCTTTCTTTCTCAATAAGATAATCTGCATATGCTGAAATAAAAATCCTTCCTAGATGGATGGGAGATGATAAAACCCCACCTAGGGACATACTCAGGGCCAGTAAAGCACAACCCTTGGGTATAAAAACAAGTTTACCTTGGGTAGGGAAATGATAAATAAAGTCTTAAATCTACACAGCTATAGCTCCTCCCACCAATCTACTCTCACCCTAGCTGGGTTTGCTCTTCTGATCTTCTAAAGCCCTTCCTGTAGCTCCTTGCTCTTAGCTATGACCCCAAAATCTATCTGAGTATAAACTAACTTAATTAATATGGATTATCAAAAAGACAAAGAGGAAGGAAGCACATACAGGTGTATTTGAGCCCTTACCTAAGCCTGGGATTGACTTTACTAGGTAACCCAAAGTCCCAAGTGACAAAACCTTGGGATTATCTTAGCCAAGTAGATGTCTGTCAGATGGATCACAAGCATATGGTCTCTGTACTTCAGGGAAAAGGCAGTCCACTCCATGGCGAACTCTCAAACAAAGGAATCACTAACCTCTCCATGAGATTAGGATTGCCAAGGGAAAATTGCCAGAGCAAAACCTCCTTCCAGCTCAGTCCAAACCAGGAGAAAGTATGACTGTTAATGCCAGTAAAACTCTCACAATCCTTTCTCCTTATCAGAATCTTCTCCCAGGACTTGTATCCAAGTTCTTCTCTTTTCCTCTTAAAGCTAATCCATGAAATTTATTCTATCCCTTACAGACTTCCTACTAGTAGTTATTAAAGGTAAAGATTCCCTAAAGTACTTCCTACAATGTGAACATGGTTTTGTTCTTAAGAACCTCCTTTGTCTTCTAATCCACTTTCTATATTAAAGGCTGAGATCTCTCTCAATTTCTTTTATCAGCAAAAATCAATAATCAATCAATAGTCAATCTATTATGTGCCAGAATCTGTGTTAAACACAGGAATTAATGATTTGGTCTCAGTGGCTATGTTCCTATGATCCCATGGCCATGGTATCTTATCTAACTTCCTTTGGAACACATTTAGCATGCCCTCTCCCTCATTCATTTCTGCTCCATCAAGCAGAACTTTCTTGTTGATCAGAACTTACTCTACAATAGCAAGTCTTCTCCTTGTTTTGTAGACCTCTCCGTAAACTAATATTATCAGATTATCTAAACCAAATATAAAACTGTCAACATGGAATCTAGGAACCCCAAACTTGTGGCTTAGTGGGATCTGGAAACCCCAAGTTTTGACCTTGTCACATGAGAATTCTTCCCTGAGGGAAAGTCCTACTTCACTGCCTTTTAGACTAACAATAGACTTTAAGATTTGGCATTTATAGCAGTAGGTATCCTGTCTGTCTCCCAAGCTAAAGGTCCTGAGTTTGATCCTCTGAAGAGGGTGTGATGTACTGGGAGAGGCTTCTGGAGACAAGGAGAGTCATTTGACATCTTAAAGTCTAGTCTAAGAGGCAGTGAAGTAGGACTTTCCCTCAGGGAGGAACTCTCAAGTGACAAGGTCAAAACCTGGGGTTTCCAGATCCCACTAGGCCACAAGTTTGGGGTTCCTAGATTCCATGTTGACAAAACCAACCTCAAGTTTACTCCCAAAATGCCAAAAGAGAATAGTTTATATTATCAACATATCTTTAAGCAAAGTAAGCAAGGGGCAGAAACTGCCTTTATTTTATTCTAGGAAATATTAGACTTTTTATATTATATGTTCTCTTGGGAACAATTACTAATATTAATGAATAATGATCAAATTGATAGAGAAATATAAAATGACATCTATATCATTCATATTGTCATTAAATATAGACTCCCCTACCCCTCTTCAAAGCAAGCACTATTTCTTATTTTCTTGATGCTTCTTCAATACTTAACAGAATATAGTTGTTATTTTTTTAAACTCTTACCTTTTATCTGAGGATCAATATTAAGCATTGGTTCCAAGGCAGAAGAACAGGGCTAGGCAGTTGAGGTCATACAGCTATGAAAGTTTCTGAGTTCACATTTGAACCCATGACCTCCTGCCTCTCTATCCACTAAGCCATCTCACTGGCCTCACAGTATAAATTTAAATGTTTGTTGAGTTGAATGGAATTAAGCTTCCTGTTCCCAAGCAAACATAGATGACATTTTCCTTTATTTACTCCTCAAAGGTTCCTTTCCATTTTCTAATTTTTCTCTTGTTTTCAGATTGTTAGGTTCTGTCTTGCACCAAGATTATCAATGACCAAATAGCTGAGTTGTCAGATAACTTTGGAGCTAACAGCTCCAAAGACTGTTCTAATACAATGCCTTAATTTTATAGATAAGGATAAGGTGTGGTAATGCCAGATGGCTCTGAATCCATTAAAATGTCCCATGAAGATCTAAAATTTAAATTAATTCACCCAAAGGATATTCAACCCAAAGTTGAGGTGTATGACGGTTATGACTAGATCATAGAATATTGTGAACTATGAAATGATTCAGAGAAGCATGGTAATAAATGACATCAGAAGAAATGACCATGTGCTGAGAGTGAATGTCAGCTAGTTTCTGGGCTTGGTGATGTCCATTCAATGTCAAGAAAACAAAAAGCTCATTGAGAATAGGAACTATACCTTATTCAAAATTTGTTCTTGCTACTATCAGCCATGAAATGACCTGGGATAATTCTGAAAAACTTATGACAGGGAATGCCATTTACTTCCAGACAAAGAACTGTGGGAGTTGACTTTGACATCAGTGTATTTTTGGTTTTATTTTGGGGTTTTGGTCACATATGACTTTGCTATTACAACAATGACCAATATGGAAGTGTGTTTTGCATGACAATTAAAAATGTAAAAAATTGTTCTTGGTTTATTAAAATGTCAAAGATTAAATCCAAAAGTAAAAAAAAAAAAAGCTAAAGTATTATATGAAAATCCCTTGAGCATACTGTCTAGAACACCTGTAGAATATTCATGGTGAACATGGACAGGTGTCCCAGATGAAAGACATGGCTGGATTGCCATCTGCACAGTTATAAGAAGTGTACCCCTCACCCCCAATTGATTAGATCCTGGGCAAATTCATGGAAGTATTGAAAGTGGCACTGCTGTATAACAGTAAATTTAGAATTAGAAACATAACTAATTCCCAGCCTACTGTTGTCCCATCCCTTTCTACTCCTCCCATTACACCACAACAAAATCTATTCCTGGTCTAATTTTGGTCTAGGAATTCTCAAGAGTCAGGTACTATTTTCTAGGTACCAGTTGTATATGTCTTAAAGACCTACTTTAAAAAGGATATAGGTCTATTGGCTAGTAACCTGTGTTTCTTTTCTCTCCTAAGTCTCATCCTAAGGCTATCATAAGTTTAGTGCATTGTTGATCCTTATTCTTGCTAAAAGATTTCAGACAACCAAGACCATCAGAGTGCCAAACATCTTGAACAGAATTTAAGATTCTCTGGGGCTGTGACTACTGATGCCAACATATCTTGTCATTTCAGGTTGAAATAAAACCCTAATTCTTCCCCCAATCTCTGTTTTGGAGGGAGGACAGAAAGTGGAAAACAGGTTAACAAAACAGCTACCCAATAGACTGAAATCTTTTTTTCAGTCATTTGAGTTTGGGTATTATGGTCACAGCATCACCGTTATGGAATCTCATTGGTAGGCCACCAGAATCACTTTAGAAACCTGAAAACACAGTGCAACAAATGGAATAACATTTGAATAGAAAAACAAACATTTCCAAGGATCCTCTTAAATCTCTGATGGAAATCTTTCTCAACACTTCTTTTATGCCACTTGTTCAGAGCCTTCTCCCCAAAGCCATCCACACAAAGCCATCATGTGCAGGTGGCACTGAGGATATAGATAAATATTTTTCAATCCCAAGTCCATTTTAGAAATGAAAGAAAAACAGCATAAACAAATTTTGCTTCATTTTCTCTTGAGTTTTATCCTTGAAAATGTCAGGAAAAGATGTCCCATGCCATTTCTTATGGTCTCACTTTTCTCTTTCTTTGGCTATACCCACAGGCAATTCTATTTCCTAGGAGAAATCTGAATAGCACAGTAAAAACTTATACCTCATTTCTTATAATGGATAATAGAGATGGAAGGGAGGCAGACATTCTTTAACAAGAAAAGCTCAGTGTTTGCAGGGTTGTGATAAGCCATATGGAAACTAATTGGAATAGTCAGTGGTTTGGCATATCTGCCCCATTTTTTTCCTGAATAGCAAAACTATATGGCAGGTTACTCAGGAACTTTTGTAGAGTCCAGGAAAAACAATCTGTAGTTCTTACTGTAATGCTAATAGCTAGAGGAGGTGGTAATCTTGGCCATATCACAGCTTAAGAAATGACTCTGAAAACATGCAGCCCAGGATTCTCAGGGGGTTAATTTGGAAAACAAATTTCCCATCTGAAAAAGCCCATAATAGCAATCTCATTGATTTATTCTTCCAGAAATTTTTCAAAGTATCTGGATTCTTTTTCACACTACAGTGTATGTTTTTTTTTAATTTGTTGCTTGGTCTCATTCTGAGTAATTTAACCTAGTCTGCTCTTTAAATCTCTTTTTCTATGAAGTTTGGCAGCTGTGATGGAAAAAAAATGCTTGCAAAAAACCACTTGTCTGGAATAAGTAATGCTTAATAAAGGGCCTGCTGACTTCTTGCCATAGAGAACATCTAATATTCACTAGAATTGCTGTTAAAAGTGTCTTCTTAGTCTTAGTAAGGGAATAACTCCTGGGCTGGGATTATGGCTTTCTTTGTTAAATACATTATATATCTGGTAGTAAGGGACATTAGAGGACAACTGGTATCCACAAATAAAGAAATCAACACCATGAAAATCCTTAAAAGTGGTCAGCCAGTCTATCTTTTAACACTTCTAATGAGGTCATCATCTCACTAAACAGTGATAATCTCTGGATAAAGTCACAGAATAGTGGGCAATAGAATAGGTGAAGACCTGAACTTTAAAATGGTGACACCATAGCTCTAATAATGAGAGACCTTTATTTTTTCTCTCTTCAAAAAATCAGAAGCAAACATACCAGTAATATGGATTCATTTATCACAATTGCCTCTAGCACCACTACCTCCTCTTTTTGGATAATAAATAAATCTATATCAATGTGGTTGATGCCGCGAATGGCAAGAGAAAATGATGAAACAACCAAAGTAAGATCTCATTATAATCTAACATCCAATATGCTGCAGTGAAGGAGTATCATGAAAAAGGAGATAGAAAAAATTAACTACAGTGGAATGATGGGTAATGATTTCAAAACCGCCATTATTCCAGTGGGGAAATCAATCTTATCAACTGCATTCAAAAGTCATCAGACTTCTTATACTTTAGTGGGATTTGTCCTCAAGAGCCATAGCCACATATACCATTACAAAATCAGTTTTCTCCATCCATACAAAATCTCCATCTCCATCAGATTTCTTCCTCTCTTTTGCAGCTGATATTACAGTCTGGTTTAATTCAGTTCAACTAGTATTTAATATTAGTATTGATTATAGTTCAACTGAAGCTAGGTAGCACAATGGATAGAGTACTAGAGTCTGGAAGACCTGAATTCAAATTTGACCTCAGATACTTACTAACATGTAACCTAACCCTGTTTGCCTGAGGAAAATCTCTAAAATGAACTGGCAAAGGAAATGGCAAACCTCTCCAGAATCTTTGCCAAGAATCCCCAAAGGGGTAATGAAGAGTCAGATACAACTGAAATGACTGAACAACACAAAAGCATTTATTAACCATCTAGTATACATTTGGCAGTATGCTGGACAGAACCAATGGAGAAGACACAAGCTTGATACACATGGGGCTGACAATCTTAGTGAAAAGACAGCATGAACACACTTGAATGGTTTAAAATAACATAAAAAGGCAGTAGCTTACTAAGTTACTGGATAAGAGGGACAGACAATAAGGATTTTCCCAGGGATAGAGAAATCGCTGTGGACCAGAAGTTCCTGGGAAGATTACAAGGAGGAGATGGGATTTGAAATGGTCCCTGAAGGATGGGTATTAAGAGTTATCAATGAGTGACTTAGGATACTGCAGTGTTAGCTTGCCAGGAATGATTAAATTAAGAAGCCTCATGGGAATGGGAAGCCTCCATTAAATAAATTAAAAGTCTTTCCCTGCCCCATACTTGGATCGTTATCTGATGAGACCTTCTATAGTATTTCAGAGATATGCTCCTCTGAGCTGTGGATAGGCAGCAGGATCCTATCCTAAGCTGCATCGGGGATGGATCTTTTCTTATTGTAGTGAATGCTCATTCATGTGAACCTAGGAAACAAAGACAGCTGAATGAACCTGCTCTGGAACATCCCTGGTATATGTGGACCCAGAAGGAAACCAAGGACAGAAGCATGTAATTGATTCAAATGACTCTAAATGGCATCTGGAATAGCTTTTGCCCATTAGCCCAAGAGAAAATTAGATTGTGTTGATTAGTGCTGGAGATATCCTTGGGTTTCAGTATCAGGCACTAAATGCATAATCAATTTAGGTTCCTTGGGCTGTGGATCCACTAGCTATTTTTTTCTAGAAAGAGAAATGGTCACTGTTTAATTTAATTAATAGGATATTTATGTTGTTCCTACTATATGCAAGACATTTTACTTAGTACTAAATAATACAGAAACAGGTATGAGAAATGATATAATACAGTTCCAACTCTCAAATAGCTTACAATCTCAAAATCTAAATGGATAGCCTCAGGAAGGAGTGAGTTCCTTGACTCTGAAGGTCCTCAATAGAAGAAGGGATGACCATTTCTCAGCTATGTTATTAGGGAGTTTATACTTCAGAAGGACAAAAGGAGACATTGTATGAGATCCCAACTCGAAAATTCTATAATTAACTGGAGAAGAGTAAACTGAACATGAGCCAAAGTGAAAACATACAAATAGCTGAGGAGTGGTACACCTGGGAATTTAGAAGAGTGAGCTTCCCATCCGGTTTGGGGAGATCAAGGGAAAAATATAAGAGAGGGGAGACTGGTAATATTCAGTGAAGACATTCTAGGTAGAGTAATGGTAAAGCCAGATGTTTAGAAAGGGCTTCCTAGGAAGAAGGGATGGTATTTAGATCTATAGAAAAGGTATTTTTATGGAGAGAGAATGGTATCCAGATTGTCAGAGAAGACATTCTAGGAAAAGCAAAGAATACTCACCAAAGCATGGAGCCTAGGAAGTGAGAGGCATTGGGTAGGTGAGTAATAGAGTTTGTATGGAAAACAGCAGATAAGAAGAAGTTGTAGGAGATGTTTGAAAGACAGGTTCTATTAGGAGGCAGCTGGGTGGTACAGTGGACTAAGAACCAGGCCTAGAGATGGAAGGTGCTAGGTTCAAATCTGTTCTCAGATACTTCCTAGCTGCATGAACCTGGGCAAGTCATTCAATCTCCATTGCCTAGCCCTTACTGCTCTTCTGCCTTGGAAACAATACACAGTATTGATTTTAAGATGGAAGGTAAGGGTCTAAAAAAAAAGAAAGAAAAGAAAGGCAGGTGGTTGGCCAGAGAGGAGTCTGGATTTGATTTAGAAGGCAGAAAGAAATCACTAAAATATCTTGAACAAGAGAAAATGATCAGAGTTGTGCTTTTAAAGGTTTAATCCAACAACTTTGTGCTGGATACATAGGAATCTGAACATAAAGTTCAATCTGTCGAGTATTTAAACTATAGGTCAATTCTTTGGAACATACCTAAATGGGGAATGGGAAGAAAGAATGATAATTTTGAAAAACAATAAAGACTTAGGCAGAGGGAAGTGACTAAAATGTCCCTACTCTTTAACCTAGAGATTCCATTGCTAGAAAGCATGTTGATGGCAAAAAGAAAGGTCCTATTACATGACAATATTTATATGAACACTATTTTGTGATAGCAAAGAACTGCAAACAAATTAGATTTCTATTTATTGGGGAATAGCTAAAATTTGAATTATGAGATATGAATACAATAAAATATAACTACACAATAAGAAATGATGAATGTGATGAAAATAGAATGGAATGATATAGAGGAATTGATTCAAAATGAGGAAAGAAGAATCCAGAAAAAATGTACACAATGATTACAACATAAATGGAAAGTAGCACAGAAATTAGAAATGAAATCTACAAAACTGTAATGATTTAGAAACCAGTAATAATAGAGAGAATTTTTCAGGGGAAAATGATGAAGCCATATGGCATGTCTTCAAATGTCAAGAATGCTGAATTCTGTAGCATCACCGGGAATTGTAGCACCTTCTGGAACTTCTTAAACCAGAATCTGCAGGAACAATTGTGCTGCCTCAGCTCTTCTCCATCCTCTATCCTTATTGCATTGCTCAAGGATACTAGTGGTAACATTGAATCAAAATGATGGATTCCAGTGGAGGAGGTTAGAATTCTGGGAGGATACTTTCCATGAATTCATTTGCATTCTGATCCTTGTTGTTGTTGAGTTACTTCAGTGGTGTCTGACTCTTCATGACCTTATTTGGGATTTTCTTGGCAAAGGTACTGGAGTGGTTTGCCATTTCCTTCTCAGGCTCATTTTATAAACTAGGAACTGAGACTACAGGGTGAAGTGACTCTTTCAAGGTCACACAACTAGTAATTGTCAAAGGTCAGATTTGAACTCTGGTCTTCCTGAATCCAAGTATTTGCACTTATAAACATGAGTCTTCTTGATTCCAAACCTCAATGCTCTACCTACTGTACCTACCTACCTACCTAGCTGCCCCTCATTCTGATCCAATGGGCTCTAAATTGAATAGAAAACCTAGAATTGTCACAGAATGTGACTGGAAGCTTTCCAGGGATTTGCCCAATAACAACTCACCTCAATAGTGCTTTATACTTTACAAAATATGTTCCTGAAATGGGGATATGAAGTAATATGTGATAAAAATAATATCATCTATATTTTATAAATGAAGAGCTTCAGAGAAATGAAGTGGTCAATCTATGGACATAAAACCAGTAAAGACTGGCACTAGAATAGGAACCCAAGTCTCCTGAAGCCAGAGAAAGCTGGGTCTTGAAGGAATAAAGCACATGATAAGCCATTTTTGAAGGATAGACAGGAATGGGCAGGAAATTTGAAGTATGAGAGCTGTCTAAGAAAAGAAAGTTGGTATGGGGGTTTCAGTGGGCAACTTTGGACAAGCAGAGGGTACCCTTAGGACAACTGTTGCATATAGAGATAATATCCAATGTGAAGAGAAGAAAGAAAGGGTCAAGCAAAGGCTTTCTCTTATAATTTTTGGGCAAAATTTGCTCTGAGAAGAAATAGGGTCTTTGGGAATTCCTTTTATTAAAGCCTTTTTTTAGAACATTTGTAAGATGTTAATTTGCTAAAGGTAAATTGGAGCATAGAGTCTATAAATTTTTGATCTGACACATAAGTAGTATTTGAACTCATGGCTCCAAAGTTGGCATTAATATAAAAAGCTCTGGGGGTTTTCCCTCCATGTTCCATTTAACATCCCTTAAAACCAGTATTGTTTTGAATATCATCATTCCCATTCTACATATAAGAAAATCAAATATACATTTTTTCAAAGAAGATGTCAGGGGTATAAGTAAGGCTAAAATTCACAAACTGATTATAATGTAAGACTTGAGATCTTTCTGATGCCTCATTATTCTGACTATCTTTATAGGTGTTTGTTAGTTGTTCAGAAGACAAAGAAGGATGCTGAAGGGAAGTCAAATCTCTTAGAAATTTCAGTGACCTCCCTTTGAAACAAGAAAAATGAAATCTCGTGCTATCATGATATCATTTTATTCTTATAGCTTTTATGAAGACTCTACAGGTGACTCTCCTGCCATAATATGAACCCTTCCTTATGCCTGCCATTGATATTAGAGCAAGAAAATAACAACTCAAGATAATTAGTTAAACTCTAAAAGGCTCTGTTGGCAAGTTCAGAGAAGAGGTTCTGACTGGAAATTTGTCCTTTGGATTTTCAGCTTTCCTGTGCTACAAAAACATCATGAATATATGCATGTTTCTAGGGATGAGCTTCCGAGGGTTCTGTTGAGAGTCAAGTCTGTCTGTCTTGGGCAAATGACACTGGTGTTTAGAATGAGGATAATAGCTGCCATTGACACAGCACTGCAAAATTCTCAGAGAGCTTTGCCTGTATTGGGTCACTTGATCCGCACAAGAATAAATGTGTTTTTATGTAACCAAAGTGCCGTTATTATCCCCATTTTGCAGATGAGGCAATTGAAGCTGAGTGGAGTTAAGTGACTAGGGTCAAAGAGCTGTCCAGTCTGACTGAGGAATCAGACTCAAGTCTTCCTGATTTCAGCTCCAGAATTCATTCACTCTGTCATCTAGCTGCCTCTAAAAGAAAGAAATGCTGTAATGTGCTGCATTTATATTCAGCTCAGAACCAGCTCGCAGTTCCACTGATGGAACTAGGTAGTTACAATGGGCTAGGTAAAAATATTAATATTCCAACTGGTTCCGTTTATTTAAAAAAATGACCTTTTGCTTTTGCAAAATCAAACTTGCTTCAGGACTTCTTTCTTATCTGAAACCAGTTTCCTACTGTAGGTTCCAATTTAGAGACATCATGCTTGGTTACTCACTGCTGTGTGGTCCTGGATTCTATTATCACTCAATTTCAATGAACCTCAGCTTCTTCAGTTGTAAAATGAAGATAATATCTGCAGCACTTATTTGTCGAGGCTATTGCAGGGATCAAATGGGATAATGTTCAGAATATGCTTTACAATAAGCACTGTGCCATTGCCTGCAATCAAGTTTATAGTCATTGATCATTTGCTTTCAGAAAAATTTCCCTCAATTTTTTTTTCTTTTTAAATACAGGTTTCTTTTATAATACAGGCTGGCTAATAATAATGTTAAAATTATTAATAATAAATGATAAAAGTATTAATAATAAGAATGAGAGGAGGGGAGGGAAGAGAAGGGAATGGAAGGAAAGAGGAGAGGGGCAAGTGTAAAGAGGAAAAAAAGGGAAGAATAAAGAGGAGAAGAGAGGGAATGGGGAATGAGAAGAGAAAGGGAGATACCTGGGAATGAAGGAGAAGAGAGGAGTCTATTCCTAATAATGTATAATATATCACATGACTAGTTTATCAATGTTTTGATGAGGGGGAGGTACATTTAAGATTTACATAATAATTATCCTCTGAAAAAACCCAAATTCAGTGCTGTTGAATAGAATGTCTTTGGGGGTGGGTGGGAAGGAAAGATAAGAAGAAATTGGACTATAAAAGAAACAGAAAGGATTCCATTTTAAATTTTTGACCACTTACAAAAGAACAAGTACAGGTCTCAAGATCTTTTCTCTATGTTAATATTAATGCACAGTGAAATGGTATGTTTAATGCTGGCAAACCACAGAGTCACCTTCTGGGTATGTCTGGTTGATAGGGAACTTTTGCTGGGGGTTTAGAAAATAAAAATGTTCAGTACCCCAGGAATTCCATGCAAGGCAACAATTTTGTTCTGTAAGTGCTCAAACTTAAATGTATTTGTGTTGCATTGCTTTGGTGCAGTTTCCTCTTAGCTGGTGCTAAAAATGAAATCACCCTCATTTGTTATTCAAATCCAGACTTCTTTTTAAAGGTCTGGTCACTCTCTTATTTTATCAATGTCCATACTGAAGGTAGATTTCTTTCAGCAAGATTACTCTGGGCACATGCCCCTATATGAACTGAAGATGCAATAGAAAGAAGTACACTCAAAGGAACTCTCATGATTTCTTAAATCAATAAAACCTTGAAAATCTTTCATGAATGATTGACGAAGCTCAGTATGCCATCATTCTTTACGTTGTCTTCCTAAATATTAGTTGTTTCCAAAAAACATAGTTTTGGAGCTGAAGGGACCATAGAAGTCATGCATGAAATTACCTATAGAGCCTCTATTGAAACTAAGGACCCCCTTACCAATAGTTTAGAGAATTAGAAGACAGAGCCTGGTCTGTGGTGAGAAGCCCCAAACACTGAGGTATAGTTTGGGAAAGAGAATAGCAAAGACAAAAAATTATGAGTGTGTGTGTTTCAAAATGCTAACAGCATTCTAAGACTGTTTTTCCCCCTTAGTTTGAAATTCTCTTGACTTTGTTTTCTTTCAGTGGTTCTTAGTATTACTGTAATATATATAATATATATATATATATGATGTTTCCCTGTTTGATTGCAGGGATACTTGTATGTGACTCTCAATGCATGAGTTTCCCATTGTAAATACTATGAGTGCTTTGTAGAAAACACAATGAAGAAATATATAGTGATCATGAATAGTGCCATATGTTGGTAGTTAATGTGACAAAACTTTTACTACCTAGTAAAAATGCAAAATGAAGCTGAAACATAAAAGAGATGGTCAAAGTAATAGATAAGAAATCACGTCTCGAGGATATAGGGAGTGGGGAAGAAGTTATTGGCAAAGCCATTTCTGGAAGTGTGTCTCCTGTGTAAAATGAACACAAGAGTCTTAATTTTAATGTTCATTGAAAAACAGATAAAAAGGAGGTGGTAATGGTACATGTAGAAAGGAAACTGCTTCCTAAAATAGATAATTTTATGTTAAAATTTAAAAAAGAGTTAATGTATATAGCTTTGAAAAATGAACAAGAAGTTCCTAGCTAATGTGGAGGTAAAATTTTCATTTTCCTATTGAATAAAATCACAGTCCTAAAATTTTTGACTCAAACATCATCAAAGTCATCATTGTTCTGTTCATGACAGTTGGATGAAGAATATAAAGGCAAAAATTAGTACTTGGCAAAGAAACAAAAAGGAACACAATCATTATTCACATAAATCATCATAGAGTTTTGCTCATACTATATACAAACTTAATACTTGGAAGTCAAATTGACCACGGAACTTGGTTAGATGTGAACCCTAGTATAAACTTATCAGGAAAATGATAAAAGGTTGTATCCTCAATAGATATCTTATTTCAACTTAATAAAAACCACAGCAGCAAAAATCCAACAATCAGAAGCTGACATAGTTTAGTGATAAGAGGAAATTGAGAATTAAAAGCTATAATTCTTGTTTTTAAAAAGGTAAGTAGAACTTACAACTTTCAACTGAATTTCAGGAATCTTTTAAATTATTGATTTAAATCAATTGAATAAGTGCCTCAATCATTATTTGTTTAAAACTGTATTCTCTACCTGGGAGAATATGTTTCATGTTAAATTAATATTTGGCTACTTCCCTGAGATTTCAGTCACTGATTACCAGAGCCTTCTGCAATTTTCTCAATGTAAACAAAACCATTTTAAAAATTCTGTTCAGGAATAAACCCCGCCAAAAGAGCTTGGTCAGGATATTCATTATGGATTTCTCTAATGGAACTGGAAAAATGTTACTAAGATCAAGTGACTTGGGTTTGAATCTTGGATCTGCTACTTACAATATGTGTGATACTGGGAAAGTCAGTTCTCTATTATGGGGCCGTTTTTCTATCTGTAAAGTTAAGAGTAGATCCTGTTTCAGGTCTCATCTTTACATCTATAAATCTTGTGATTATAAAGGAAGGAGAGGCAAGGTGGCATGGGAAAATAGTATCAGTTTGGGAATCAAAGCATCTGGTTTTCAATCCATCCTCTGTCATTTACTATTTGTATAGCCCTAACCAAAGCACTTAATTTTCTCTGTCCGTCCTAGTCTTTATATAATATAAAATATAATATATTATATTTAAAACATATAAATATAATTTTGGGACCATTGCTCAAATGGTCTCCATTCAGGAATATGAAACTAAAGTAACTTCCAAAGTTTGTCCAAAACATGTTCATTTGAAATGAAAACATTATTTTATAGGATAAAAATACTGATTCTCATGAATCTGTAATCTATAGACAATTTCTTCTAGGAAATAAGAAAACTCTTTTAGGGACTGACATTATTGGATGTGTGGGCATCAGCTGAAACCTCAATGGCAGAATTGATTAGAAAAAGTCCATTGCGTTTTAGATTAATAATATGAAGTACATGCATCAAGCTAGGTAAGTTCAGAGTATGGAATATGTTGGAATAAATAAAATCAAGTATTCAAAACCTGTTTGAATTTTGAAAGAAAGATTTGACTTTAAAATTAAGGATAATCAGAATTAGCAGTTCATCTATATATGAGTGGTCTGCCTCCTTCTGAGATTACATAGTTCCTTGATGATGCCTTTTAAAGTACTTCTTCTGTACAAGTTAGTATTGGCAATATGCTTGAAGTCTGCTTGAACACACAATCAGTCTCAATCTCTTTTTCCCTCTATCTCCCCCTCTCATTGTTTAAGTCATAGTTGTTATTCTTCAAAGATCATGGTATTCCACAGTTTGTAGCTCTGTAGAAACACCAGAAGAAAAAAAAAGAATGTTGCTGAAAAACCATGGATACAATTTGAGACTCTTGAAAGTGCTACATAATTTTCAGACATAGGCTAGCCTGTTCTATTTATCCTCATAAATTCTGGGCCAGGTCATTGTCCATATGCAGTAACTGTCCAAGACATATATATTGAGGTACTAACTTAATGGGTTGCCCTATCCATTCACAGTCTAGTTGTTTTCATTTTTCCTTTTATGAAATTCTGCTCTGATCTCATTAGAGTGACTATAGTGTCCCTGAAGAGGCCAGGCAGGATTTGGGATTTTGCTGTGATCTGTACAATGCCATCTACAAGCAAGAGTATCTGGAGCCAAGTAGAGGGATGAATAAAGAATCTGGCAGATTGATTTCATTAGATGCCCAAAGGAAACTTACAGTGATGAGGTTCCATGGAAGGAGATCATTGCAGCTTATGTGTCCTAAGAGGCCTATGCACCATCTAGATATAAGGATTCTTACATATATATATATATATACACATATATATATATGTATATACATACATATATATATATAAATTCTGCAATAGTGCAGAATTATTGAGAGAGGTGATTTTTTTAAACTTGTGTATTTATTATTTATTTTTATCATTCTTTTCTTTTTAAAAGTTTGAGACTAAATTCTTCCCTCCCTCACAACCCTCCACTAACTGAAAAGGCAAGTAATATATCATTATACATGTGAAAGCATGTTAAGCATTTCCATGTTAGCCATATTCCCCCAAACACAAGAAAAATGAAGTGAGAAAATTTTCAATTTGCATTCAGAGTTCATCAGTTCTCTCTCTGGAGGTAGATAGCATTTCTTCATCATAAATGAGATCTTTAGAATTATCTAGGATTATTGTCTTGATCAGAGTAGCCAAGTCTTTCACAGCTGAACATCATTACAACATTGCTGTTACTGTTTCCAAAGATCTACTGGTTCTTCTCACTTCACTATGTATCAGTTCATATGGGTCTTGCTATGTTTTTCTGAAACCACCACCTCATCATTTCCCCCAGTTTTTTGTTTTATTTTTAATCACAGTTGCACTGGTTTTTACCTTCTCTTATAGTACAATAGTATTCCATCACAATTACAAACCACAGTTTTGTTCAGCCATTTCCCCAAGTGATGAGCAATCTCTCAGTTTCCAATTCATGGCCACCATAAAATTTCTATTAATACTTTTATACATGTACATTCTTTTCCTTTTTCTTCTCTCTTCCAGATACAAATCTAGTAACGGTATTACTGAGTCAAGGGGTGTGAACAGTTTTATAGCTCCTTATGCATAGTTACAAATTGTTCTCCAGAATGATTAGAC
This sequence comes from Monodelphis domestica, assembly GCF_027887165.1. Lineage (NCBI taxonomy): Eukaryota > Metazoa > Chordata > Mammalia > Didelphimorphia > Didelphidae > Monodelphis > Monodelphis domestica. The sequence continues at coordinate 670,015,656 of NC_077227.1, read as the reverse complement.
CAGTTTAGTACTACAGAAGAAATTTATTAGTGTACCATTCTTCCCTTCACCCCTCCAGTATTGGTAATTTCTAATAAATATAAAGGGGAAAGGTGATTTTAAAAAGTCTTCCCTTTTATGTGTTGTCTTGCTTCCAATAATGTTCTACTATATGCTGCTTCTTCCAAACGTTTTTTTCTTCATTGAGTTATCATAAAACAGTGAATTCAGAAGTATGCTATGGAGGACAAAGGCAATATTAAATAATTTTCATATTTAGGCTTGCCTGATAGATGTGCAAAAAATGAATCCTTGTATAATATAAGATATAGCAGAAGTTTCTTCTGTGGTTTTATTTCATATTCATCATTTTTCATTTAATAATCTTTCAAGTTATCTTTTTTGTACATCTCCATTTTCCGTACAACAATAAGTATGGGAATAAAGACAAATCAACATATAGATCTACATTTAAAATATTCAATATTTTTTCTGTTCCCTTTTTCTTTGGTTTGCATAGGTGTTTATGACTATAAAGGAATTTAGATCATATTTGTTTTACTCAGATGCTTACACATTTTGCAACTTTAAAAATGGATCTAATACACTGTAGTACAATCAAACGTAATGGACTTCTCCATTAGTGGCAATGCAATGTCCCTGAACAATCTGCAGGGATCTAGGAGAAAAACACTATCCACAAGCAGAGGACAAATTGTGGGAGTAAAAACACCAAGGAAAAGCAACTGCTTGTCTACAGGGGGTGAGGACATGTCTGAGGAGAGACTCTAAATGAACAATCTAATGCAAATACCAACAACATGGAAATGGGTTCGAAATAAGAACATATGTGATACCCAGTGGAATTGCGTATCAGCTATGGGAGAGGTGGGAGGGGGGGAGGAAAAGAAAATGATCTTTGTCTCCAATGAATAATATTTGGAAATGATCAAATAAAAAAATTTTTAAAAGGAAAAAATAAAAATGGATCTATTTTTAATATATTTTAGTAGTGATGAAGCACAAAAGTAACCACTCAAAACTGATATCACTCAAGTATTTGTCTTAATTTCTTCATACTATTATGTTTCAGTTACATTTATATTTAGAATTGTTATTTTAGAATATTGAATAATTCTTCATAATGTAAAACTTTTTTAATCAAAGGAAGGAAGAAAAGGGATGGAAAGGAGGGAAGAGAGAAAAGGAGACTGGAAGGAGGAAGAGTAGAAGGAGAGAAGGAAATGAAAAAGAGAAAGAGGAAGGGGCAGGAGAGAGTTGAAGAAGGAAGGAGAAAAGGAAGGAGAGAGAGGGGAGAGGAAGAAAAGAAGAAAGAAGGGAGGGAAAAAGGAAAAGAGATAGGAGAAAGGAAGAGAGAAACAATGAATTCCTTAGGAAGGGAAGAAGGAAGAAGAAAGAAGAAAGAATAAATTATAGGGAAAAGAAAGTAGAAAGGGAGAAAGGAAGGAGAAAAAGAAAAATAAGGGAAGGAGGGAAAGAAAGTATGATGGGAAAAATAGAGAGCATTTTGCCATGATTTCAAGATTATTCTCCTACAAAATTCAACTTTTCAGCTTGACTGGTAAAGGGAAGTAACTCTTTATATAGGACTTGAATGGATGGGATGTAGGGGATAGGGATTAAGCACAATATGAAATGCTTTGGGTCAGTGCTAATTTGCATTAAATATGAATTTCCCTTATATTGAACCTGAGAAGTATGAAAATTAAGTTGGACTTTCTTCAGATATTTCTTTTTCTCTGACCAGGGAGGTCAGGGGCAGACAGTGGCAAAGTCCTCATATTTCTAGGGAACAAACGTTTTTTGTAAAAAAATCTGAAATAATACCAAGAGGATGCCACAGACCAACTCTGAACTGCTTTCAATTATCTGAACAAGAGAAAGTAAAGACAAATAATACCAAAAAAAGCCAATTAATACCAATGAACTGATGTATTTTTCCACAGGTTTCTTTCTGGGCATGCCTCATTTAGGCAATAGATTAAACTTCTAGTGTAAATGAGATTTTGCTGCTCTCAGAGCTTCCACAACATGTTTTCCTATTTTTCTATACTGACAGTTCAAGTGGAAAAAATCAGTGGTCAGCAAAATCTCTCCATTAAAGAAATAGCTCTTGGCAATTGGACATTTAATAATTATTAAAGAAGAGAGAAGTAAATGGCAAATCACAGGTCCCTAAATGTAAATATATGCTAATTGTGTACAACAATGTGATGTCTCTCACTTACTTAAGACATACATTTTCTTCTTCAAATTCTGTTAAACCAAGAATGATGTATATAAAAGATTCATTATCTAAATATGCAAACCCTCCATGCTAGAGACTTAACTGTTCTTCTGAGGCAAATTGATCATTTTGAAAAGGTGTGTCTTCAAACAGATACAAGGAGTTATAATGAATATCAACATTTATAGAAATAATATTCTAAGATGGAAATTGGGGGAAGTATAAATTTTCTCACTTTCCTCCTTTCTTTATTTTCATTCCCACTTTGGTTGAAGTTCAGGCTATTATCACCTCTCCTCTGGACTATTTTAATAATTTCCTAGTAAGTATTTCTTACTTTTAATCTTTCCCTTGCTTATTCTCTCCTTCCTATATCTGCTGATCTATTTATCTTAATACTGCGCTATGAGTCAAGACAGACCCAAATTTCTATCTTGTTTCTGATGTTGGTTGAATAGATAAGTTATTTGAATTCTCAGCCTTCATTTCCTAATTTCTAAAATGAAGTCAATATTTTTTTTTCTGCTTGTAGTACTTTTTCTCAGAAATTACCTTACATTTATTTAAGTTATATATATCTTGAATTTAGTTGTTCTCATGTTTTCTCCGCATTAGAGTATGAGCTTTTTGAGAACAGAGTCCATTTTTACCATTCTTTATAACCCCATTGTTTAACATAGTACCTAGCACATAGTAAAAAATTAATAAATGCTCCATCCAATTATATTTTCCCTCTCTATTTACCCACCCATCTATCCATTTATCTATCCATTTATTTTTGTTTTATCTTTGATATATACTGATCATGGCATTTTATTCAGTCATCCTTGGGGGACTTTTCTCCTGCTCCACTATCTTTGTTAAAGATTATACTTAAACTTCCTGACAGCATTCAAGGCCACCCACAATCTGGCACCAATCTTCATCTCCATCACCATCTCTTACTATTCCTCTTCACATTGTATAGTATGGTTATGCTGTCTGTTGCTAAGAATATTATATATTTCTATTAATGTAGCCAAGACTGACTTTCTCTTAAGTTCTCTTTTACCACTTCTCCATGGCATGGAGGTGAATATAGATTCTCAAAAGCTAAGAGAACAAGGGACAAGCTCTTATAGGTTCAAGTAAGCCAAAAAGGCTTCAAGCAAAGACCTGATGAAAACATCTATGTCTACAATCCAAGGAGTCATGCAGATAAACATATTTGGATAGGCACATCACCAGGCTGCCCACAGGGTAATATATTTTTTGGCAAAAATTACTTATAAAAAAACAAATAGCATGTTATAGAAGTGTTGTAACATGTTTCTGAGGAAGGATTATCCACATTAAAAAAATACAAATCCCTGATGTACTTACTGATAAAATATTTCATTACTTTTAAAATTCATAACTTGTAGTTATGAATTTTAATTTATGTGTTGTATACACCTGATTTTCTCCCCAACCTCACCTCTTACCTCTCCCCAGCCCCCTGCTAACTTTTCCACATGAACTGCTATAAAGTTATTACACTTCATAGTGGAGAAATTGGCTTTCTGAAAATAAATACTAATTTTATCCTTATTTACTGATAAGTTTCATTTTGTAGATTTCATTCCATATTTCCAGTCTACTGAGATTTTTCTGAAGCCTGATTTCCTCAACCTTCAGTAAATGGAAGCAGTGTAGGATAGTGGTAAGAATGATAGCTCTATAATTAGAGAACTATAAATCCTACTTCTAATTCTTGCTACTTAAATGATGTTGGATAAGTCACTGAGCATCCCCAAACGTCAGTTTCCTCATCTGGAAATTGAGGAGATGGGGTAAGATGGCCTTTGAGGTCTCAGAAGACTCTAGACTCATAGTCCTCTGTTCCTCTGAATTAGCTTCCTCTCTGAAGGTGAAATCACTGTAGATTTGAAAACCACATTCTATAAATCTTCAGGCAGGTTATTTAAAAAGATGTCCAATAAGGCATTAGTGTAGAAATATTATCAGACTTGTATCTATCCTCATCAATCAATCCTCTTTGGTACAGTTGTTTACCAGTTATGAACCCATGTATTTTAACTGTTATCTAACCTACATTTCTGAATCTGAACTATAAAGACTTTGAGAGACTAATTCCTGTACTAAATCTAGAAAGACGTACCCGGAGTAGGATCTTGACTTGCCAGCTCAAAAGCCCTATTAAACAAAATATTAAAATAAACTAAATTGGTTATTGTGTGATAAGCAAGTGAGTTTTGTTCATCATTGTTATCACATTCGTTGGAAAATTATCCTCTGAAATATTTTCCATAAGAAGACTCAAGAATATTTAAAGATGTTAAAAGGCCAAATGAAGGTGATAGGAGTCTTAGCACTGATTTTGCCAGCTTTGTGACCTTGGGGAAAATCACATAACTCCTTAAAATATTGGTTGAAAATTTGTAAAAATGATCTCTAAGAATTCTTTTAACTCTATGACAATCAAAGGCAACAAGTGCTTATGCTAATAACCACGATAGAAAGATAACTATATTCTTAATTCTTTAAGGAAAATGAAAGGAATGCACATGTATATTAAAACAGACTTGGACAAAAAAAGTCAAATGTATAAACATTGTAATTGTAAGTTTAGAGACTTAATTTTCCATTTCACCTTGATGAGACCAAATAAATGGATATGGGAAACCGATATTAGAGATTCTTAGCCTCTCTGTGAACTTGTTTCATTTTTAATAGTATATTTCAAAATAGTTTCATTTATAATCCTATATATTTAATTTTATGCATTTAAAAACTTTTTTTTTTTCAGAAAAACGGCTCCATAGGCTTCACCAGACTGCTAAAGGACCTGTTTATAACACACAACACATTAAGAACCCCTCATGTATTCTGAACTTCTCATCCTAATTTTTTTATTGCATAGTTGTGATATTCTTATGCTACAGATGGTACTCATTGGAGATCTCATTTCTCACTTGCCCACACAACTTTTCAGTTTCTTTTGGGAATAGCCTTCCCCAACTGGACTGTAAGATCTTTGAGGGTAGATACTGTTTGTTTGTTTACATATTTCAATCCCTAGTGCTCAGCATAGTGCTTAACACATAGTAGGAGCTTAACAAATGTTTGTTGACCAACTGACTGAATTAGCTTTCATGGATGAGAAGTGAGTGACCTTTTTGCATCCATGATTTTAATGAAACCCAATATTAAGGCTAATTAGTGTTTGGAGGCTTTAAATGAGTCACAGATGTCAAGCAGAAACTGACTGCTCACCCCATTAAATTAATTTGCCCTCAACTGCCTTCTTTCTATCAATGACAGTACTCTCCTCAGGCTTTCTATTCTCATAAATATAGCTTTAGGGAAAGTAGGGTGATGGGTAATCCTAGGAGATTATAGAAACATAGTTTCTGAAGACTTTTTTAAAAAAAATTAATGGGATAATAATTATTTCACTTTCCTTATAGACAAATCATTTAGTTACCAGGGATTTTCTAGTATTTGAAATATATATATTTCAGTATTTCACTTCAGAATACAATAATATAGTCACCAAAATGTTTCTACCATTTAAAGCTTCACCTTAAAGCTAATTACATTTAATGCCTCTTCCTTGCTCAAGTTTGAAAGACTTCATTTTCCCTTCACACTCAGAATCTTTATTCCTATCCACAATATTATAATTGTTCTCTCATTCTTTATCTACCACTGCCTTACTATAAAATTCCCTAAGAAAATATTTGGAAATATTTATAAATATTCTGATATAATAATCAGTGCTGCCTATTTCATGTCTACTCAATATGTCGAAGAGGAAGAAGACTAAAAGAGAAAGTTCCTTAATTTTGGAATACCCTTAGTGATTTATCCAGGCACATGGTTACTTTGGCAGGCTTTCAAATTTTTCCTACAAACTGAATCTGCTTCCCTTACCAAAGACTTCCATAAGTAAGGTTGAAGGAAATACTAAATTGTTTTTATTGTGGGGGGAGATAGTGGCAACATATTCCAGCACTCTGGTGTGGGATCTGTTCATAAAACACACACACACACACACACACACACACACACACACACACACACACTTTCATGAGAGGTACAATCTGTAGCTCTGATGTTCCTGCTTGATGGAAGAATGTTCAACAAAGTTCCAGATTTCCCATTGCTCAAAATTATCTTCTAACTAGATTAGATTATCCAAAAGTCCTAAAGCATTTGCCTTTTATAGGGAAAAAAGTAGATGGAAAGTGGTTTTGGTCTAAGAAATACGTCGTCATGACATTAGAGTTAGCACTCTAAGGATATATATATATATATATATATATATATATATATATATATATATATATTTCCACAAAAATTCGGACAATTTGTATAAGATGGAGAAAATTAGCATATTGACAAAATGTTGCTTTAAAGATGCCTACTGAGAGACTTTTTCTTGCCTAGTAACTGTTGCTAAGTAGAAGACATGATTGGGCTATAAGACTTAGGTAAATGAATCTTGGGATACAAAAATGGGTCCTTGATCATTGCCCTTATATTCTAAGAGTCCCACCTTTGAATATGTGTTTTAGCAAGCATGACTGACTTTCAAGCTCATTATCTTCTAAACTGACATTTTCTAATCCATTAGTCAAGATACATTCCAAATATTGTGTGCTGACTAGTGCTTGAAAAAAATTCAGCCTTTAACTGGAAGTCTCATGGACCAAACAGAGGTATCTTACTAGTCTTTTCTGTACAGGGACAATAAGGGAGACAAATCCCCCTGGCTTATGCTGCCCATTTTGAAGACTGGCATGATGATAATACAGAGATACTAATTTTGCTATGAGTTATATCATTGAGGCCCCTAGATACATAAGAATGCTATGGAAGACACTCATTTGAGATCTCACTTCTCACCTTCCCCTGAAGACTGTTTTTGCCACGTGTCCCCACATATAGGGACAACTTCATAGCTGGTGATGATTTTCTGGATTGCAAACCTCTCTAGTACACCAAATATCCTGTCTCATCCATCCCTAAAGTAGGAAGTCACTCTATTAGTTCTATTAACAATCACTCATCAAAAACAGACAGGACATGGAATCATTTGTAAAATGAAGTCATTGGATTAGATGGCCAGCTTTAGATCCATGATATAAAATTGTGATAATTATGCTCATTGACATCTGTTAGAGTATCTAAAAATACCCTAGAAGCACTGGATAGAGTATCTTCTTTTCTGCTTTTTGACATTCACCCCTCAATCTGTCTCTTTTCCAAAGCACACCTAGGAAAGAAGGTAGACAGGGCCAAATGGAAAACCGCAGCTAAATATGTATACCATTTGCATTATCCTATTTATATAGTGTTTTACTGCTTCAATGTTCTTTGTAGAAATTTCCTATATTTAGTTAAAACTACATAAGTATAATTTCTATGGGTCATGACACGGCAATGGTAATATTGTAGTCACAAATCCTATGTTTAGCATTTATCATCTTTTCTTTCCTCTTAAGAATTAATAGAGTTTAAATTGCTTTAGGATTTATATCTATGATACCAATTACAGTTTTACCTATATACTTTATCATAGAACTCCTCTAAAATATGTTTGGTAAAAACAAAAATGTCTATGGAACAGACAGGTAATAATGATTATGGTTCCTATTGTACAGAAAGAAGTATGCCAGTCTCCTGTTTAAAAATCTTTAGCAGATTGAGGATATTATCAAACTTTCTTAACCTGCCATAAATGAACCACAATTTGGACCTAGTTTAGCTTCAGTTAACATTTTCTTATATCATGCTGCTGCTCAATCATTTCAATTGCATTCAACTATTTATGACCCACATTTGGGGTTTTCTTGGCAAGGATACTAGAGTGATTTGCCATTTTCTTCTCCAGCTCATTTTACAGATGAGAAAGCTGAGGCAAACAGGGTGAAATGATTTTCCCAGTGTCACACTGCTAGAAAATGTCTAAGGCTGGATTTGAACTTAGGTCTACCTGACTTTTGGCCAAGTGCTCTATCCACTGTACCACCTTGCTTGCCCCTAATATTCCAATTAGCTACTCCCTTGTTGCATGACCTTGTCAATGTCTCCTCTTGTCTATTCATTTTCATAAGTCACATCCTTCCTGTGTTGCTAGAATTTACTTCTACTCATCTCTACCTGTTGAAATCCTCTCTCCTTGAAGAGCAGGAAGAGGTCCACTCAAGTATCCCCTGCTTCAAGAAGTCTTCCCTCATTGTTCAGTCCAAAGTCATTTTTATCTGCATATTTGCCTAGAACACTTTGTTTGAATTTCACTTTTTCCCTGACCACAGACCAACAGATATCCTCCTTATTTGCAAATAAGGTATATCCTGCTTATAAGAAAATCTCCCCAAAGGGCGATGCTTATGACATTTTTGACTTCTGTAAAGCATCAACACCAAGGAATAGTGTTTTGTACAAGTTTGGTGAGTTGAGTTAAATTTACTGAAGATGACTGAATGTGTTATTGCCATTTATAGAACTAGTTAATGGTATAAGAGAGAAGAGGATTCCTTGGGTGAGGGTCCCATTCAGACTGCCTTGGGCTAAGTGACCTGAATTTGGCTCAGACAGGCAGCTCAGCCCACCTCTCTGGGAAGTAAAGCAATTTGGGGCCATTTTGCTGTACCTAACAAGTTAATGTTTCTGTAGGTCTGTGTCACAAGCAATTTATTTCTACAGCCTCTGCCATCAGGATCCTGGGAAAAATGTCCACAGTCATTTTCCAGGAGAGGAGTTGATGACTGACTAAGTGATTTGCCTGCTTTCTAAGGAGCAGGGGAAACTTATTTAAGACATTTCCCATCATAAGGCTGCACCGTCAGCATCCATTCCCCTCCCCTTTCCCTCCTAAGCATTCTGACAGCAATGAGCAGTGACTGATAGCCCCCTGCCCCCTCCCTGGACAGCTGATCTCCAATTCAAGAAGGCCCAGGGCATTTGTTAGCTCAGCTCTGAAACTATATGTTGCCAAAGTAAAGGCAAATGGGAGACAGTGACAACTTTCCCGAATTTCAACTTTAACCTAATTCTCAGGGAGAGATACAACAGAGGTAGTTTAGAAAATACCACACTGGGCAGGTAGAATGCTTTGCAGATAGCTGCTGTGTTCCTTTCCTTAGTCTTCACCCCATTAAAATATGCTTGCCTAATCTCCCTTCCTTCTCTTCACCCCACTTAAATATGCTTACCTAATCTCCCTTCCTCTTACAAGCCTTTCTCTCCATTCCAGCACTGTCCACTGAGTCACCCAGTCACCTCTAACAGGAATAAATGAGGATGGCAATAAGCACCTTTAGGTGCCAGGAAACCCAATCCTAGCCTGGTTCTCAGGATGTACCCTTGATCTTTATGGAAACTCAATGATGTAGAAAATAAATAATTTGTGACATCCTTTCATACAGTAAGAGGCAAGTGCTAGGAAGAAAATGGGTTACGTGCTTTGGCAGAAGGCAGGTGACCAAAGAGAGGTTGCTGCTGCAGAATAACGTTCAAATCTACAGATTAAGGAAGTCAACAAAAGACTGCCACCTCGTCAGAGATCTCAAACCAGTTCCTCATTCAAAGAAGAGCCAAAATTCCACTGAGAGCCTGGAGTGAAAGCAGGAAACATGTTTAAAACATGTTATCCCAGGAAGCGTTCAGAGATACAGCTTTATCCCACTTCTTTACTCTCCCTTTTCAGCCTCATGCCAGGCAAACTGAAAAGAAGCCAAGCAGGGCAGGAACAAGGAGTTGGCACTGTGGGAAGAGGATAGAAGGCAGGAAAAAGGTAAGTCTTTGTTCTTGAAAAAAATTAAAACAAGGAAACTCCAAGTAGCAAAACTTTAAGGCTAGACCATACTTCCTGTGCTCTTCATTCAGAGTCAGAGATGATAAAGTTTTGAGGAAAAGATCTTAAAAATACCTCTGCTCTACCAGTAGTTAGATGTGATAAAGCCTGGAGCATCAGGGAGTAGAAATTGATTTCAATAGACCCAAACTGACATCCGCTGTCCCCCATTCACTCCTACCAACACTGGTTCTTATTTCCAAAGGTGATGGGTACACACTTGGAATTGCAGACACTCCAAACCAGACACAACCTAATGAAGAGAAATTCCTTGCAAACCAACTCGTGACACAATGGAATATACAAAATTGGAATCCGTTTTCATTATGAATCTCCAGCTGTTCAATCAACCCCAATTGGAATAGAATGTGATGGAAATTAGAAGGTAGAGTAACCTAATCTGGTTTTTGACAAATGTCTCCCTTGAAATCCAGTACAGGCAGTCCTCAACAAAAGTTCAATTGTTAGTTTGCTGCTTAGAGTTGGAGGATATTTTTCCATAGTAACAGTGTTATATGATTAGTCTTACAGGCCAGCCCACAAAAGCTTTAACCCATCATAGAGTTGAAAAAACAGTTTCCTGAGGTCCTGTTCATGGGCCTCCTTGATACAAACATGGAAAGGCAACAGGAAGACTGTTGGGGTCATCATAGCATCATTGAATCATAGATTTGGAGCTGAAGGGGGTCTCAGGATTAATCTGATCTAACCTCCTCATTTTACAGACAAAGAATTTAAAATCAGAGTTTAATGAGTATCCTAAAGACACAAAGCTAAAAAGAGGAAGAGGCTGGTTTTGAACCGAGGTTCTCTGACTCCAAATTTAGATTCTTTCCATACACCATGCTATCATTTCCTACAGACGACCACATCTTTATGTTTTTTAAGAGATATATTGAAATCACAAGTGAGCCAGTGTGGAGGGACAGACAGAAAGCTACTTTTGCCTCAGCAAGACAAAGATTCAAGTTTTGCTCTGGAATAGGCTAGCTATGTGACCTTGGGGAAATCTTTTAAACCCTAAGTGCTCCCAGGCAACTATTCAAAAACGATTAATTCCAGAACAGATGTTGATCTGTACCATAGAAGATATGCTGTCTGAAGTCCAAAAACTTTAGAATTTTCAGTTAATAACAAGGTTCTGCAACTGTTCCTAATTGCCAGTGACATTCAACTAAGTGCAACAAGTACCAGACTACTATAAAGTTTCATAAAAATCTGGGTCAATGTAAAAGATATTTGTCTACCAATTCACACTGGAAAAACAAAGTGCATGAACACTATGTCCAACTTGTGATACAGAGCTTGGCAGGTGACCTTTCTAATTAGTTCATCAATGGACACATCTTGGGCCAGATACTTCCAGAAGAGAATGAACTGAGACTGATTTGTGGAGCAATATAAGCCTAGGCTGGATTACTTTGGGAACACTGAAAAATGCTTTCAATGATTACATACTGCTTGTTGCTGAAAAAGGCTTCTTCTTTGATGCCAATGTTCTCTCACTGAGGTCAAATGAATGCATATCCTAGAACACGAACATTTCAGAAAAATAAAAATCACAATCATTTCTAAAAAGCAATGGAAACCAATGGTGGGTTCTGGCACATTCTTTATAAGGAATAATTAATATTTTTTTCAAGTGGTATGAGATAATGGACTGGAAAAAAATCATGATTATGTAGTTTGAATGTGAGACATTAACGTACAAAACAAGTGGTATATTGATACTTTTGAAATGCACACACACACACACACACACACACACACATACACACATGAAGCCAAGACGAAAGCACCCAGTATTGTTGGATATAGCTTTTATAGAAGATTCAGAGAAAAAATAAGGCCAAGAATTTCATTGAAAAAGAAGGTATATGGGAATTTAGAGCTGCAGAAGTAGGAGTATTTGTCCCTAATACATCATAGGTCAATCATTCAACAAGCATTTTGTAAGACCAGAAATGGAATTTTCAAGTACTCATTTGAAATCTTTTTAATAATAAATTCTAGCCTCAATTCTTTTTTAACTTGTAAGCCCCTTGATCTCTAAGCATCTCTAAGTCTTTAAGTCACCCTGAGCCTCAAGTCTCAGCTGGGTTCTGAACATGGATGCTAGAACTTACTTGAATCTTGAAATTCTATGAGATTCGATTCTATGAGCTTCTATGAGACATGAGACCAGATGCTATGGTTCTGAACAATAGATATTTAAGGTTTGGGCCCTGATTTGAATGGTCATACCAAGGGGGTTTCAGTGGCTAAGCAGCTTATGTTGGAAAAGTCTGGGATGGAAACTGTTTTTCAGGAAAGCATTCAAAATACTATACCTATATGAAAATTATTCATCTCTTCCTATCAGGAGATATTCAAAATAAATCTTGAAGACTTTTCTGACTTTGTCAGCACAGTGCCATGAATTAAACACAAATCAATTGCTGAGTTCAGAATAGGGCAGGGTAAGATGAGAATTCAGGTTCATTATCCCCATTTTGAGCTCTGCTAACTTTTCGGATAAAGAAATAACAAGAAAAGAGCAGGTTAATACACTATTTGACACACAAGGCTTAAAATAATTACATACTTCAAACAAATAAACAAAAAATTAGAAAAGTGAAAAACACCTTGAAGAAGTCTTGAAATTTAAACTTTGGAAAAATGATAAATCCTTGAAAATATATCACAAGCCACTCTTCTCTTGTAAGTCCAGAAGCAGATAGAAATAGGAATGAAATCTGTAATATTTTCCCATAGCGATGAGAGAAGGAACCAGATCTGTGAATTAACTGGTCGGGGAAATCCTTCCAAATGAGCAACTTTCTTTAACATTGCAGGTCAGCATCATCTCTTCAAGTTCTCTTGGTTGATTTCTAGCCCTCTCCATGCCAGCCAAACTGCTTTCCAGCCTCTACCTCTAATCTCAAATGCTGTGATCATCTGATTACTGAGCATCAACTTTGTCTTGCTCAATCTCGGGATCAGGCCCATGACATTTTCTGACCATCTCTAGGCCATGCTATTCTCTATGTACCTCCCCTAGGCCATTTCTACCTTTATCTCTGAGAATGATCATTGTATCAAGATTGACATTCCTAGAAAGGAGAATCCATTCTTTCTTGCTATGACTCCCAGTTACCATTCTCTGATGTTACCAGTCTAAAACACTCCTCCCTGAATGTAAGCTCTTTGAGAAGTCTTCTTTCTATCCCCAGAGCTTAGAAGTTTCTGGTACATAATAAACTCTTAAAATTTTCTCCTTCATTCAGTTATTCATCAGCATACACTCTGAAATTTACAGTTATGATTTTTTTAGAAGTATTGAGCAATGAAGTGACTTTTCCAGGGTAACCCAGTCAGTGTATGTCAGAGGGGAGATGGAACTACGGTTCTCCTCTCTCAAATCACTACACTTTGATGCCCCTCTCTATTACTTTTTTACTCTGCCAAAATACTAATCAACCCAGGTTGTTTATAGAGTTGAAAATATCTGCAGGTCAATTAATCAACAAACATTTTTTAAAAAGTAACTATTAAGTGCCAGGAACTCTGCTAGGTCCTGGAGATGAAGAGATAGAAATGTACATTAGTATAAGGATGCTATTTCTTCTTTTCCTCCTCCTCATCCTTCTTCTTTATTTCTCTCACCTCCCTCCCTCCTAAAAGTCTTAGTCTAGTTTTAAGTTTTAGTATCCTAAAACTGCACTAAGATTTCTGGGATAGCCAGATGTAAGTGCATAAATGCATACACATATTTACTTAAAAAGAACAAAAATATAAGGTAAATTTCACAGGCTGTCATGTTAGTAGCAGATTCAAAAAAGATGCACCAAACTTCCTTCTCCTTTGCAGGATTGCCTTTAGTAGGGAAGAAAAAATATAGAAAAACAGTTTCCATTGCACTATGCATGGTAGGAAGATTTCTTTCCAACTAGAGAACATTTCATTTCAAGGCGTACCACCTGGAGCCTTAATCTGCCAAGCTGAAAACACATCCCCCACTTTGAACGTGGCATCCAGCCAGTATGGGACATTGGACACTATATTTTGCAGCTCTGCCAGCAGGCAAAGCTTCCACAAGCAACATTGGGGGAAAATAAATTCTATTATATTATCCTTTGAATTGGTTTCCCCTCATTTTGTTAAAGCCCATGGTGACATTCTTGGCATCACACAGATAGATTGCAAGGGAAAAACAGAATCACAGCCCAATCTTCTTTTAACTCCTATCCTTCCCATGCATCTGGACTCCTCTAAACTTTTAGCCTTGGTGAGATTTTTACTCATATATCTATAAATGTGCACGTATTACTATATATAAAAGAAAATTAATGACAGGTTGGCTTAACGGGACATTATTTTAAATTAAATATCTGAAAGGGGTCCTAAGAACAAAAGAATGTTAAAAAAAAAGGTATACTGCCCTGAGGAATTTCACAGGAGGCAGGATGGCAAGGTGGAAGATGCACTGTCATGGCAGTCGATATACCCAAGTTAAAATTCTGTCATTCATTTATTATGTCTATTAGCTTGGACAGGGCTATTTATCTCTTTAGGCCTCAGTTTTCGTACCTGAAAAGTGGAAGGGAATAGATGATGGAAAAGTTCCCTTCCAAGCTATTTCAGAGAACACTGAGTCACCAAGCCTCCCTGAAAGAGGAGGAGGGGGAGTGTGTCTTAAGAGACTCTTGTCAGTGAAGTTTACTGGCTTCTCAGGTAAGGCTGATGCCTAGTCATCAAAGCAATTACACATGAAACTAACGTAAGCCAAAGGAACTACTCTGAATCTTCTTTTCTTGGTAGTCTGACCTGGAGTCCCTGTTAGATTTAATCACTCTATCATTTCCCAGAGCAGATGGAATGCCATGAACAATGGTCCTGATTCTGGTCCAATTAACTGTTCTTTAACATGATAGCTTAGTTAAGCCAATATTTTCTTGAGAGGGAGATTAATGGCAGCTGAGTAAATACCATAAAATAACTGAAAGACAATATTAAATGCTTTTCATATCTACAATGAACTTTGATTACACCATAGGGCTCAAACTCAGTGATAAGGAATCGACCACAAACAAACAGTGACTACTGGGAAACATAACTAATAAGGCTCAATAGCCCTGTTTTTTTTAACTCTCCTTTTTCTTAGATTTATACTACCCTGGATCCTGCGCGAATGAAGAGAGGCTGGAGATACTGTAACCTCTCTTCTCTGATCCAGAAAGGAGAGAAGGCAACAAGCTGCAGCCAGAAAACAAATGAATGCTTTTCTTAGAATTCTAAAGTTATTGCTACTTTGTCTAATACTGAGAAACATTTTGGTGCCATCACGTTGAGTAACTTCTTTCTTCCAATGAACCTGATAAACCCTGAAAGTGGCAGAGACCAGAATCTATCCAGAATGCTGACTTTCAGCCACGTAGGCTCCAGCCCTTTGACCTTCCCAGCGTTTCCTAATTAATCCAGTGGCTTCCTATCAATATTGTGACTGCTTAAGATTCATCTTTCTTCCCTCTGGTTTCTTAGAGCCTCATTCTACGTTTTTTCTTTTCCCAGACACAGTCATAACTAATAATCCTGTTACCCAAAGCAAATACCACACAAAGTGTGTCACGGAGAAAGCATCAGGAAAGATGAACTTATGTCAAATTTTAGAGGCAAATTTGATTAGGTAAGGATGCTAGAAAAAGATATTGGAAAATGGAGCACAGAGTCTCAAATATTTAGACCTTAGGACACTGGCAGGTCATTGTCACAGATGCAACAGGTAAGGCACATTCACGGATTAGCTCATAGGGTATAAGCATGCTTCTTAGATAAGAATGATAAAAATAATTTAAAAAAGATGGAAGAGGAAGAGAAGATAACAATAGTGACAAATCATATTATACAGTCTTTAAAGGTATGCAAAATAATATATCTATCTCTATAATCTTATCAGAATACATTATTATATAATTAGATCATATCACACCATATAATAACATATGATATCAATCATTTGACTCTTAGAGAGGAGGAGCTGAGGCTAAAATAGTTGGATGATTTGCCAAAGGTGATAAAACTAGTTAATCTCAGAGGCGGTTTCTAAATCCATATATTCTTGACTCTAGCTGATGTACCCTGTTGCTCTCTAATACCTTTCTGTTTTTATCAATTATTCATGCTATTATAAAGGATTCTTGATTATAATGGAAGAATATTGTGCTGTAAGAAGTGATCAGCAGGGAGATTTCAGAAAAACCTAGAAAGACTTATGTGAACTGATTCAAAGGGAAGTAAGCAGAACCAGGATTATATTTTATTCAGTAACAACAATATTGTACAATGATCAGTTGTGAAAGACTTAGATATTCTCAGCCATACAATGATCCAAGACAACCCAAAGGATTCATGAAGGAAAATGCAATTTACCACCAGAGAAAAAGCTGCTGGAGTCTGAATGTATATTAAGGCATGCCATTTTAAATTGTGTTTTCTTCACGGTTTTGTGTGTGTGTGTGTGTGTTTATATATGTGTGTCTGTCTTCTTCCACAATATGACAAATGTAGCAATGTTTTGCATGATGGCACATGTATAACCAATATAAAATTGCTTACCATCCCAGGAAGTGGGGAGGTGAGGGAGATAATTTGGAACTCAAAATATTAGAAAATGAATGTTAAAAATTATTTTTGCATGCAACTGGGAAAAAGAAAACATTATCAAAGAGGAACAATAAAAATAATTATTCATGCAACATCATTTGTTTCTATCTGTTAAGGGGCTACCATATTGTTCTTTAAATTTGGGCACCTTGAAGTAGTGCAAACAAAGAAAGCCACAAACAAAAATTTCACTATTCTCTATTACCACAGCTTCCCCATAGAAGTTCACTTTGCATTTCATTCATTCCATGGGTTCACAGTAATTTAATGCCTGTCATCTAGGTACATAGTATTATGGTCTAAAGACATAAAAAAATGAATTATTCAATTCAATGAGGGAAACTTTGGAGGGAAACAATGATGAAAAACATTATCCACCACCATAGAAGGAACAAACAGGGTCTGAATGCAGATCGAAATATACAATTTTTCATTTTTCCTCCATTAATTTTTCTCTATATATCTTGTATCACAATATGACAAATAGGGACATATGTATTACATGACAAAATATGTAAAACCTTTATCATATTACATGCATTCTTGGGGAGGACAGAGGAGTGGGATGGAGGGAGAGAAGATAGATTGAAAAATGTCATAAAACAATTATTAAAAATTGTATCAACATGATTAATCTAGAAAAAATTAAAAGAACAGAAAGGAAGAATTGAGGATAACCCTGAGGTTGTGAACTTGAGAAACTAGATGTATGATGGCAACCACAACAGAAACAGGGTAATGAGGAATTATGGAGGGTTATTACTTGAGAATAATACTAACTAGCCTTTATTCAGTGCTTTAAAGTTTGCAAAGGAGAAACTAAGTATAGTGGAGTGGAGAGATTGCCAAGGCTGAAGTCAGGAATACTCATCTTCTTAAGATCAAATATGACTTTAGACACTTACTAGCTGTGTGACCCTGGAGAAGTCTATTTGCCTCAGTTTCCTACCCTGTAAAATGAGTTGGAGAATGAAATGGCAAAACCATTTTAGTTTCTTTGCCAAGAAAACCCCAAATGGATTCAAGAATTGGACACTACCGAAAGGACTGAACAACCACAACAAAGTTTCCAATGTCTTTTTAAACTATTGCTTCAATTGTTCCACACAATAACCCTTAACCCTCTTTTACAAATAAGGAGACTAAAAAAGCCACAGGTTAAGTGGCTTGTCCATGGGCATTCAGCTATTAAGTATATTAGGCTAGATTTGAACTCATCTTCCTGACTTGGGCCCAGAGCTTTATCTCCCATGTAATTTAGCTGAAAGATGAATTCTGTCTTGAATATGTTGATTTTAATATGCCTTTGGGATGATGACTTAGGAAAAGTGAGCTGGTTGTTTAGATCTAGTATTCATTTATATACAGATGATAAGTGAACCCATAGGAGCAGATAAGCCCCCTAAGGAATTATCTTGGCTGTTAATTGGGGCCTTTAAGCCACCAAAGTCAATACTCTGTGCCTGGTACACCTAGCTGGACTCTTTATTAGCTGCATCTGAGCTCCTATTTCTGAACATGATCACCTTAGAGGTATCCTATACTTGACTAACATTCTACTGTAATTTTTTACTTTTGGTGACTTTTAACTGAAAAAGAAAGGAAAAAATCTCAATTGGATATTGCAGTTATAAGGAAATGTTATATTCGTTATTCCTTATAATCTCCTTGAGAAACAGAAAAAGCCAGCATTGTACCCATTTTATTTCATTATCAGGAAACTGAGGCTCAATGTGTCTAAATTAAAAGTTAAAGAAAGTTATACAACCAGCTTTGGAGAACTCCCATCTTTTTGACAAATTCAGTTGAACTATGTGCATTTTTATTAAAGTGAAACTTTTTAAATAAAAAACAGTACTCTCCCCACAAAGTAGTTTACCGACACATCTGGTGTTCTTTATAGAATCAGATTTTAAAATGACAAATAATATCTTATGGATAAGTGAGATACAGAAAGAAAATTGAGTAAAATGATGGGATAGAACCTTTGGCTTTTGCAGAAGTTCCAGTCCTCCCTTGTAGGCTATCACCTCCTTTCTATGATGCTTTAGTAAATATGGATCACTTTCTAAGGGCTCCTATATTTTATGCTGCTCATGGCTAAAATCTGCCATCATCCAGGTGAACCAGCAAACAAGAAGGCAGATAAATGAGCACAAAGGAGAGAGAACACTTGAACAACCTATGGTAAGAGCCTTAAGAATAGAGCCTATAAAAATCAGCATAGATAACAGTGTTGTAGCTGAACAAAGGGCTGGATCAGCAGATTTGGGATTTCTTTGACAGCATATACAGAAAAGAAAAGAATCAAGGAAAGTATGCCCTGAGATTTCACAAAGCCGTGCCTTTTAATTTTTTAGACCTTTCAACTTAATTCCCTCTTTCCCCCCTTCTTTCCTTTTGCCCTTCCTCTTTCATTCCCTCATTCTTTCCCTCATTTTTCCTTCCTTTCTTCTTTCCTTCTCCTCCCTTCCTTTCCTCTTTCCTGCTTTCCTTCACTCCATCCCTGTCTCCTTCCTTCTTTCCTTATTTGCTTCCTTCTCTCCCTCCTTTCTTCCCTCTTTCTTTCCCTCCTTCCTTCCTTCGTTCCTTCGTTCCTTCCTTCCTTCCTTCCTTCCTTCCTTCCTCCCTTTATTCTCTCTCTTCCTCCCTTTTATTTTTGAAGCAGGAAAGGTATGAGGGAATATAAAAGAAGATATTCATAAAATATATAAATATTTATAAGATAAATATATAAAATATAAATACATAATATAAAAGAAGAATGAAAGGCAGATTGGTGGAAGACCAAAAGACCATAGCAATTTAGGCAAATACACAGTTGTTATGTGGTGTTACTGCCTCATATGTACCAAATAAGTCTCCATGTGGAAGAATTCTTAGACTTTAAGGCAGATTGTGTAGCATTACCCACACTCTTCAATGATATTGGTGACTTTGAATGCCCTCGAAAATTCAGTGACAACTTGAACAAATGAAAGAAAAGGTTTCTTTAATAGAAGATCTAAGAAATTGGTGCAGCCTCTGTCTAAGACTTCCAATAAAGGGAAAATTTCAATGACAGCCCCAACCTACTCTGGGACATTTATAATTCATAGGAAGCTTTTGTTCAGTATTGTTTTGTACTTGTTTTAATTTTTTCTGACATCAAGCTTAGAACTTCCTTCTTTCAGCTACTACCTTTTGGGCTTAGTTCTAAACTCAGGGGTCAAACAGAACAAATTTAATCCTTTTTTTTTAACCTGGCATCTTTGGAAATACTTGAATACAGATAAAACACATGGATGACTCTTCTTTTTTATTCAGTCTACTCATCCCTAGTTGCTTCAACCAGTTTTTTTATTGACTGAATTTGAAGATGTTCACAATCTTGGTAGGACTCTTCTGGAAATTCGCTAGTTAAATGATTTCATTGAACTTGTACTCCATGAAAAGCCCTAGATCTTTTAAAGAATATTGAGGTAGAGTCTTAAGTTTTACATACAGTTGCTAAGTATTAATCAGAAGCAAAAGAATAAAGTTTTCCTAAAGAAAAAAAAGGAATATTCCAAATTATGAGCTTAAATATAATGCCATCCCTGATCAATCCTGAGTCTGCAGGTACATGTATACACACACACAAACATAAACAACATACATACATACACACACATCCAAACGCTCAAGAGATATCCCAAGTTCTTAGAAATCATTAGGTCTTATATTCCAACCCAAGATCACATTAGCTTTTTAGCCACCATGTCCCATTGTTGAGTCCTTGGGCTTGTGGATGGTAGACCCAAATTCCACTTATGTGGTATTTTAAATTTTACAAGCATATTCTAAGCACTCAACAGTGTTTGAGGGAAAGAACCTTCTAGGAATTCTAAATGCTTAGGAAGAGCTTGAAAAACTTTAAAGTACTACATAAGCACTCTTTAAACATGCTTTATGACCATTAATACTATTACATGAATGTGAATCACCATTATAAACAAGGAGTCAGAAAATAAAGGAAAAATTGATAAAAGAAAAAAAAGTTTTGTTTAGTGTGAAAAGATAATCAAGAATGACTATGAGGATCACTTAGCTTTAAAAATGTTCCCTTGGATTGCTAACTTAATGAGCATATTTATTTTGTTTAGTGGTGCTTAGTTCTTAAACTCTATAAGCATCCCCAAAATGGAGCATATGCTGTCTTCAGAGATAAGGCATAGGAAAAGGTCTGTCTGTGTCTCTCTCTTACTGGCAAGCTAGGTAGTGGAGAGCTGAGCCCAGGAAGCAGAGAGTCACAGCTGGACTAGCAGGGGCTGCTAACAATTCGTGTAGTGTGCTGGAAAGAATGTTGAATTTGATATCCCAGGACTTGGGATGGAATTGCAGCTCATGAGCTTGGTTTCTTCACTTGTAAAATGAAGACACAGATGATCTCTTATGATCCTTCCAATGCCAAGTCAATGATCCTGTTAAATTCTTAAGCTTGATTTGGAGGGGAGGGGTGTTGTATTATAATAGAGGTTAGCTGAGGGGAGGTCATAAAAGGATTTATTATAGTGTCTCAAAAGTAAGGAATACACTTTCAATGAAAATTTTATGGAGGTTTGGTTTTTCTTAGAGCAAGGGTAGGGATGGCAATGGGGAGGAGTAGTGGAGAAAGCTGTTGGACCTGTTAAAACCTCAGTAAGAGTATCTGGGACTGGTGGTTGAGATGAGACCTAATGGGAAAAGTGAGAGGATAATTAGAAAGTGGAAATTGAACTAAGTTTACTTCCCTTTAGAATAATCACATGGTAGATAGATGCCCAAAGGGAGACTGTTGCTAGGGAGAGATTGACTGTAATATATGGGAATGATACGAAGGACAGGAGGAGGGAAAGAGGTTCGAGGAGGAGAAAATCAGGAAATTATGCTCTAAAATCTTATTTTAGACCTCAGCCAATCTGTAGCACAGCATGCTATGTTTCTTCAATGTCCCTTGCTTTCATTCTATTAATGCTACTGTACTAGTGTTGTGTGTTACCTAGTAACTGCAATTCACATTCTGAAAACATGGTCACTAGTGCAGAAACAAGACTAGTCAAGTTAGCTGACTGAAAGACCCCAAAAACAAGAGCCAAGGTAACTGAAGTCTGGAATTCTAAGGGAGTCAGAGTTCTGTCCTCTAGCTGAGAAGAAGTCAGGTAGCTTTCCAGAGGGTCATGAGGATGCATAGCTCTGAGGAAAGTTAAGTTTCTATTAGAGGGTTAAAGGGCAACTCTTAAAAAGGATGGGAAGAATGTTCCGAGGGCTATCATGTACAACAAGTCTCTGAAGAAGGAATCGTGTATCTAAATTATACATTTAATAATTATTCCAATGACTCCTAAATGAATTGTCTCCCATAATTCGTGGGGTATTTTTTCTATTACCCCTAGGCCAGTGGTTTAGTTTTTTTTTTTTTCCAATTCAAATAAGTAAAAACTTCTCTTAAAAAGATATGATATAAATATGTTAGAATTAGTTTATCCCCTAATTTCTTTTTCTTTGTTCCCCCTTTCCTTCCTTCCTTCCTTCCTTTTTCTTTTCTTTCTTTCTTTCCTTTGTTCCTTCAATTTCCTTCCTTCCTTCCTTCCTTGCTTCCTTCCTTGCTTGCTTCCTTCCTTCCTTGCTTCCTTCCTTCTTCCTTCCTTCCTTCCTTCCTTTCTTTCTTCCTTCCTTCCTTTCTCTCTTTTGCTCTTTCTTTTTTCTCTCTCTCATGCTCTTTTTTATAAGTTACTGCCTTTTCTAATTGGTTAGGAGGAAGTGGCAGCTTCAGTCTGTGATAATGTAACCTTTTAATATTATCTCTGAGGTAAAGAGGCAATTGGGGATCATTATAACAGGAGAGAGTTCCCAGGTTAATACAGAAAGCCAAACTGAAACAATGATCAAAGAGTTTTGTAATCAACATCAGTTTTGGTCCTATGTAAGGCACAGAGAATTTTCTGACCATCACTAAAGCCTGTAGATAGAAATAGAGTGCATAGAATTTTAAGATCACAAGAAGTTATTGTGGCAATAAGGAATACTACAGAAAGGAATTAGGGAGCCATGAGTTCAAATCCTTCCAAAGACACTTAAAATAACTGTGTGACCATACACCTTTAACTTCTCTGAACCTCAGTTTACTCATTTTGTAAAATGAGATTAATATTATATTACCAGTAGGGTCTACCTCATGGTATTGAATTTTAAAGCACTTCCTATACCTTAAAATATTAGAACATTAAAAAACAAACAAAAAAAAGACTACTAAGTCTAATCCCCTTATTTTATATATTAGAAAACTAAATTTTGGAGAGAGTAATTAATAGTCAGTTGTAGACCAAGTTAAATTAGAAAGAAAAACTTTCTGAGTTTCCTTTTCCTCATGTGAAAATGGGATAGTGACATCTCATGTACTTTAAAATAAGGTTCTGTATAAATGTGAGTTATTATTATTATTGTTGTTATAGATCTTTCTGGCATCCCACAAATATACCATACTTCCCCCTGTCATTCATTATTCTCTCTCTATTCAAATTCTACTTCTCTTTTTGACCCAGTTCCAATAATTAGCTTTTCTATAAAGTTTCCTTCAACCCTTGAACTTTTGTATGTCTATAACAAAATTTAATAACTCTGGATGATTCTTCAATATTATTTCATCTTTATATGGTAACTAGATAATAAACTCCTTGAAAACAGTAGTTGAGTAATCACAGAAAAGGTGGTTATTGTAGTTGCATCTACTTGTCTTTCCAAGAGTGTCTGGATCCATGACAATATATACTGAAAATGAGCAATGGAGTGTGGTATTTAGTAGACCACCATCATAAAAGACATTATCTTGGCCAGGGTAATGGGAGGATATAATCTCTTATTTTTCTAATGATCATTGTTCCCTTTATAGCTTATTTCTCTTGCCAGTTAGGTACTGTATTCCATACCTTAGCCCATCACTAAAAAAATCCTTGGGAATTCCGCTCTTAATTCTTGGATTTGTTATTCCTATTGACTTAATAGTCTTTTACCCTAAGAAGATTCTTCCCCCACCTTCACCCCCCAGGTACTGTTAATTGCCTCCAATTACCTACATAAACTGACCCTCCCCCCTTATCTCAGAGAAATATGTTGACTAATGGAATGATTAGTGGATAACAGGCCTAGAGAGATCATGACTGTAAGAGTACCCAATGCTAGAAAATTTCCATTTGTCCATAAGCACACAGGTATACAAAAGTGAACATATATAAGTCGGGTTTATATATATATATATATATATATATATATATATATATATATATATATTTATATATATATAAATTTATATATTTATATATATATATATAAATTTATATATATAAATATATAAATTATATAAATATAAATATATATATATATTTATATATATATATATATATATATATATGTATATAAAGATGACTGAGAAAGAAAATAGGTCAATGGAAACATCTAGACTGGTTAGCTTCCAACCATAAAAATTGGTTATTCAGTGAATCATAAAGAGCTGCAGATCCAATTGACAAAGCAAATTAACATGCTATTCTTCAATGAAAAAGAACCAATGTTTAGAAGCGTATGCTGCAAATAATGAATGAGAGAGAAAAGCTCATGGGTACCCAACTTCATGACTTCATACCGCCAGGATGTCAAGGGATTTAAAATTATATGTGAGTCCTATACCTGATTTTGTAAGTGGAAGGAATTTCCCTACTGGAAAAATACGGCTAAATATTTGTCAGGTTGCTTCACAATTATTTCTGATAATTATTCAGTCCTAAGAGAGAAAAGGGATCCATGTAGACATGGAGGAGCTCAGACAACTGTTTGATTAGCTCCATTGGGGTTGTTTTGGTTAAAGCTTTGTTATATTACTTCTCTGTAGAAGCTCCTTCTCTAGAGATTGCTAAAAATAGGATAACCTGTGGTGGTAGGGTCCCTCTTACTTCCTTGGATTTATCAGACCAATATGTTTGACCTCTCCTATTTATGGAATAATTTTCTAAGTTGTGTATGTCATAGGTGTTTGTGTACAAGGGTCATTTTTTCTCCTATCTCTTGTCAACAAAGTTGGAAGTTCCTTGAGGTAAAGGCTACTGAGCAGAGTGCTGAGCAGACTAGGTCTAGGATCATAGATTTAGAACTGGAAAGAATCCTATGAATCCTCTAATTGAACTCCTATATTTTACATATGGGAAATAGGTCCTACGAGATGAAGTCATTTTCCCAAGAGCCTATAACTAATAAATGGCAGGGAAGAGATTTGAATTCAGGTTTTCTGACTCTAAAACCAATATAACATACTTTCCACTGTAATAGTTACTCTCAAAGAAAGCTGGGCAATTATCTAGTATGGTACTCTTATTTATCAATTTGGAGAAATTTAGGCATGAAGAGGCAAAATGATTAAGTAACACTACTAAGCTGGAACTGATCTCCAAAAAGCAACCAAGTTTTCTGACTCCCAGTCTGTATCTTTCTTATTTTCTTTCTTTATTAACACTACACTGCAGTGTCTGAATTCTAACAAAGGGATTTAAATTAGATTATGAGAAGTCTGGCACCACAGCAACTAATCCTCATTAGCTAATGAACTAAATAAGTTTTGCTATGGATTCTTGAATTTTTAAAATGCCACATAAATGAATAGAGACTCAGAGACTCAAACTTTGACAACAGTTAGTTCAGACCTCCATAAATGAAATATGGCTTCTTGAAGGTTGATTAGCACAGTAATATCCTTGGGTGTATACAGAAATATGCAATTCTCTTAATATTAAAAAGAGTAAGCTCCTTGAGGCCAAGGATTATTTGTAAATTTCTCTTTGCATAAATTGAATTTAGTCCAATGCCTTGAACATAGTAGGTACTGAATAAATTCCCATTTTCATGGATTACAATGAAAATAATAGTCAGAAAAAGGAATATCCATAACAATATGAACATGAATAATTAATGAGGAGGCATTTCTGTAAGAATATTTCAGTTAGAGTTCAAAAATTACCTTTTTTTAATTAGTACATTTCTTCCAGGAATATTTCTGAATAAGAAGTTGGTTTTACTCCAGGAAAAGAAAACAAGATGTGACTTTAAAAAACAATAATCAAACTCCTCCATTTTTAGTAGTATGTTAGCAATTCTAGCTCATTCCTGCATTGTTTCTCTAACTAGTTTGTTAGAGTAGGAATTCCTCACTAGAGTACATGGATGGACAAATTTCATGGGAATGAACTTAAGTAGGAAAAAAAAATTCTTGTTTTCACTATCTTCTAGGTGTAAAGGAGCATTTCCTTCAGAAAAGGATAAAAAGAGGAAACATTATTCTGAGATACAGAAGAACTAGTTAGTTTTAAGTATGTAGTCCTCTCTGCTACTATCTGTCCCATCAAGATTTTTCTATTGGCCCTTGGTCTCATAGTCCTCTCTGCATCAAACTGTCTCAGCTACTTTTTTTTTTAACTTTAATTATTTGTCCTTTTTGTGTGTCCTGTTAATATCTTTCCTACAGTTGACTCAGAAAACATGGTATAGATTTACCCCAAATTCAGCACAAACTGCTTTCTTAACACCTCTAACACAAGAGGCACACCTGTCTTACTTAGGTAAGAGTTTATTATTTTAGATCTTTACAAGAGAATTATTTACTTCAAAACATCTTCTCTGAACTAAATTTTAGCTTGCCTCTAGATCTCTGTCATTAGGCCATTATCAGGACAAAGTTCACTTGATTATAGATCAATGCCAACTGGGGCAAGTGCCAAGCTTTTAACTGCTCTGTTTAGGTTCACTTCTGAATGTCTGATGCTTTAAGATTGGATTCGTATTTGTGTTAAAATGGACAAAACCAAATTCCACATCAGTAGGGAATATTTTTTTTTATGTTATGACTCTTTGTTTCATTTTATTTTGTTTTGTTTGTTTGAAGATTTATCTGTAAAGGACCAAATTTAGCAAAGATTTTTTTTGAAGATGATGATATATTGGAAAGAACACTATACATACTTGGTGTCAAAATGTTATTTAGTCTCATTTATATGTTGCTTTAATGTTTACAAATCATTTTGTTCACAACCCTTTGAGGTAGAGTTATTTTACTTATTATTATCATCATTTTACAGATGAGAAAACTCAGAGAAATTACAGGATTTGCAAGTAAGAGTAAGAATGAAAGGCAGGATTCAAACTGGAGTCTATTCACACCAATATCAGAGGGTGAATTATTGAAGAAATTGAATATTAGAAAAGAGGATAGGGAGATGAAATGAGAAAAAAATGAAAGAAGACAGAGGGACAGTTTTTGTGTGCCAATGACACCTTCAAAAATTCAAAAGTTCTAAACAAAGTCAATGTAACATGTGATTTATTAGAAGACATCAAGTCTACACCAGATGAGAAAGCATGGATGTGTTTTAATGTGAAGCACAGATCCATGGAGGAGTCAAAGTATATTGAGGTGTTAATACAAAGAAAATTGTTTGAAATATCAGTAAGAAAAATAAAAGTGAGAATTTGGCTAAAAGTGTGTTTTTAACAACTATGTTGGAAATCATATAGATAGTGTAAGTATATCAATAACATAATATACCACAAGTGAATACATTTCTGGAACTGAAGTCAGGAAGAAATGAGTTCAAATCCCTCCTATGACATTTTCTCACTAGCACTGTAACTCTGGGGAAATAATTTAAATTGTAATTGCTCCTGTTTATCTTAAAACAGAAATAATAATAGCACCTAGCCTGCATGGTTATTGTGTGGATGCAATTAGAAAATATTTATAAAGTGCTTTGTAAACCATAGAGTAGTAAATGCTAGATATTATGATTACTAAGAACAGTATACAAGATACACATTAAATGTTGAGGAAGAGAGCAATCATGGTATTAAATGGTTTTCTGGAGCTGAAGAACATAATGTGAATTGAAGCCATATACCAATTTTTTTGAGAATGCTATTAAAATATCACTAAAGAAATTGTAGATACCAAGGTATTCAAATTTTCTTTATACACATCATATGATGATTGGGATCTTTCTTTATATTGTCATCTAAAGAGTAATATTGTTAATAGTTCATTATGCATACTGTTATTAAGTTCCAGGAATATGTTACTCTCTGGGTAAGAAAATAGGAAATGATCTATGTGGAGGATATAAAATGAAACTGAATGGAATGGAAATGAAGTAAATATAAGCTATGAGATAGCAGATCTGTCAGAATTGTTTTCCTTTTTTGAATACTCACATGATCAATACATCTGTACTGATGATCCTGTAGCTGTTCAGTTTTGTTTCCTACTGACTGGGATTTAGGAAAGGAACTAGAGCAAATTAATATCAGGGAATTGGAACGTAAGTTAAATCATTACTACATATCATGGGTTTTTTTTCTGCCAGACTTTTGGCAATATGTTCGAGTGGCTGCTGTTGTGGAGCTCAAAAATGATAACTTCAAAAAAAAGATAAAGGAAATGGACATTGTGCCTTTAATGGTAGCCTTTTCTTACAAATGAATCATCAGTATTACTTTTATTAAAACTTTTTCATAAGAACATGGTAATTATCACTTAGTAGAGTTATTTTCCAGACACAGAGGTCTGGATTTATCAAAATTACACCTTGGTTCTATGTAGCCTTTGGCAAAAGGTAATAATGCATAAAGAAACAAAAGAAAAAGCACTCAAAAGTTTCTTGCAATGAGAACATTTGTCACTTGGATATATCATGGAATAAACTCTGGGCAGAGAACCAAGGTAAGTAATTACACTGGCTCTAGTCCACATTTAAGACATGTACTATAGACCTTCTAAGTAGGAAAAGCTTATTGAGTTTTGTATCCAAATAATGAAGGGAAAAATGATTTTCTTTTTTTTTCTTGTATTTCAGGCAAGACCCGAAGTCCTGTTGGCAAGGCTATCTCTGTGGAACTTGAGAATTCCACATGTTCATTTTATGACAAATGAGCCAGAAATGATGGTTGGTCTTGATCACGGTCAGTAAAAGTCTTAGTAAGTACCATCTATGATCTCTTCAATATGGTATTGCTCAGTATTAGAACTAGAATTTTCATATAATCAGGCTGGTGGAAAGCTTGGTTATTATCTAATAAAACCTTCATTTTAAAGATGAGGAAACTAAGATGCAGAAAGACCCTTCCTTCCTTCTTTCTTCCTTCTTTCTTCCTTCCTTCCTTCCTTCCTTCCTTCCTTCCTTCCTTCCTTCCTTCCTTCCTGTCTGGGTAAAGGTGGGAAAAGAGATGCACAGATTGAATGAAGAATGGTAAACTGTAGGAAACAGATAAGTAGTATACACATTGGTTTGGGGTTGATATATTCAGATGTCTTTTTTTCTGGATGTAGGTAAGAGGTATTGGGAATGCCTCTGATAGATTTTGGGAATCATATAAAGGTGTCTCTTTGCTCTGAAAGCAGGACATAGAATTGGGCTCCATGGATCATAACATCATTTGGAGATAAAAGAAACCTTAGAATCTATGAAATCCAACCCTCTCACTGTACTGATGCCTCAGAAAGGGTAAATGAATTGATGAGGGTCAGAAAGAGAGTAACTTGACTCCAAGCTCAGCTCTTTATCTTCTACACCATCTCCTATGGTGGTATGAGACTAAGCCAAGGAGGCATACATTCTGTCTATGAGCTCCTGACGGGTCTAGACTTCAGGCTGAAAGGCTCATAGATTTTAGGATCAGAACTTTCATTATGGGCAGTTTTAAATCCCAATGTTTTGCCCATTCTTCAAAAATAGGAGAGGCAGACTTTTCTATTGCTAGTTGTCTTTAATAACATTCCTGTATAAGTACTCTAAGGTCAACATCATGGCCAGGAAGCTCCACTGGAGAGCCATCTTCCTTAATAACTGGCCTAGGTTCAAATCTGGCCTCAGACACTTCCCAGCTGTGTGGCCCTGGGCAAGTCACTTGACCCCCATTGCCTAGCCCTTACCACTCTTCTGCCTTGGAGCCAATACACAGTATTGACTCCAAGACGGAACCTTGTAGATGACACATTTTCTTCCATGCTCCTTTCTCATCTGGGATATCTAGGGATAACCTATACAGCCTAAATCCATTTTATATTCTAGTCAACTAGACTCCTTGCTGTTCTTCATGTCTGTATTCCTCAATTTTCACAACTGTATAATGAAGAGTTTGGAGTGGATGTCTAAAGTACCTTTCAATTCTTAATCATATGGTCCCATGATCTTTATATCCATTCCTTTTCCTTCTATATGTATTGTTAATAAGGACCTTTCCTTTGAGCCCTGTTCCTGCTACCTTCAATTCCTTACCACTTTTGTATATTAACTAAAGGGGGTTAATTTAGCTAGTTATAGAATTAGAATATTAGGTAGGAAAGTATTAAATAGTATAGGTTATCAACTTGATTTTTGTGGCAGGGAGATTATTTATAGTTTTAAGATAGATCATCCCAATTCCCTTCTCTTCCTCCCTTATCTAAATATAAATAATTATTTTAGTTTTATATATATATATACACATATATATATATATATATATAATTTCAGTATACTATTTCAGTATATAGATGTGCCATTGCAGACTATTACAAAAGAGTCTGCCTCAAAGAAGCACTCAAAGAGTCAGGAACCAATGGCATGACTGAATAGGGAGGGGATAAGTAGATAATTTCATAGGAAAGGATTTTTTTTGTTGTTTGCTGTTTTTGTTTTTTTGTCAAATGGACATTTTGTCATTTCTATACATAACACAGTCTGGACTGCCACTGTTACATTCTGTACTCTTGTCTTTAATTTCTTCTCAATAACATTCTGAAAAAGCTAAGATCTGAATTTGAATTCTAGGAATAATTAAATTCTTAAGAAACTGCAAATGACCAGTGTGACATTTTGGAGCAATAGCATTGTGCCCAGGGGAAGGACTTTGGCCTCTAAGAGACCCTGGTGAGTGAACAAACTAGATTCTCTTTTCACAAATTATACCCTAGGGGCAGGATGCCTGGTTTTTTCCTCTTTGTATTATTTTCTGCTTAACTTGGAGTCTCTTGTTCTGAATGATTAGACTCAATGAAAATTTCACAAGGTTAGCTCTTGAAAAAGAATGTGGAAATGGTGCAGATGCTTGCTTTGCCAAATTTAGATGGAAAGAACATTATGTTCAAGGCATAGAATAAAAAAAAAGTTGACTCTATTAGCTATGTTTTCTCAGGGTGTTAATCTAAAGCACCGTATAAATTTGATGACCATTGGTACAACTTAATGTTTTACTTCAGAATTTATTGTATTACCACCATTATATTCCATTAGTATTTATATTAAGCCCTATATAGGCTCCATCCTTAAGACAAAAAACAACTAATAAGTTTAATCAATCCACTAAAAAAAAAGAAATCAAATTTCTCATCTCATCGAAATGCATTATTTCATTTACTCAAGAGGTCAGTTTAACGAAAATATTTAATTCAATAGTCCTGTATTTTTATATGGCCTAGAATTTATAAGTCTAAACTATTTCAGTAAAAATAATAAGAAATTTAAATTTCATATTTAATTTCTAATGTATTAGATATTGGTAAATACAACTCGGGTAAACAAAAATTTTTTGGAGATTCTTAATAGCTTTTAAATGTGGAAAGTGTCTTAAGGCCAAAAAGATAGATAATCAAAGGCCTTAGAGAGTTACCTGAGACAATAAAGGTTAAATGCTCAAGGTCATAAAACCAATATGTGCAGAGGCATGATTTGAATCCAGGTTTTCATTATTTGAAACCAGCTGTCTATATAATGCAACAAGCTGTAATTCTGGGAAATATTGTTTTTCCCCTGAAAAACTGAGCCCTACAACTGACTACTCCCTTAGGTGACATTCTCCTTCTGGTGGGATGACTTTGTTTTAAATGGAACAATGGATAGTGCTCTACATGGAATCAGGAGTTCAAGTTCTGAGTTCAAATTCTGCCTTGGACACACTAGCCATGTGGCCCTTGGCAAATCATTTAACCTTTGTTTCCTTCATTTTCCTCATCTGGTAAATGGGGATAATAATTGGACCTTCCTCCCTTGGTTTGTTGTCAGAATAAAGTTAATTGTTATTGGTAAAGTGCTTGGGAAACATTAATGTGCTATGTAAAGGACTGGTTATTATTGTTGTTATGTTGTTGTTTGGTAGTGCTCAGTCATTCTGACTCCTTATATTTCTTGTGGACAAATAAGAATGAGTCTTGAAAAGTGCTGCAGTACTCACCTGTTATAACACAAGCCTGGAGCAGCGTATGATGGGGAGAGGAAGAGTGATGAAGGTTTCTGTGTACATTCGATATAACTGATTCTCAAATGGCATATCATTGCTCAGACATGTGCCTCAAAGTCTCACAAAGTGTACTGGGAATTATTTGGAATTTAATCTATGCTTTTCTGTATACAAAACAATAGATACATGGAAATTCCTTCTATTGTCCACTGCAATTCTTTTTTGCCCATATGTGCAACTTGTATAGTAGTAGGTCTCAAAACATACATTTTGTGTCCTCACGATGAATTGTACAGAACTTATGCTTATGCTCTTATGTAAGACAACTTATTATAGCATATGCATGCTTGAGCTGCCTGCCCCCAATTGTATGGAACTTACATTTCCAATTGGGTGAGTTTCCTAACTCTCTTTTTAGTGTGCCCCAAATTCTCAGGTCAAAGAACAGGAATTATTCACCAGGAGACAATCTTATCAGGTACTGACTTTTCTCACTATCATAGAAAGAGGCATAGACAAATATCACCGCCAGAAGACAATTTGTAAATTAACTTGGACCAACATCCTCATTTTCCTCATTTGGAAAATGAGACCCTAAAGAGTGAAGGAATGGAAGAAGAAGAATGGAACCCAGGTTTTGTGATTCTCTGGCATTTCTCTTTCTAGACTGCTCTTCTTCAGAGTCCCATCAAATATGGGAAGGAAGAGGGTAAAGATTGGTACCTAGAACATAGGATCACAATGGTTGACCCAGGCACCAGAATCTGAGCAATCATCCTAAAGGACTACTAATGCTACTCTAAGATGCCTTTTGGGAGAGTTTACACATTTAACAAACAAGCTCCAGAAAGTAAGACTTATAAGTGCTGATTGAATAGCAAAAAAATATGGAGTCAAAGAGAAATTCTTTGATTCCCTACATGCTCTTGTTCATGAACTGTGTGGGAATGCCTAGAGAACTTGATTCCACACTGGAGAGAAATCACAGTAACAGATGATTTTCTAAGACGCAGTAGTTTCCATCAGAACAATTCAAAAGTTCCCATGAAACCCTGAGCTCATTGTAGCACCGAAAATTCCATCTGAACTGAACAGCAATAGCTCTGATTAGATTTTCTATTTAATTATGCTTCATTTCATTCTGTTCAAAGGAAGGTTGACCAACCCTCCCAGGCTGCTTTGCCCAATGTCATTAGATGCTTCATTTTTGTATTTTGTTGCAGGACCTTTGTAATTTCTTTTCAGTTGGTTTCTGGAGCCACCCTGGCCATTTAATTGATAGCTTTGATAACACTGTGACCAGCCATTGCATATTTTTCTCAGCTCCCAATGCCGTAACCCTGTGTACATATCCTCCTACATGTAAACTATCTATTTTACTGAGATTATGTTTGGCACTACTAAAGACATGTTAAGGTGTCTGCTCTGTGTTTTTTTTTTCCTGAACTCATGGTTAAAAACATATTATGACAGAACTAAGAAATGCAGAATATAGGATTCATTTGTCAGTATTTCCCATCCATTTCATTTTCTTACAGTCCCCTAACAACAACGCCATGGCATCTTTCTGTTAGCTGCTTTTTTCCTTTTTCCCTTTCACAGAAAGGAGCCATTTTAGATGTACTCAATAGCCACTAGAAACAATTTTCCCAGCTTCTGATTTTTTCTTGGTGTAGAGTATCAAATACATTTTCAGTTAAGTGCTTAGTTTAAAAGTTGACTCTTGTCTTCTAGTAGGATTGATTCCAATTGTCTAAGGTTCCTTTGACATCAACGTGGAGGCAGGAGCATGATTCCTGCAAATACTCCACAAACAAAACAAGTTTTCTATCTTCTAAAAGTTCATTTGGGGAGGTTAATGGGACATGAAAAGTGACATGTAGTAAAAACAATGGCCAGTAGTGAGCAGCAAGGAGTCATGGATAGGGAGCAAGATATGTCAGATGGTGATGCTGATGGAAGAACCTCTGAGGTACAGGGTAAACTTCTCCAGGCTAATAGTATCTAATG
Organism: Monodelphis domestica; assembly: GCF_027887165.1. Classification (NCBI taxonomy): domain Eukaryota; kingdom Metazoa; phylum Chordata; class Mammalia; order Didelphimorphia; family Didelphidae; genus Monodelphis; species Monodelphis domestica. Next base: position 669,981,688 of record NC_077227.1, on the reverse strand, counting down.
CCTTTATTTATCTAGTCTGACCCTTCATCAGCTGAGCTATCCTCCTTGGCAGAATTACTATTTGGTAATGGTACCTCAAAAAGGTGAAACCTCAAACTGAATCTATTATCATGGAAGATTTTCTCAACAGTGAAAGGGACACTAGAACAATTAACTGCCATCTTTGTTTTCAAGAGTACACTTCTATTGCTTTAGCTGCCAATAATATCAAGGGGAGGATTTTATTTATTTTTTATTTTGCATTACAGCATCTAAAAGAGTGCCTAGCATCCACTAGGCACATAATCAGGATGCCTTCAGAATTAGAAAGAATAAAACTGAATACAGCCTAATACTACTTTAACTTTTTGATTGCCCTATCAACCAGTTGGTTTGTAGTAAGTTAGCCATCAAGTAAAATCCCTAGATTTCTCCCCCCCCCCCCCCATACGAATAATGGTTAGTCCTCTATTTTGTATTTTACAGTTGGATAAAAAATAAATTATCAGCACTCACAGCCATCTCTAATGAGTTTAATTCCACTATCTGTGCCTGTTAGGTTAGTCAAGATTTCTCTGACTTTCGTGATTCAGAAATTATTCAGAAATATCCCATGCCAATCTGATAATTGAAAAATATTTTGAACAGGACAGGATAGTTAGATATGAGTCAACCCTAACTTCCAGTGTTCGAGTAATGTGTTCAGTCACAGAATATTTTGGAGAGATCCTCTGTGTTTACAGAAAGTACAGGTTTTTCAGATGCAACTGTCATGCAGTACTTAGTGTAATGATCTTTCTGATTTGTTTGTTTGTTTCTTTCACTTCATTTTGTTTTGCTGCTTATCTAGGGCATAAGACACAGAGCTGTATTTGACCATCCAAAAGAGTAAAACTCCATATTAATGATAAAATATAAAATCAGTTGGATATATCTAGGGATTGAGATGTGCTATCTAATAATAACTTCCTTTGAACCCTTACAATATCCTCTCTAACTATACTGGCAATATTTTTCACTGGTAATTGAGTGAGGAATAGTTTTGTTGTTAAATTGATCAAGTAACGTAGATGCAATATACTGAAAAAGGAAGAATGTCTTCTTTTGTCTTGTTTTCTTGAAATGACTTTATAAAAGGCTCCAAAGAATATGCCTTAAAATAATACATGTATTTTTTTTCTTTTTTTTTAATATATTTTATTTGATCATTTCCAAGCATTATTCGTTAAAGACATAGATCATTTTCTTTTCCTCCCCCCCACTCCCCATAGCCGACGCGTAAGTCCACTGGGCATTAGATGTTTTCTTGATTTGAACCCATTGCTTTGTTGATAGTATTTGCATTAGAGTGTTCATTTAGAGTCTATCCTCTGTCATGTCCCCTCAACCTCTGTATTCAGGCAGTTGCTTTTTCTCGGTGTTTCCACTCCCATAGTTTATCCTTTGCTTATGAATGGTGTTTTTTTCTCCTGGATCCCTGTAAGTTGTTCAGGGACATTACACCGCCACTAATGGAGAAGTCCATTACGTTCGATTATACCACAGTGTATTAGTCTCTGTGTACAATGTTCTCCTGGTTCTGCTCCTCTCGCTCTGCATCACTTCCTGGAGGTTGTTCCAGTCTCCATGGAACTTCTCCACTTTATTATTCCTTTTAGCACAATAGTACTCCATCACCAACATATACCACAGTTTGTTCAGCCATTCCCCAATTGATGGGCATCCCCTCATTTTCCAGTTTTGGGCCACCACAAAGAGCGCTGCTATGAATATTCTTGTACAAGTCTTTGTGTCCATTATCTCTTTGGGGTACAGACCCAGCAGTGCTATGGCTGGGTCAAAGGGTAGATATTCTTTTAGCACCCTTTGGGCATAGTTCCAAATTGCCCTCCAGAATGGTTGGATCAGTTCACAGCTCCACCAGCAATGAATTAATGTCCCTATTTTGCCACACCCCCTCCAGCATTCATTACTTTCCTTTGCTGTTAAATACATGTATTTTTTAAAGAGAACATGGATAGGGAATGGCCTTCTAAGGGTATGATTGTGTCTTGATTTTTAGGCAGCAAGGTGGCACTGTGGATAGAGGAATGGAAACGCATTCAAATCTCACCTCTGTTACAATCTGTATGACTTTGAGCAAATCACTTAGCTCAGTTTCAATCATTAAATGGGAATATTAATAAAACCTATATCCCAGGATTGTTGTGAGTATCAAATGAAATAATATGTAAAAAGTTATTAAAATTAAATTTATTAAAATTATTATTTTTGCAGTAGATTTCTAACTTTTAAGGATCATCTCAGGAAGAGTTACTTCCAGGTTCTTTAAACAAACACATCTTGGTGCAAATACAATCCTGGAATAATCAGGGATTCTTCTTGAAATCCATCAGAAAATTGACATACATTCCTCGTGGAGGTGGAGAAAGCTTATTTTCGATTTTCTTATTAATAATTTCCATTCATAAAATAAAATAAAACCAGAAAAAAAAGAATCTAATTGGCTTTCGTGAAGAGCTGCTGCTGACAAATAACTCAGAGATCTGGGAAGATGGGCTTGACTTCTCTGAGCCTCTAAACTGATTCATTCACCTGGAAAAGCAATGTCAGCTCCCATATTCTCTCCTATCAAATAACCCAAAGTGATTTATAGACTCAACCAAATTGAAATCTGTATTTCTGACTTGCTATGTGTCTCTCATAATCTTTTTTTGTTTTCCTCTTACAATAAATCCTAATTGGAAATCCCACTAAGAAATATTCAGCAAACATCTTAATGGTAAATTTCAAGTAACAGGAAATGTCACAATGTGGAATGTGCAGGGCTATATTCTGATGAAACATATGATTAAAACAGCTGTAATTGTGTTGAATATTTGTCTCATTGCCCAGTCTAGGGAGGAAAAGGGAAAAAAAAAAGCTCCACCAGCAAACAAACTCAACTAGCCAAATAGTTTCTGGAAATTTTCATCCAAGGACATTTCTTAGGATTGTAAATATGGCATAGCACATATTCTGCATCTCATTTTGTTTTAAGAATGGTGTGATCCCCAAATGCTCCCTCAACCTTTTGAATGTCTGTTTAAGAAGTGACAAACTATGGGCTTAAATTATCCTAATTTTATTGAATTGAACCTTCTACTCCCCTATAACCTTGATGGAATTAGATTGTCTTAGAGAAGGGGCCATCTGCATTAATTTCAATGAAAAGTGATCTGAACTTAAGCCAGAAAGATGGGATTTAGTCCTCCCAGGGACACATTATTACATCTTTAACATGGGTGTGATCAAGTTTTCAGAGAAGAGATTCTAGCTTCCAGATTTTTTAAAAGCATTTTTTAGGATTTAATAACATTAAAACACAGGGACTATCATTTGCTTTAGCTCATTTTCTTTTATATTCTCATTTCAAAGAGATGCTGATAATTGTATGATGGTATTAAATAGAAAAGGAACTCTCTCTCAAAAAAAGTTAGTTATGCTAACACAAGATGAAAAATACAGATGGTAAGGGGTGGGGGAGGAAGGGTTAGTAGATGGGACTTTCCTAAGCAAAAATTGAGGGACTAAAAATTGTTAAGCATAGCAAAATTTAACTAAGAGCTCTTAACCTTCAACCCCACATTAGACAGAAAGCAAATACATGTCATGATGAGCTCCTTTAGGTTGGAGGTTAAGAGATATTTAACATTTAAGAGTAAAAGAAAAGAAATACTCTGCAAAGCAAGTAGTTTATGCTCTATTTGGCTACTGTACAATGAATTATAGAATGAGGCCTGAAATGGAGATGATGCTATTTCAGTGGCAATGTCCCAAATCTATAAGCCACAAGGGACTGATTAAAAAGCCTTCCTAAATTTTTACGGAACTGCTAAATGGGCCCACCAATTAAGGAATTTTTCCAATCTGTCAAATGTTTTTTTTTTCTTCTTTCCATGACCTCACATGCCTTTTTGCTAGGAGGGATTTCCTACATTCCTTTTCTGAACACAGTTCAATGTATACATAAGAATTTGCCATTCTGCTACCTAGCAGAGAGGATGTTTTTGTAAGGTCTTAAGATAATCATATCAAGAGGGGAGTCACTTCAAGGACCACAGTTCCAGCTACTGACAATTTCACAAAACTGCCACTCCTGCCCCTTAACCCTGAGTAACCACCTCAGGAAGTGGCCCATCACACAGCTTCATCTGGACAGAAATTTCATGCTTCTCAGAGTAGAAATCAGCATGATTTAGCAGAGGCAATAAGCTGTGATGGAAAGTGCACTAGTCTAGGAGTCAAAAACACTTCAAGTCCTAGTCCTGGCATTTGCTAAGTATATGATCTTGTCCAAGTGAAATAAAAACAAACTATGAAATTTAATATTTATGTAGCAATTCAAGGTTTACCTAATTTCATACAAACATTTTCTCATTTTAACCTCACAATAGCTTTGGGAGATATGCATTATTATTGTCTCCATTTTAAAGATGAGTAAACTGAGACAGATAGGGATTAAATGATTTGCCTTGGATTATAGCGCTAAATTTCTGAAGGTGGATTTGAACTTCTTGACTTCAGGTTGAATGCTTTATCCACAGTACCTTGGAGCTTCCACTAAAGCTTCCTAAGTCTCATATTCCCATCTTTAAAACTAAGATGATGCCAGACAAGGTTGGTGTAATGAACAGATGAAATAATTTAGAGGAAGCACTGTGTAAATTAAAACAATTCAAGACTATTAAAGCAACATTTGTATGCACCTTCTTCAGACACAATGCTCAGTTGTTGGGGACAAAAGACAAAAACCCTATTGTCCCTATTCTCAAGGTTACTTTCCTTGCAGGGTTGAGGGGAGTAAGTGTAAAAATACTTTAAAAAACAAACTTTACTTTTTTGGAGGAGATCTTGAGCAAATGGGTGGGTTAAGAAGAGCTTCCTGAAAAAGGTGGCAATTAGGCTAAATATTGAAGGAGAAAAGGGATTCTGGGAAATGAAAAAAGAGGGAATGTATTGAGGATAGGATGGAGAGCCTTTACAAAATCTATAATATAACCACCACCAAAATAAAGGAACTAGTAAAGCAGATATTGTGATTAAATAATTTGAAAGCTTTTGCTATTTCACCTGAAGCTACGTTATATGAGACAATCAGAAACCATGAGTGTTCAGTTATTGCATAGTAAGAGGCAGCTAAAAAAGAATTTACTTATTATGGATTAGCTTAACACAGCTATTTACATGGAACTGGACTTTGGTTTCTATCTGTCTATTCAGGAATACCTTTCTATTTAAGGGTCTAATATGGTCTCCCATTATGTTCTTATTCTTATAGGCTCATCTGGAGAAATAAAAGTTAAGGATGTCCCTGCCAAGTTAGAAAGATTTTAAGCTGCTTCTCAGTGATGAACGTGCAGGTCTGTCTTCTGAGGACCATCCTAGCTATGTTTGTAAAGACTCATCATCAGGTGGGCTGGAGAGATGGCAATGGATTTTTCATCCAAAATAACTCACAAAGGTGGTACCACGAAGGAACAGAGCTTAATGATCTCTCTCTCTCTCTGTGGAAGGAGGAAATACAATGACAAAAGGATGAAATATTCAAGGGCAGGGGTAATTCATTTGATCCTTTGATACAATTTTCAACTATGACATTAACTTACATTCCATTGCCTTTATTATTTAGAGACAATTCTTTTTTAATAGGGGAGGGGTGTCAGTAATATGAGTTTCAGCTTGCAATATTAAAGATATTTGGATTTTTTTCATATAGTCCAATTTATTAGGCTGTTTCTTCAGTCTTCCCCTTTCTCCAAAATTGATACCATCTGCGGTAAACTGACAGTTAAGGATTGTATATTGGAATTTTGTGGAAACTTTGTTTCATTTATTATCATTGATTAAAGCAGTTAAAAAAATAATGTGTGTGGTACCATTGTATCAGTCTTCTCCTATCTGTTTCCCTAAAACAATTTCCTTATACACACTGGGGTGAGCACTTGCTCATCATTCCATCTTTATCAAACAATTAGTTTGCTAGTGATTCTATTTTGTTACAAATCACACACAGGATATCATTAGCTCAGAGGAGTAAAAATTACAATTGACAATGAAGAAAGGGAAGTATCAGGAAGGCATGAGCAGATTGTGACATAATGTCAACAGTAACTGGCACGGGAAATTGTATTTTAAAAATCAAGAACATATATAACTAGAATAGACCTGGACAATTCACATACTAAGAGTGAAAGATAACAGATGTAAAGCTCAAATAGCAAATCCATATCCACAAACTATTAAGAGATCCAGAGGAAGGCTAAAGGCATGTTGTGTAGCTTCAATGGAGATTTCCCCAAAAGATACTGGAAAAGAATATACAGAATAAGAAAGAATAAAGAGATTGTGATTGACACAAATTTAGAAATGCCTTCATAACTTGAAATTGAAGTCCTATTAAAATTACAGATTTGTTTCATGTAGCTGCCAGAAGTCATTGTTATCACCTAGGATATTTTTGCAAAGGCATGCTTTTATTCTTCTTTAAAGCTATTAGATAGCTAATTGTTTCACTTCAAAGGAGGCTGGTCTTTTAATCAAGCAGATCAAAATTCAAATCTTACTTCAGATACTCTTACTAGCTGTGTGGCCCTGGGTAAGTCACTTAACCCTGTTTGCCTTAATCAACCAGAGGAAAAAATGGCAAAACATTGCAGTAACTTTGCCAAGAAAATTCCATGGACAGTATTGGCATGCTATGGTTCACAGGGTCATAAAGAAAAGGTTACAACTGAACTAAAACAAAATTACCTTTCTTTGCTGTCTTTCTTGACTAGAGTGTTCTTGACATTTTTTTTTCCATTCTAACATTTTCATTCTTTCCATTTACCAGGGATCCTAAGTGCCCCATTAATCTTCCATCAAGTGAGCAGTTTCCTGAAGGTGTTGAACTCATATGCTCCCACGGAACAGGTGGAAAATCCCTGGTTGATGGCAAAGCCCCAAGTTCACCTTAGCACTCAGAATGTGAATTACTAAATTTTCAGTGAGAAAAAGCTACAGAAAATTACCCACTTTTAATTAATGGGAGAATATGATTGTTTTTGATCAGTGGCCAGGAAAAAAGAAAAACCCTAAACTAAAAATCATATAAACATTCACAGAGTGCATAAAAGAACGAAAAGAATCTTTTAAAACATCAAAGTAATATAATCATTTATTCATTCTAAATTCTTTTCTGAAGGTTTCTAAGAAGTCATTTATCTCAATGACATACAAAAGTCAAAACTATTCTTTCAAGACATTCCTGTACCTCACTATACTTCCTCCTTATTTCTCTACTTCCCCAAAATCTGGCACTAGTGGGTGCAAAATTCAAGGCAGGCCTGGGTGTTCCCTCCTCCCCTTCCTCTTTCTTCATATTTTAATATTGGGAATATAAACACTGTTGTCACAACTAGAAACAGATGAATTAGGCGGTTGGGATCTTGAAGTGGTGGCAAGTTTCAGGCAAGCTATAAATAGATAGCAATTTCACTATGAAAGGAAGAAAGGACTCTGGTGCATCTTCTTCAGAAGCTTCCTCTGTTCTTTCCCCATCAGACTTTTTTTTTAATATATTGACATTACTTTTCCCCTACCTTTAGTCTATACTTAATGTGTTATTTCAGTATTGTAGAATGCATGTATGAGATAGTAGCTTCCAAATATATGAAGTTTGGGGACCTGGAGAGAGAGCCCCAAATTTGGCGGTAATATACTTGGGTTCAACTTAAGTCTTTGCTACCTAATTGGGCAACCTTGGGGAAAGTCCCTCCAATTCTCTAGCCTGTAAAATGATGGGTCTTGGTGGAGATGACTTGTAATTTTCTTTTTGGGTGACATGTTCAAAAGTCCCATGATTTTGTATTTATAATTGTATATTGTTCAATGAACTACCCTGGACACTGTGGATGCAAACTAATATAAGAATGAGTTGATACTGGAGCAGTTGTTTAGCTCAGCGAATTGAGAGCCAGAACCAAAGACAGAACTTCCTAGCTTCAGATCTGGTCTTAGACATTCCCTAGCTGTGTGACCCTGGGTAAGTCATTTAACCCCCATTGCCTTGCCCTTACCACTCTTCTGCCTTGGAACTAATACACAGTATTGATTCTAAGAAAAAAAGGTAAGAATTTTAAAAAGTAAAGAATGAGTTGACAGCCTCTAGGAGTTTTTAATCTCGCTGGGTATATAAACATGTGAAAAGCTAAGTATTGACTCGATAGTGAAAACATTTCATTACAATAATTAAAGGGACATCAGAGAAATCCATAAAAATTACTGAGAAGTACTTTAGGGGAACAAAGGAAGGAGCTAAAAGGATTCTAGGATCATGGATCTAGACTCAAGAAGGGATCTTTGTGGTTTTATGCTTCAACCTCCTCAATTTACAGATGAGGGAACTAGAACTCAAAGGAGTTGAGTAATTTGTCCAGTCTCTTATACACTAAGTAAGAAAGTTAGGATTTGAATTCAGGTCTCCTAATTTCAACTGCAGCATAATTTTAATTGTACCATGTTGACTTTTAGTCTAAGGACTCACAAAAAGGGAAATTTATCCTGAAGGAAGATGGATTTGAAAAGCCAAAAAGAAAGAGAAAGGATTATTTTGAACAATAGGCTATGGAGTTGGAGAGTGAATTAGTGTTCATCTAATTTGGTGGTTCTCAAAGTGGGGTCAAGGGACCACTGGAAGTCTCTAAACCTTTTTAGAGCATCTAGGAGACCAAATCTATTTTCATAGCTACAGTAAGTTGTATGAATTTCTAATAATATATATATGGCATAAACAAAAACTTGTTGAAATCTTCCATATTTGGAAGAGACTAAAGAGGACCTCAGACCAGAAAATATTGACTCATTGACCTAGTCCAACAATCTCATATACTTATGGCCTAGCAAATACACTAGAGAGGTTTGCAATTTCCCTTTCTAGTTCATTTTACAGATGAGGAAACTGAGGTAAACAGGGTCTAATGTTAACTCCAGAGTAACAGCCAGTAAGTGTCTGGGCCAGATTTGAATCCAGGAAGGTAAATCTTCCTGATTTTACACCCTGCACACTCTCCCACTAGCTGCTCCTAGAAAATGATGCTCATTCTATAAAGTATCCATAAACTCTCAAAAATGAACAACAAAAGACCCAATCCCAACCCATACCTTCAATTTCATGTTCTTATATGCAGTTACTCCAGCTACTGCCCTGCCATTTCCAATCAGAATTAATTATTATAGATGGTGTTTATTTGGTCTCTCATGAGTTAATTAAGAAGGAATCTTAACCAAGAAAGGTAAGAAGGATGCGCCGTGTCTGTGTTAGGAAGAAGAAAAATAAATCTGTTTCCTCTCTGTGTAAAATAAGCAGAATTAGTTTGATAACCCAAGACCTTCTCCATCAGAATGAGCATGTTTGCCAGAACCTCATGAGACACATTTTGGCCTAACAATAGTCTTGCCTCTCGCTGTGGACTTGCCATCTAACAGAGTCCTCAATCTTACTTTGCTTTTCAGTGATAAGAGAGGCATTTCCCCTATATATTTTAAGTGCTTCAGAGAGTGATTATTCTTTAGCTGATAGACTCCATACAACAGCAGACTGTAATCTCTGACGTGAGAGAACAAGATTTGTAGTTTGCTCTAGTATAATGCTAAAAACGGCAGGATTGAGGAGACATTCCATTTTGGTGGGCAAAAAGAGAGAAGACTGCTGTGTCTTGAAGTTGAGAGTCAGTGGGAAAAGTCCTTATATGGGAAAGAAATAAATATAGTAGATACTGCATAAAAAGATAGCAGGAAAAAAAAAGCAAGAATCTAAAGGTAATATGAAGGTAATTAAATATTGGTTGTGAGAAAGGGCAAAAATTCCTTAATATTCACTCCAGGGAAGATCTGGGAAAAGAGAAGTATTGGGAAGACAGTAGTGGAAGCACCAGTACTGGTTGGTGTTATCTTTGACTCTTCCCTCTGTTTCCCACCCTCTTAATAAGACTCCAAGTCAGTGAGGTGTTTCAGCAGATAGAGTCAGGCCCAGTAAGGTACTGGGTTCAAATGTGATCTTAGACACATTCTAGCTTTGAGACCTTGGGCAAATCAATTAATCCCCTTTGCCTAGCCCTTACCACTCGTCTGCTGTAGAAACAATACTTAGTATTGATTCTAAGGTAGAAGGTAAAGGTTTTTTTTTTTTTTTTAAAGACTCCAAGTCCTGTGGTCGATTCTACTTCTGTGATAACTTTGGTAGCTGCCTCAATTATTCACTTTTCAGGCTCTACCCTGGTTCAGAACCTCATCACTAGTCTCTTGAATTATGCTAATAACTCTCTCCTGATCTCTCTGTTGCTTGTCTATCTCCCTTCACTTGGTTATCATTCCAGTGCACAGACCTGACCATGCACAAAAGCCATCAGTGATTTCCCAATTAAAATGTTTTGGTCCAAGATTCTGAGTGCCATAATTTGACCCTAATCTGACTTCCTAAACTTGTGTATCTCTTTTGTACTCAGACATCTCTATGCACCCAGGGACTCTTGGTTTCATGCCACCACCAGAACTCCTGAGGGCAGCCCCAGACAGATTAAAAGGTAACTATGAAATGTTTGACAGGATATATATATATATATATTATATATATATATAAATACAAATATAATAAAACAGAGATAATGTTCATTTGGGGTTTTCTTAGTCAATATGCTGCCTTTAGGGGGATGTTTCTATTTGACTTTAATGCTCCTGAATATATCACATTCAAACTGAAAAACTTGTCTTTGCTTAGCTTTATGTGGATCTTTGTTGGATCCCCAACAATTTAGCATTGCTTCTCTTTAAATCTCTAGACTGGTTACTTATATTTGAATTGTTAAAATACTGGTGTCTGTGATGAAGAATGAACTTTCCTCAACCAAATTCCCAACATTGCACATCCCAAGGGGTCCCTCTCTTTATCTTCCCATCCTCCCAACTCATCCCACTAGGTTATACACATAAACACACACACTTTTGTTATTTCAAGGATGTAAGGATCCTTGAGGTCATCAGTCTGGATGTCTTACCATGAAATATACTCTTATCTCCATCCCAACTTTGGTGAATGGCTTTCATGAATTGCCCACACAGTGCTACCTCCCCCAAATTTTATCACCGGCTTCCTTTATCATGACAAACATCTCTAAATGTCACTATCCTGGTTCTTGATGAGCATTCAGTCCCCATTACCAAAATTTAAATCTTTCTTTCTTGAGGGGACTGCCAGAACCCGTGGTTCACTTAGAGGACTAAGATGGGCTCACTTCCTTGCCACAATAGGACATCAGATTAGGATTTTAGTAAGAGCATTCATTAGTCATGGAAGTCACTTCATAACTTTTTCTTAATTAAAGTCAAGTAAAATGAATACAAGAGAGATAATAAAGGAAAAGACCTTGGAATATGGTAGCTACTCGCTTTACCATGCTCAGCTTTCTTGTGTCACTAGGGAAGGCAGAACTCTATTGAAGCCAATGCTTGCGATACTCTCTCTGCTTTTGTCAAAAGTGGATCTCTTCATGTCCTTCTTACAGTCTTAGATAGGGCAGGAATAGATTCAATATAATGAGTTCAATAGGTTGTCAACACGGAATCGAAAAATTCTGAACTTATAGCCTAGTAAGATCTGATGAACCCCAAGTTTTAGGTCTAGCTTGTAAGTAAGTTGGTAACCCCAAAGTTTGTTCCCTTTTCCTATGAGAATCCATCCTGAAGGGAATCTCAGGCTAGCAATTTCAGACTGAATAATGGACCCTATTGTATCATAGACCCTTTCTCAAGAAGACCCACACCTGGGCAGGGACCATCCTTTTAGTATCCAGTGTAAGCAGTCCCTTTCCTTACACCCTAGCTTTTAGCTGTGATTTTTTTCCCAAGCTAGATGGTATTCTGTCAGTATAATTTGGACTTTCCCATTTTCTTTGTAACTATAGTGATGTCAATCATCTTTCCCTGGCACTGGATTTCCCCCAAATGGTATAGAGGTTCCCCAAATTCTTTTGTTCCTTGGAGTTGTTAATCCTGCTTGGTTGACTCTTCCAGGGGTCAGTATCCAGAACATCCAGAGTTCAATCCTCAGACTCTGTGTGATTGTTAGTGTGCAGCTCTGTGTGGAGGTCTACTATTGCACTGAACCCCTTTTCCTTAATTAAAGAGTGGTTTTTCTGACTACTTAATAGTTCTGTTTTTCCAAGTCAACAAGGTTTAATATAAAATAGAAGTGCTCACTGAAAAATGTACTTGATTATCAATGATTTTTTGCACAAATGTATATATGAAGAGGCCTGAGTGTTTGCTGATTGATGTATTAATAATCAGAATAAGCCAAAAATCAGTGCTATGTTAAGGAACCAGCCATTTATTAATTGTAGCCATCTGCTATAATTGCAATTGTCTAATATCATTCATTAATAGAACAAGCAAACAATTATAAGAACAAAGTATGATTTAATTCTTTTAAGGTTTTTTAAAGTGTGTATATATGTACAGAATCAAAGGAAGGAAATAAACATTTATTCAGTGTCTACTAAGTGTTATAACTTGCACTAAGCACTTTATACAAATATTCTCTAATTTGATCCTTACAACAGCCCTGCAAGGTAGTTGCTGTTATTATCTCCATTTTATAGTTGAAGAAACTAAAATAACTAGAAGGTGAGTGACTTGCCCAGGGTCACACAACTAGTAAGAAGCTGAAGCTCGATTTGTGCTGAAATCTTTCAGACTTCAGACTTAACACTATCCATTTGGACGAGAGAGAGAGAGAGAGAGAGAGAGAGAGAGAGAGAGAGAGAGAGAGAGAGAGAGAGAGGGAGGGGCGGGGGAGAGAGAGAGTGTCAGAGACAAAGACTGTGTCTTAATAGTTGAAGGAAAGATACTTTAACCTGAAACTGAATTGATAATTATTGTTGTCACAGAGGACTTCATAAGATCATAGAATCATACTGGAAGAGAACTCAGAAGCTCTCTATTCCCAGTATTTGTTTGATATAACCAATGAGATTAAATTGCTTATCCAAGATCACCCAGGTAAGTGTCCAAAGGAAAATAAAAACAGCCTTCCCATCTTTCCCCAAATTTGAAGAGAAAGATGTCCTACAAAAGAAGGACATCAAGGCTGGAAAAAGTCCCTCCCCTACTGCCAATTCAAAAGCATCAAAAAACTTCAAAGGAAAGCAGATGGGGATTGCCAGTCTTGAACGATAACTTGTGAGGCTTTTTTTTTAAATCAATTTAACAAAATAGGGCAGCTAGATGGCACAATGGATAGAGTGCTGGGTCCTGGGTTTATGTTTTCAAATCTGGCCTCAGATACTTACTACCTGGGAAATCTGAGGATCTTGTTTTCCTCATCTACAAAATGGAGAGGAGAGATTTAGATTGGATCACTGCTAAAATACTTCCCATCTCCAAATCCTCTGATTGATGAAATACAAGGTCATTTCAAGCCTTGTCACTGCTTCTCTTCTTTTCAGTATGCTTATTTATGTAAATATCTCAAAAAGAGGGGGATGTGCCATCAGCAAGCAGCTGCCTGGCTGATGGCATTTTGGACAGCAGCCAGAGACCAAACCTCTGTTTAAAACTAGAAATGCTCAAAGGAAGATGCCAAGAAACAGCTCCCTTCTGCCAGATGAGGTTTATGGCACGTGCCATGGACACAAGGCAATGGTCAGACAAAGAATGAAAATGTGGTTGCCTCCAGTTTAATTCCACCAGACTGGCTGAATTAAAGGACAACAAGTCAACCATGTAATCAATTACTGCCACTTTCAACAGTAAATTTAGCTCTTTGGTTCCTCATTACAATTCTCTACCATATTTTTGATTTTACACTAAATATTCAGCATCCCTTATGCATTCTTGGTTTTTGCTATTGGGCTTCCTATCTCTCATTTGTGCCAGCATTCATTTTAGCCTTTAACAAAATTTCAGGGAAAGAATCTAACAGTAATGACAAATGCCACCCTCCCTTTACATCTGGTTTGGCAGTATTAGTGACTTGATAAAATGTCTTACCATTGCTCCAAGGCAGGAATTCTATTCCTGGGGTTTGTGAACTTAAAAGCAAAAACATTTTGCCAATGGCATTTCAATATAATTGGTTTCCTTTTTAATGTTGTGCATTTTATTTTATTTAAAATTATTATTTTGAGAATAAGTCCATAGACTTCACAAGACTTCCAAATGGGTCCATTCCACAAAATATTAAGAACTCAGCTTCTCTAGAGTCTGTTCTCAGAGATGATTATAAATTCATCCTTCCTCCAGCTGTTTCTGTTAAACTAGGCTTGCAGATTCTGGTCCACTGTGCCTGGGCCAATCTGCATGGATAATTGATTTAATGTCATCCAGAAAAAGACACCTGTTGATTCACCCTGGCGTCCTTTTGTCACTCATAGTTCCTTAAGGTTACTACCCTAGATTAGATATTAGGGTAAACTGTATAGAAATGGCTAGGTCGAGGACTTCTGCTGAAACACACTGCAATGTGTTAGCTTGGACATATGCTCTTCATTAGCTCTGCAGGGATATTCTACTGTATAACAGCTGGTCTACAACCTTTAAACCCTTTGCACATGCCAGAAGTTCCATATTACTGTTTCTGGAACAGCTGTGCAGCTGATGGTGAGGTAAATCACAAATCACTTTCCACCAGTCCTAAGAAGTTGTGTGTGTGTGTGTGTGTGTGTGTGTGTGTGTGTGTGTGTGTGTGTGTTTGAGGCTCGAGCACACAGGCTGGCATTATTACTATTCGGGGCTACCACTCCTTTACCTCAGGAAGGTAAAGTTCAAAGCCAGGGACCTTGATGTGGGACAAGACCAATGGATCCCCATTTTTGTACCACAATTGCAAACTATGCCAACTCTCCTTCTCCTGCCCTCATGCCAATATAATCCCATTTGCCCCTTATTTTGTTGTTTAATGCGACATCACTTGAGTGTGCAGTTTCTGAGATAGAACATCCTATTGATGTAAACGCCATAGGAACATGGAAAGACTTCTCTGATGAACTCAATCGCTCATCATCTCATCTTTCCCAGACTGCCTGATCTCAGCTCCCATGGTGGTCTTTCCATGGCCAGGTTTTAGGTTTCAGACCTGGTCTATCTTCCCCAGGAAGAATGTGAGCTCCTTAAAGAGAGATCATATCTACTTTGTCTTTCTATCCTTAGGCTAGTCTTTTTCTTACAATCTGTGCTTAAAGAATGCCTACTGAATGAATTCATTTGCATTGAATAAAATTTTATTCAATTGAATAGATGAAGTGTCTTTTCTGTACATCTCAGTCCATGCATAAAAAGAAACATTAGGAATAATTGAGGCTTTGCAAACTATAGATATAGAGAATTTTACTAATTAGTAAAAGAAAAGGTCAAGGTAAAAAAAAGGAGAGAAAAAATACATTTCTTTGGTTTTCTCCTTCCTTATGGGACAGAGTTAGACTCCCTGTTTTTTGACTCCAGAGCTACCATTTGTGACTTGAGTCATAAGGAAAAGGCTTGTCTTCTCAGCAATACAAGAGGTAAGACACTTGGTGGGGCGTAGTGGTGGGTCTGGGAGACTTTAGGAGGGACAGAGTTGGGAAAGGCTTCTCTAGAGTATGGAACAGCCAGTTAATTAGGGAAAGACTGCATTACTGAAAGAATACCTACTCGAATGAGGATAGGTAATATGAATTTGTAATGTATCTTGTCAGCAGAGATGTGAGATTTCCCCTACTTCCTTCATCCTATCTTGATCAAGTATTAATGAAGGGATCATATAGGTGGGTTCCATGGATTGAGAGCCAGTCTTAGAGATGGGGGGCCCTGGCTTCAAATCTGATCTCAGAAACTTCCTATCTGTGTGCTCCTAGGAATGTCACTCACCTCCCAATAACTAGTCCTTCTCACTCTTCTGCCTTGGAAGCAATACACAGTATTAATTCTGAGATGGAAGATAAAATTTGTTCATTTGTTTGAAAGTTGTAATGGAGAAGGTAGGGGGTAAGAGAAACACATGGTTCAGCTTTGGGAAGAGATGACCAGTTGAGCAAGGGTGAAATAGCTACTGAGTTGACTAGAAAAGGAAGAAAGTGAAGTCAGAAATGGGGTAAGGACCCAAGAAAATATTAAGGGAGTAAAGCATTGGAGTGAAGGTGAAGATGAAGTTTAGAAAAGTGACCTCTTCATTCCCTACTCTTAGAAAAGCCCTCACTGGCTATATTGCCAATATGACCCTAGTTCTAAAGAAGCAGTATAACACCCTGGAAATCAAATATCTGTGTTTTCTGTCTCTGGAGTCACCACATGGAAAATGTGGTGACTCCAGAGACAGAAAACACAGATATTTGATACTTCACAAATCAGGGTTGCAGATGGAGACAACGTGTTGAGAGAATCAATGATCTTGTTGTCAGAGGACCTGGGTTCAAGGTTGCCTCTGATGGACCCTGCTTCTCTAACTTTGGTTTGCTCAACAGAGTATCTAACAGCTGTTGTTACTCACCAGCCCTAGGATGGATTTTTGAAAACTAGATTTGGCCAGATTTCATGTAACCATGTTTGGTTCTCCACCAAGTCTTGTACCCAAAAGGCTATGTGATGTGATGATTTTGTCCATCAAAATTCCTTAGAAGACACTGCCTGCTTTTCTTCCATACCAAAACCTAATCCTGAAGGGAAGAAGTCTCAGAGCAGTAAGTGCTCATCAGGCAGGGATCATCACATTTCAAAGAGTCTTGAGTTTCTGGGGGCAATGCTGGAAGCAAACTTTTGGTGGGACTAAGTCCAGATGGTATGGTGAGGAGACTCTCACCCACTGCTATTCTCAACTTTATCATTCACTCCGGAAATGTTTTTAAAACACTCAGATTTTACTAAAAGGGGGAGAAATTGAAGACATTTTAAAAGATAAGAACCAATAACTTCACAAAGTCTTTGAATAGAAAAAGTTGTATAGAAATAGCCTCTCTTATCTCAGGAAAATGGATTTTATGGCTGGGATTTGGAAATGACCATAAAGCTGCCAAGAACAGGTTACAAGATCAGACAGGGATTTTTCCCAGGACCTATTCTTGACTTCCCCAACTACTCTACTGGGTTAGATAAACAGCTAACACCTCAATTTTTCTATCTATAAAGTGGGAGGAGGAGAGAAAAATGATTATCAATTTTTTTCTTGATAAGGAGCTCATGAAATGTCATACTATTTTTAGAATAAAGATGTAGTAATCATGTTAATTGGCCAAATCCCAGGGTGTTGAAGTGGGAGAGGAACTGCAATTTGTAACTCTTGTCAAAGCCAAATTCCTATCAATGGATATATTTTGGCCAGATTTCCAGAAGGCAACTGGAAATTACCTTGATTGAATAGTCTTGTCAAAACTGATAGGATCTGATACAAGGAAAAATGTATATCTTGTTTGATTAGCATAGGTAATTGGCTAATATATTCTATAACATACCAGGATGTCAGTGGAGTACAAGGTGGCAAATAATAAGACAGGTGAGAAGTAAGGAAAACTCCAAGGAAGAGGTAACATTTGACTTGGGATTTAATAGGTAAGTAGGAATCAGCATTTTGAGGTGAGGGAGGACACTGAAGACAAAGACAGCAGAAAAGCAGTGAGAGTTTGGAAGGCAAAGATTATTCTGACTGCTCAAATATATTTCTGGAAGATTTTGTCAGATATTGGTATTAGCTCCATTTTGCTTTATTGACTTTTTAAAGGAAATATAATTATTCTTTCCCATTATGAAGGATTTCTCCTGACTTATAGCCTTATTTAAAGGACTTCTGCTATAATTTGGCGAGCATATACCCCTCTTAACTTCCAATCTTTTTATAAGATCCTAAAGGTAAGGACCTTGGTCTACAGAATTCCCTTTGTACAAGGCCTACCACAGAAGAAGCACATTCAATTAACTATCAATAAACTTTTTGACAACTGAACAGCTCTGCTTCTCATTTATGTAGCTTCCAACTTTTGGAAAACTGAATCTTGACTCTATTTTTCCTTAAGTGTCACTGTATGACAATCAAGGAGAAAGTAAATTCTTGTCCCTCATCTTACATTCATTCACCCCCAACTTTGCAATTTCTGCTGCCTTAATCACATTCTCATCCAGAGACTTCATTTTAATGAGGAGAGAATTTCCCTTTACCGTGGACTTTTTAATTCTTATGCTTCATCTAACTTTATGCCCAAGAGCTATGTGATGATGCTAGGAAAGAAAAGATGACCAGTATGTCAAAAATGGGTTGGGAATATGATTGCTACAAAGCTACAGAGGAGGAATAACTAGTTTTGGTTTAAATCCAAAGGTCAAATACATGTGAGGTTTCCTATGGGAAAGGAATGTCAAAACCTGTTCCAAGCCTTCAGACGTAAATATACAATCCCAAATTGACCAAAACAGCTGTCCATTTCTCATTCTTTTATAGAAAAATAGTAGATTGATTAGTACTTTTTAGAATAATCTGTTATCAAATAATTTAAAAGTTTTTTGTGTAATATTTCTTGTCTCTGGTGGCATGGCATAGAATCAGGCTGGAGGTGTCAGGGTCAGAGAAAGAATTTTAGAGCATTCCTAAAACAGACATATATAATTTTTACTTGTATTTATCTTAGGGACTTGGCAGAAATATTTGTACATTGATGAATTCCCTCTTTTCTCTTTTATAATCTCAAAAATAGGCTTGTTTTAGGACTTCCAAATTTAAGAAACTATGTGGTTTGGGCCTTGAATTGCTATAGATATAATGTTGAAAAGAAAACTTCTACAAAACTTGTTTGAGCCTCTCCTGGGTAAGAATCATAGATGACATTAATATGCCAATTTAAAGTTTGCAAAGAAATTCATGTACATTGTATAACCTGATTTTCACAACAATCCAGTGAAATAATAATAATAGGTACCATTTATAGTGTTTTAAGGTTTGCAAAATGTTTTCTCACTTTAGCCTCCCAACAACCCTTAGAAGTAGGTACTATTATTATTTTACATTTTACATATGAGGAAACTGAGGTAGTAAGAAGCTAAGTGGTTTTCCCAGCTTCATGCAGCTATTTAATTAAATACTATAGGATTTTAATTCAGGTCTTTCTGCTGATACCAGTTCCAGCTCTTTATCAGTCAAGCTGCCTCTAGATGATCCATTAAGATAAGAATTAGAGGCATTTCCATTTTATAGATGCGGGAAATAAGGCTCTCAGGGGCCAAGTCACTTGGGTACATCTACAGAACCTGTCAATGTCAAAAATAGGATTCAAATGCAGGTCCCTAAGTCTTTCACCATTTGATATACCCTGATTCCCCTCCTTCATGCCTTAGACAGACACATCTACATAGCCATCTCCAGTTCCACTCTTTAGAGGCAAATATGGAACAGGAGAAAAGATCTTGGCATCATCTAACTCATTTCAAGGATGACACATAGCATTTCTATCTTGAAAGTGTAAAAAAAAGAATGAATGAATGAATGAATGAATGAATGAATGAATGAAAGAAAAAGCTCACATTAATATTCTGACTCATCTTTCTACTTGATATTTTTTTTTAGAAAAGGTCTAAATTGCCCATTCAGCTTATTCTGCTCAGGGCTCTCAGATGTTCAATTTTTGTAGTGAAAGGTATGCTTTACATTCCTAGGCAACACCTATAATTTACTAAAAGCATTGTAGGAGGTTAAATGAATAGCTTCACTTTGATTTTAAGGGTATGCTTAATCTGGGTGATATTTTATTATTCAGTCATTTGGTCCTCATTAACTTAGAGTCAATAATCATCCTATTATGTAAATGTCATAAGCTTTGTCATAGACACAACCCTCCTCCAGATTGCCATTACTTATGTCTACCATTAACTAAATGTATTTCACTTGCTACAAGACATGAAGCCCTCAAGATTCATGTAAAAGCCATTACTCCCAAATTTGATCAAAGTAATAGTTTTTTTCCTATGTAAATTCAATGTGTTTTGTTGTATTTATTTTGCATGTGTGTACGTTAAAAGTTCAGAATGATATACCTTGGGGCAGGCTTCCCTACAAAAAGTCTCGTGTATCTCCAGCACTATAAATGGCTGAAGAATGCACTCCTCTGAACCATTAGATAACTGTAAGTTTCCATTCTTTGCCATTTATCTTTATATGACTGTGTCCAACCTACTTCTTGGACAGATATAAGAACCTTAAAGGGCAGAGGACATCTCCGATTTCTTCAAGTCTCCAGAGCCCAACACCTGCCTATATATTCCTGACATATTCATTCAATGTTTATTGATTACAATTGGCCCCCACATATGCCCTATCCAATAATACAGAGTGAGGAACTTGGGAAATTTCTTGAATACTATTTTGGATAAAAAATCCTTAATTAATTCCTTAATAAATTAATGTTCTCGAATGCCTATTGCATGTGCCCCAATGAAGAGAGCATTGGATTAACAGGTAGAAAATCTGCTTTCTAGCTGTAAGCCATAAAGGAACTCTGTTACCATGAGGAAAACCCTTAATATACTTGTATTTTAATTTCCTTAACTATAAAATGTGCACGATATCTTTTATCTAACTTGTTTTGTGTGATTACAAATATTAACAATAGCAAAAATAATATTTCATGATTACACAACACTCAACATCTATTATCTTGTTTAATCCTTATCCATTTCTGTGAGATCTACAGGGCAGGGATTACTAGTCCAATTTTCCATTGGAAAAGAGAGGCCCAGAGTGACTTGACCAATACTGAATCCAAGTTCAGAGATTTTTATAAGAACTCATATCAATGCAGTATTTTAAGGTTTTTAAAGTACATTGTAGATAAGCAATACCTTGTTTTACTCTCACACCAACTTCCATTTAATAGGTGTTATAATTATGCCCAATTTAGAGATGAGGAAACTAAGGCACTGAAAAGTTAAGTGACTCACCCAGAGTCAGAGCTAGTAAGTTTCAATGGCACTAGCTGAACTTTCAAGTCTTTTTGATTAGAATAAAATCAAGGGCTCTATCTAATATACCATACTTCTACTTTCTCTTGCTACCACATTGTGGATCTTTCTCTCCTTATTCTCATATTTGTTTCATCATGCCATTGGTATGTAAATTCAAGAAGAAAAGTGACATCCTTTTTGTCTTTTAGCCCTAGTTTCTATCTTTAAGGAACTTATAATTATAATGGAGGAAAGACAATGTAAGTCTTTTGTAATGTAAGTAAATAAATGCATATAAATCATCTCATCACTAGATGCTGGCATCACATGGACCAGATTTGAAACTTGAAGATATCACATCCTTTGCTCATTTTTTCACCAATTCAAAATATATTGTGAAAAATCTCAGAATATAGCTTCTGTTTAGATTTTTAAAGATATATATATATATATATATATATATATATATATATATAAAAGAGAGAGGAGGGGTTTTCCAAAGCACACATTAAGGACTAATTATTATGTGCTAAGTATGTGGATCCCTCGCTTATATTCAAGCACTCACTACAAAAACCAAACCAAACCAAATGGAGTCATTAAGTACAGGAAAATTTTCATTTCATCCTGTATGAAACAAATAAAACACAAAAGATTCATAGAAGCATATAAAAAACGTAGAAAACACATTCTGAGACATAGTCCACAGTCGAGCATTTTTTTCCTTGTCAGCATCATGGCCAATCTAAATAAAAGTTAAAAGACTTAACAATAGAGTTCTCAGTTGTTCTTCAATTATTTACCATTTGGGTGGCCATGTTAGAGTCTGAATATTTATCTGAATATGAAAGTATCAATGATTTATGTTAGTATAAAATTTTCACAATGCCAAAAGCAAAGTGTGTTCAATTAAATCTCAGGCATTTTAAAAGATAAAAACCAAAAGTAATGGGCAGATAAGAAGCCAGGGCTAGTACTTATTAATACTTTTCCCTCTCTAAGCTTAGTCCAATTTACTAAGTAATGGGCAATGGAGATAATGAGCAGTCTCCTAGTCATGTGAAATCTAGTTATCATTTATTTCTTGAGTTCAATTCTCCATTTCCTTATTTGGAGTTCTCTTCATCACATATCAGCCTGCAATCAAGAAATCAATAGGACATGACAAAGTAATTAACAGTGTATGTATTTAACTACTGTGTCATTTTCAAAAGGTGTAGAAAGGAAGAAAGGAGCTAGATTAGTGTTTCCAATTGGAAATTTGGGATTTCGTAGATGATGTGGTAGGGAGGGTGGGAAGAATGGATGGAGTCAAGAGTGTATAAGGAAGGAAAACCCTATTTGTTTTCAATTTCCATTTTCATTCACAACTTCAATTATTTTGATTTATAAAACCGAGTTTTTAAATTTTCTATTTTTTCAGATACCATTTTAATAGTTGTTGTCTAATTGAGATTTAATAGATTACTATATTACAGTCAGTCTTAATCTGAAAAGAAGAGAGAGAATAGCAGAATTCACTTTCCTGGGATGACTGGAAAATTTAAGAACATGTTTGAAGGAGGAGGGGAGATGGATAAAGAATTAAGGCTAGGGAATATGTACTGAGTTCAGAGAGTCTGATACAAATAAATATGATATATAAATCATGTGATTTAATTTCTACTGCTATTAATATCTCCATTTTATAGATGGTGAAGCTGAGCCTGGGAGAGGTAAGGTGATGTATATTCCCTATGACCCAATCGATGCTCAGCAGGACTCCTTTTTGGTCCTTTATGGTCCAGCCCCATTGTTACCTTTGAATTAAGCCTTCAATAATTTCCTTTCTTTGAAATTAGCCTTCCCACAGGCCACAAAATGTACTTCATTTATATTTTTATTAGCTACTTATCACATGCTATTATGTATTTGTGTGTGCGTGTATGAATTTGCCAAATCTTTTCTACTCTACTAGAATGTATCAAAAAACAACAGATTCTCATCACCAGAAGGAATCTCAGAGAATGCCATCTGGTACAAACCAGACCTGCACAGCAATCTCATCAATAATACACCTCCTAAGTGAACATCTAGCCTCTCTTAAAGACCTCAGAAAGTACACCTACTTTCTTAAGGCATCTGATTTTTGGATAAACAAGATATTTTTCTGTATACTCAGCCAAAATCTGTATTTCTAAAACTTTAATCCTTTGCTCCCAAGTTTTCCCTATAAAATAAAAGCAGGACAGAAAAAGAGAGAGAGGGAGAATGAAAAAAGAAAGAAGAGAAAAAGAAAAGAAAAAACGAATCCTTTTAACATTATAATACTTCTATAATATTAGCTAACATTGCTAGGTCATTTGACTTCTGTTTGCCTCATCTTCCTCATCTGAAAAATTGAGATAACAATAGCACTTACTATACAGGGTTGTCTTAAAGACAAAATGAAATACTTGTAAAACACTTTACAAACCTGAAGATATTATATAAATGCTAGTTGTTGTTTACTACTACTACTGCTACTACTACTACTACTACTACTACTACTACTACTACTACTACTACTATTACTACTACCACCACAACCACTATCACCCCTACCCCCACCCCACCACTACATCACCATTATTACTAGTACTACCACTACTATTACTATTATATAATCATGTGTCCCTCAGGCTAAAAATATTTAGTTCCTTCAATTAGTACTTATATGAGCTTATAAGTAGAATAATATTTATCCTCCTCCTTCCCCTCTAAACTCCAGAATTCAATATTCCATATAGAAAGCTCAGCAATTTAAAATAATTCTTGAAAATATTAACACATAAATAATCAATGAACAAAGTAATATCTCTTTTACATTTGAGTCTTTTCAAATGCAAAATAAAGCTACATCTGGAAGGCAAACACACTATAATTAACCAAAAGTGTTTGGTCTATAACTATGATTAAATCTACATTGTGTTGACAGATTAAATCTGATGAGAATCTGGAATACAAGCAAAAAATGAGGACAAGTGCTTCAGAGTTAATAAGAAGAATCTTTTTAGTAAATATGATTAAAATATTTCCTCTTACTCAGGATAAAAAGTGTGATATCAAAAAAACTTTCTCCAACTTGGCAGTCCTGAAGAAGTAAAATAAAAATTATTTTCTATCTATCCTCAGAACAAATTCAGCAATAGATATTTAGTGGAAATTTTTCATTGTTGTTCAACTATTTTGGTTGTATCTAACTACTCCTGGAACCATTTGGAGTTTTCCTGGCAAAGATACTGGAATGGTTTGCCACTTCCTTCTCCAGCTCATTTTACAAAGGAAGAAACTGAGGTAAACAAGGTTAGGTGACTTGCTCAGGATCACAAAATTAGTGTCTGTAGTCTGATTTGAATTCAGGTCTTTCAGATTCCAAGTCCACCACTCAATCCACTATGACACCTAACTGTCTCATGTAATGGAAATTACTTAGCTAAAATAATTTGAAATTAATTTAAAATGATATATATTCTCCCCCAAAATCAAAGGAAAGGTTCTTGAATAACAACGAATTTACTCTAACAAGTATTTAAGTGCCTTTTATGTAAAATCTTATGTTAGGTGCTAGCAATACAAAATAAAACCTACAATGAGCCCCTTTACTTAAGAAACATATTCATTTGGGAGGGAGGTTTATAAACCATAAACAGCTAAGAATATTGCATTTGTTATCATAAGCATCTACACATTGCTCTTCCAGAATATAGATGTCCTCAGTAGATGCTTATTTATTGATTTTTTAATTTGAGGAAGGAAATAGCACTGCAAATAAGGGAATCATTGTTTCTCTTTGGATCCCATATGCTTAGAACAGTGTTTGGCACTCAGTAAATGCTTATTGACTGACTGAACTATGCACTCCCAGTATTCTAGAATAGCCAAAGGGCTGCCACCTGTCACTTCAGGACAAGAGATTTAGATTGATATCTTTCCTAAAAAACATTCTCATAAAAATTTTGGTTAAGGATTTAGATATCTGTTTGTTTGCATATTTGGTATATTATAATTTTTTAAACTCCTGAAAAAAAATTAATCCTGTCTAAGACAGATGTGCCACAAGCACAAACCTTTTCCTGTTTCTTGGTAGCCAAAGTATGCCAAATATTGTTGCCTGCATTAAAGTGAAGATGTGGTTGGTATTTGTGTTATTTGTTTTAGGAGCCCAACTGTTGTATTTGCTCTATTTTCCAGATGCTGGGCATCTTCTTAAAAAACATTTTAAATCAACTTCCTGGTTGAAAACCTATTGAAAGGAAAAATATATAAACTCACTTTCATGGAGCTCTGTTTTAATAACTGCACAAAAATTACAGTGACTTGTCAAGAATGACTTTACAGGAAAGGATGTATCAATGTAAACAGGGGTATTATTTTGCAAATGTCCTAATTCTGCTCCCCAAGGCTGGTTCACAAAGAGTTCTTTCACTTCCCCTCTTTATAAGCCTGGATTTTCCTAGCCTTAGGTTAGTAGCCTGGCAGTTTTCTCCAGAGAGGCTCATCAATGAAGCTACCACCAAAGAGAAAAGAAAGCACAGATAAAAACAAACAAAAAATCCACTGACAGTAGATAACAACTTCATAGAGAGTGTTCTGCCAGAGATCCTTCCATTATCCTTTAACTTTTCCCACTTTTTTCCCATCTCTTAGATAACAATCCCCAGTTTCTTGGAATTAGTTATTGGGAGTTTTTCTCTTGATTTCCATTCAATTTTTTCCCCAAGTTTAATCATGTTCCCCTCCTCAAAGACTCTGAAAGAGTCTTCCAAAATTCTTAGTGTTCATTGATTTCAAGTGCTTTGGGGTAGTCATTTTATCCCCATTTGCTTTAGATTTGACAAGATAATCTCATAAACATAAAATTCTTTGAATATTCATCTATTTCAAACAACTCTGCAATCCACTTCATCACTGTAGCTTTCTCTTTTACACTCTCCTGAGCAGGAAAGTAACCTACAACTAATATTATCACATCCATGATAGGTAATAGCACATATTTCCATATCATATGGCTATCACGTATGTATCATAGAAGAGGAGTAGCTAAATTTTTGTCCATCTTCATTCCTCAACTCTTAATCCATACTAAGTCTTTTTCCCTTGCAGAGTATCTGCATTTTGAATTTTGGGAAGCATCAAAACATATCAGTTTGCACTTTTTCCAGATTGCATCTTATTTTATTTTTAGTTTTAGTTCTTGCCCACATTTTAAAGTCTCTTCTAGACATCTTTATGCTAGTTCTCCGATGACTTAGAAATTCAGTGTTTCCCAAGTTATTTTCTTCTGCTCACAATGCACAGTTCATTTTTTACAAAGCTCATTTTAAATAATGAAGTCTGCTATTTATATGGTGACTTTAAGAATACCAGAGTACTTTACATACACTATCTCACTTGATCCTCATAACTCTACGAGGCAGGCGCTAGAGTATTACACCCTTATATTACAGAAGAGGTCATTGTGGTCTGGAAAGACATTGTTACTTATCTACATTTTCTAGATAGGAGAGCATAGGTCTTCTGATGCCAAATTTGGTGCACACCATATTCCTCTTATAGAATCCATAACAATGTTAACTAATTTGGATAAAAACTGAATCTACAACCTCATTTTCACTATGCCTTTGCATCTGGGTATTACAGTAAATAGAGCACTGGACATGGAAGCAGGAAGACCTGAATTTAAACCCTGCCCTAGACACAATCCTGGGAGAATGAATTGTTTTTGCTCAGCCTCCATTTCTTCATCTGAAAAATGGGGATAATAGTAACTGCCTCAAAAGGTTATTGTGAGAATCAAATAAGATTTCTTTTGTAAAGCATTTTGCATTTCTGAAAGTCCTATATAAATTCAAGTTAGCTAACTGGGCTAACCTATTCTTTGAATCAGAGTTAGATTTTCATTACTATTAAAGAAAACATTCTTGAGATGTATAAGGAGCTGTATATCTGAGAAAATTCACCATCCTGTGAACAGAAATCTTCCACTTCAGTCCTACACTGATATTTCACTGTGGTACAGAGGTGAGCCTGGCATCTTGGGGGCTATTTCGGAGGCATACAAACTCAGCATGCATCCTACCAGGATGGATGACTTCTAAGATTCATCCCAACTCTAACATTTTGTGTTCCATGACCTTCACTCCAAAGTTTTTATGAGGCAATGAATATGATGAATCAAGACACAGGAGGAATGTTAACAGAGATCAGGTAGGCTCTATTGTGTGTTTAAATAATTATATAGAATATAAATTAATTTAGTCTATCTGGTGAGAAAAATGTCTATTTCTCCCTAGATCACAACAAGGGAACTCAAACAGTTTTGTCACTAGTCCAAATCAAAATATAGACAGATCAAAAAAAAATTTTTAAACCCCTACATCTATTCTTCCTCTGCCATATAAAGTTACTCTGGAGGGGTAGATTGCCTTAGTGAACTATATTCAGAAAAAGAGTCAGTAGAGTAGTGACTGAAAATATTACTGAATAGAGGAAAGGGTAGACTGGAGGGGTAAGAGAAAATAAAGGATATGCTGGATAAAAGGCTCTCAATGAAGATGGCTGGCATGATGACTGAGACATGAAAGTCCATCCATTCAATCACAACAGACATGATACAAAATAGATGTATTATTATTTTCCTCACGGGGGACTGTGTTATTGTTATGAACTTTTACTTGAATTTGAGCCAAATTTAGAACAAGAGACTACCTCCCAGAATCTAGAAGGCATCGACAAGATGCCTGCAGAGACCACACGTTGTATCAGAAGATCCCGAGTGAACTTTGAGATATGGTGAATTTGAACTTTGCGGGGGTTGAAATGTTTTTGTTTTGAATGTACACTCTTATGCCAAAGGGGACTGCCCCCTAATTGGCTTTTTGTCAATGCACCTATCATTGGTTTTGTTCCTTTTCCCTTTTATTTTCCTCTTATCCCCAAATTATTGTAATTTCCCTTTAAAACTGTAACATTTATATATACCTCTACCTAAAGTTATGTTAGTTATGTTTTCATGATCCATTGGGGAGGCTGGTCACCCAAAGGATCACAGGGAGATATCACAGAGGGGGATTCCAGGGGGGAAATGAATTGATTTAGAATCTTGAACCCTAGAGACTACATTTCCCATAATCCCCTTTTCCTTTTCCTGTTTGTGTGACTCCCCACTTGGAGGGAGCTTTCAGTTTCTTTTTTCAGCCCAAGGTCTCTCTGGTTCCATGGTGGGAGAGGGAGGAGAGCTTTTTAGTTTTTGCTAGCCTTACTTCCTTATACTTAAAGATAAATATTTAATAAGTATTATTAAATATAATACTTGAAGTACTGGATATTAATTTTAATCTTTTCATAGAGAAGAGCTAGGAGGGAAAATATTCAGTATGATAAAAGGATGGAAGTAGCACAGCACAAGGTAATTTAAAGACATAGGGAAAATGTTTTAAATGAGGACTATGGAGAACTACCTTTTTTAAAAACATGAAATGAACAAGAACTAGAAATTACTCCATTTTAAAACATTCCTTAAATAGGATTTAACTGAAACTTTGTATTTAATGAGCAAAAGAGAGAGAGGGGAGAGACAGTAGGAGGGAGACAGAGAAAGAGATAGAGTAGAAGAGCCAGAGTTAGATGAAGATGATTACTTTCTGCATCAGGATTACTGTTAACAGGCCTGAGAAAAAAGGCACTTGGAATTATAGGGGGGTGAAACCTGGTAAATTTCTTATGAATATTGAAGCATTAACCATTCATACTGATAAATAAATGTGGCTTCTTATCTCTTAGAGAATTTCTGACATCAAAACCACAGTGCTAACTGCCACCAGGGGATATATATTATGGACTGCAATGCGCTTGTCTATGGACTAAATGAAAGAAATTGGCATAAACTCTTTTGAAATCACAGTGCTTGTTCAAAGGTCAAGAATATCAAATGAAATAATGAAGAAAATGTTTAGGAAGGACATCTAGCAGTACTAGATTTCAACCTCGTATTATCAAGCAGTAATTATCAAAATTCTCTAATACGGGCTAAGAAATATTCAAGTAGATCCAAGAAATAGTCATAAAGGATTAGAGTAACCTTTGGTTATATACATATTCATTAAAGCAATTAAAGCATATATTCTAGAAATTACAGATTGCTATAATTAAATTCTTATTAACCATTGATAGTTTAATTCCCCAGGTCTCACTTGCCTGAGGGTTGGAGTTAGGCTAGAGTATCATTTAGGTCTCTTCTAGTTCTGACATTCTATGATTTTGTGACTCAGGATATTTTGTTTCCATGCTTTGCCCTCAGGGATTTCAAAATCTTTAGCTAGAAGTAAATTTGTCTTTCACAGTTTACATTTCCCTAGATGCTGGAAACTCCCTTTCTGACTGGAGACATGACATAGTCCTACATTCAATTTATCTGTCTGGATTATTCAGCAGAAAGGCTCTTCTTCAGGCTGGTAGTCCCTCTTGATAGCAATGTGGTATAAATGTGATAAATAGGAACTCTGAAGCCATGAAGTGAAACAGTCATATTTGCTAGTGCTACATCACCAACATCTATAAGCAAGAGAACTCGTGCTTTCTTGGAAGCCCAATTGTCATCACTACAAGAGATCATAATGAAATGATAACAGAGGACCAAATGGTAAATGCAGTTCTCAGGTCCTTCTTCAAGCACTGACTTGGATTATTAAACCAGACCAATGGCTTTTTGTTTCCTTCTCCAGAGTTCTTCATTCAGGCTTCCTTGTGCAACATTACCAGACATTCAAAAAGTGACCAAAGATTCATATTCCAAAGTTCTGAGTGAGAATAGATACTGCTAGCAGCAACACTGGTTACCAATCAATAATTCAATTTCTAGACAAGTTTTGATTCAAAAAAATGTACAAGGAAGGAACTAACATTCCCTTAAATGGAGCTCTTTAAGATGACAGAAAGACCATTATGAAGAAAAAAGTAGGGGTGCTAAGTTCACATTTTGAGAATCTACCTATAGACCCAAGGAGAAAAGAGGCTTAGATCTAGCCCCTTTACCCTGAAGGAGGGGGATGTTCATATATCTAGAACAACTGAAGAAGATCCAAGAGATGAGCTTTTGATTCCAAAGTAATTGTGCCTAGTCCTTATCTGATCTACACATGACTAGGACATTCAAAGGCAGCTACAGTTTGTTTATGCTGTATAAAATATATACTTTCCTTTTCTAACTCATGTCTTATAAGATCTGTGGGTAACCTGGAGTTTGGGCTATTTATTTGGATAAATCCAGTCTACTAGGAACAGTTACTTGTGAAATTTCATTTTCCTGGACCAGACAAAGAAACTCAATAGGTAGCAGTTAAATTGGTGATCATATGTGTCCATACAACCTTCCTTTATTGGTGATTATGTCTACATGGTTCCATAAACCTTCTATTCAGGTTAAAGATGAAACTTTATCTCTCTTTTTGGCAGCTTGAATTTATCCAACACATTCTCCCACATTTGCCCTAGGTTTACATCTCACTTTCTGTTTTCAGATCTCTTTAGCTTTATAATGTTTCAGGATCTGACTTTTCACTTTTAAATCAAGAGCCTTACTGAGTGTCACTAAAATGAAGCCAAGTTTAACTTCAAGTCAGAAGCTATAGAATTAAAGGTAATAATAAAAAATAAATGTATTCATAATTTACCCATCAAAAAGAATCAATTAAGCACCTACTATGAGACAAGTGCTGGTTACACAAAGGGAAAAAAATGAAACATCTCTGTTCTCATGGAGATTGATAATGTGGACATAATAAATACAAACAGAATAAATGCAATATAAATTCAAAGCAATTATGAAGGGGAAGATACTTGTAAAGATCAGGAATAGCTTCATGGTGAAATTTGTAGTTGAACTACATCTTGAAAGAAGGAGGGATTTTATGATTCAAACCACAAGGGGACAATCAGTGTGAAGAGATGGAGATAAAAGATGGAGTATTGCCTGTAGGAACAGAAAGAGAGAACAAGTTTGACTGTATGGTAAAGTATTTGAAGGGATATATAAAAAGTTTGGAAAAGAGGTCACGGTCAGGATATGCAAGGATTTTAAAAGACAAACAAAAGAGTTTATATTTTGATTCTAGTGGCAATGGGGAGCCATTTAGGTATCCCAAGTAAAGAGAGTGACATGTATGAATCTTCTGCTCTTCCAGAAAAATCACTTTGACAATTGTGTAAAGGATGCATTAAAGAAAGAAGAGGTTTGAGGCAGGGCTTTATGGATAACAGTTTAAAGTGTTACTTCTAAATAATTAATAACAAAATAATTTTTAAAATTAACTTTTTATAGGGATCATTTAATGGGTCTTAAACATAAGGTCCCTTCCAGTCCTAAATACTCTAATTTGGTTTCATTAATTTCTGGCACCAGCTTGATCCTAAGCATTTATTCTAGGCATTTTAGTTATCAGAAAATAGGTGGGCGAGGTGATATCTTAGTCAGGGGGAAATGCAATGTGAGGAGACATAGGGAATAACTCATAATATTGCCTAAAACCAAATATCTGATTTTCCCCTTCTTTTTACTCCTCTCTTCCCTCTATATTTCTGATTAGCAGAGGATATAGGATAATACAATAGATCCATCTGGTCATGAGCAAGGCGCTTGGCAACTAGCCTACAGGAAGGCACTAGGAGGGCACTCACTTAGTCCGGGCTCTCTTGGCCAGTCAGTTTATTTCACATGCACATATTTCACCCAAGAGACAGGTGGTGGGTAAATAGCTGTCTTTTAAGCTGCCCTTGATCTGTGTCTTAGTGATTCCCAACTTTATTTACTCTCCAATTAGAACAAGAATACTAGAACCTATTTAGAATGCACATGAGTTAATAGCCAAATGAATCAGTCAAAATAGTTCTATTTCCTTTTGATAATTGCTTTCAAAAACAAGTTATAAAGTCTCCCCTCTTTTAGGTGGTTTCTAACATCCTGCATTATCTCATCAATTTGACTAGATTTGAACCTAGGATTTTTCAAGGGCTGGCTCTCTAATCACTGAATCAACTAGCTTACCTGACTTGGAGTCTTATTAAGAGGGTGGGAAACAGAGGTCTTAGATTCAAATGTGACCTCAGACACTTCCTAGCTGTGTGTCCCTGGGTAAGTCATTTAACCCCAGTTGCCTAGCCCTTACAACTCTCCTGCATTGGAACCAAAACACAATATTGATTCTATGAAAAAAGGTAAAGCTTTGAAAAAAAAAAAAAAGCTCTACAGGGAGACATGTAAAATTTCAGTGATTATTTATTGCTTTTTCTTTGTTTCCTTCTTAAAACTCAAAGTACTAGTTTTTGTAGGTTTGAAAATGAGGGCGTTAATAGCATAAGAGGCAGCACAGCATAGTGAATAAAAGGCCAATTTTGAACTCGTTTCCCTACATTGAAAAGTTTGTCTTTTTAATCATGAAGATCCATAATTCTTCTCTAAATTCCAGTTTTAGAGTTACCTTAGACAGAGGGATTAAGCCACTTGTTCATTTAAAAGGTAGGATACTAATGACCTGTGTTACATACCTTTCTTCTTAAAAAAGCAACATGGATTATAACCCTTCTAATTAAATGCCCTAAAGTCCAAGATTATTACCACACTGCACTTGAAAAATATGTTTATTAATCCATCCTTTCAGAAAACATTTGTCATGTTTATACAAAAAAATCTTCATTGAAGTCTTCCTCCGTGTAATGGGGGAGCCCCAGTGGAGGGATCTTTGAAGGCTCTCCCAGAAGAATGTAAACTCAGTAATATTCTACCAAACTATAAGAGCATCTAATAGGAGTTTGGTTTTGTTCTTGTCTAAGAACCAAATTGATGAAGGCCATAGAAGCTCATCATGAGTCTGGTTGCCACATACTGCCATTTCTCTGTCAGAGTAATCCCCAAAGAGAACAGAGTTGCTTTGAACTACATTAGTTGAAGCAACACCCAAACTAGCAAGTACATAAATTATTGAAGTTCTAAAGGAAATTTAAGTAAAATTGCCTGGTGTTGATCCTTCATTGAGGATTCTTAACAGGTTCAGAGACTCCCCAAAGGGTCCCTGGATAGATTTTAGATTGGATGGGGAAAGCATATCTTTATTTTTTCTGACTTTCCACTAAAATCTAGCATTTCTATCAATTATTTACTGTATTCAGAGACGGGATCCATAGAGTTCACCAGAGTGCCAAAGGGATCAATGGTGCAAGAAAGGTTAAGAATCCCTAGTCTTGAAAACAATTGAGGAATGGCTAAAGAAGTTGTGGTATGTGATTGTGATGGAATACTACTATCCTGAATTTTAAAAACATGGAAAGATCTATATGAAATTATTACTTTTTAAACTCTTCACTTTCCATCTTTGAACCAATAGTCTGTATTGGTTCCAAGGTAGAAGAGTGGCATGGGTGGTTAATTGGTGTTAAGTGACTTGCTCAGGATCTGACAGCCAGGAAGTATCTGAGATCAAATCTGAACCCAGGACCTCCCATGTCTGGGTTTGGCTCTCAATTCATTGGGCCACTTAGTTGCTCCCTATACATGAAATAATGAAGAGTGAAATAAGCAGAACCAAGAGAACATTATATAAAGAAACAGAAATATTGTTTGAAAAATGATGTGTATGTTTACTCCCAGAGAAAGAAATGATAAATAGAAACAAGCAAGATGTTGTTATATATATATATATATATATATATATATATATATACATGCATATATATATTGCTAAATGATGCCTTCTCTAGGCATCTTCTGAGAATTTTAATATAAAAACACATTAATTAATTAAAAGAAAGAAATCTCTGTTCTATGGAAATCTGGATTTGCCCATGTCAGGTGAAATTTGAGTAAATAAGCCATCTCAGAAATTAAGTAGGTGTTCATCTGCACAGGTGAAGCATTACTAGTGAGTGTGGCTACTCCATTCACTCATGAAACCACTGTTAAACACTAGAAAAGGGGAGAAAACAGAGACTGAGAGAAGCTTGGAAGGTGCCCTTAAAGAAACTTCATGAATCTGAGAAGAAAATTCAGCTCTCTTATGTGGATTTACCAATGTTGGTTGTCTCTCAAACCGAGGATGACGATTGTCTTTGTGTGTTTTTGTGCACAAAGACACCTGTGCATGAAGATTTAAGTGGATTTAGTCATTTACCAATGACTAAAGTTTTAATCATAGTAGATCGATTGATATATCTATATCTCTATAATATTTTAGGTCTTTGGTCATTGACCAAATTTATTGATACTGATAATAAATTGATCATGAAAAAAAAAACATAACATTTTAGCCCAGCTATACTTATAATGCATTTTACCTAAAAGGCAGATGGTAACCCCGGGTGGTAGAAAAGATCTCAGTATCTATAGCATTGGAGGCAAACAGCTGGATATCCAAGACTATCCAGGTGCTTACATGGAGTGTCCACACAAAGGGATTCTAGAACATGATAAAGATTAAACACAGGTATACACCTGACATTTGTTGTCATTACTTGTTAAGCATCTCACATTTTTAATAGGTTTTGAAATAATAAATGCATCTTGTAAACAATTTTGAAGAATATTATTCCTAACAGTCAAAAACTCAATTTAAGATTCTGAGATAATTTCCAAACACTTTTCCACTCCTATCACAATCTACTCGGAGTGGTTGCAGTTGTCTTTTTTTTCCATTGGCATCAAATTGAAATTAAGTATGATGGGGCAACTAGGTGATTTACTGAATAAAGCAGAAGTCTTGGAATCAGGAAGATCTGGGTCTAAATCTGGCCTCAGACACTTCCTACATGTGTGACCTTGGGCAAGTCACTTAACCCAACTCCCTAGCCTTTACCACTCTTCTGACTTAGAACTAATATTTAATATCTATCTAAGAAAGAAGGTAAACATTTAAAAAAAAAGAAAAGAAATTGAGTGGGGGTAGATAACAGACACCTCAACTATATCAGTATTTTTTGAAAATAAAAAATAAAAAAATACAAATACAAAAGTTTAAAATATGAAAAAGTAACAGTGGAAGAAATGTGGCATTTAGGCTAAAGAAGATACCCCAAATTAGTATTCTTCCCCATCCTGGAATGTGAATCCCAAAACACAGGTGTTACTAATTCCATGGGGTGTTTATAATGTAACATGGTGCAAGATTCCTTTGAAGTGCCAAGTAAAGTTGGTGTCTGGTGCTGAGCCAATATAGATGAGTAAGTAAGTGCCTGGATGAGAGATTTATACAAAGCTCATAAAAAGCTTCTTCCTCAGCCTTCCCTATAGAGGTAGGCTAAGTCCAATGAGTCAGTCAACAAGCATTTATTAAGCACTTACTATGTTTATTTAATTCAGTGAATTCCAGTGATTATTACCTCTAGAATAAAACATAAAATACTCTCTTCAGCATTTAAAATCCTTCATGACTTGGCTCCTTCCTACCTGTCAGTCATCTTACATAAAGCTCTCATGTAATGAGGCAGTAACACTTGTTTTCTTGGTATTCTTCATACACTGCAGTCTTGTCTCTTCCCAAATAGCCTTTTCCCTGGTCAGGGGAATTCTCCCTTTTCTGTCTCACCTCACTTTGCTGGAATTCTGGGCTTCCTTAAAGTCTCCGTTGAAATGCCACCACCTTCCAGAAGCCTTTTTGGGACCCACTCAGTTGCTAACCCCTTCCTCTCTAAGGAATTTTTTTCAGTTCGCTCTCTCTCTCTCTCTCTCCCTCTTCCTCTCCCTCTCTCTCCCTCTCTCCCTCTCTCCCTCTCTCTCTCTCTCCCTCTCTCTCTCTCTCTCTCTCTCTCTCTCTCTCTCTCTCTCTCTCTCTCTCTCTCTCTCTCTCTCTCTCTCTCATCTCTCAATCTCTCTCTCCCTGCCTTTGTATACACATACATGGCTGGTGCTTTCCTTCTGTGATTATCTTCAGTTTATCTGCACATATATATTTATATACATATATATGTGTACACTTACACACAGAAACACACATTTAAAATATAGTTGTTTATAGGGCATCTCCTCTCGTAGGCTTTAAGTTCCTTGAAAACAAGAGATCAGGGACTGCATTTATATGATTTAGGGAGTTTGGGCTTTATTTCTATTCTCTGTGCTTAGCACAATGCCTGACACATAATAGGTATTAAATAAATGCTTACTGACTTGACTTGCCATAAAAACAAAGGTTTATTACTATGAAAATATTCATGTTCCAGATATTACTATATTTAAAAAAACCTCTAATGTTCAAAAACAGGAGTAAATGGAAAGGAGAAATGCATTTAAGAAACATCTGCTAGGAATAATCATTCAGATGAAGTAATAGTTGGATGCAGGAGTCAAGGTCAGAGGAGTTTTTTTTTTTTTCATCTATTGTTCCCTATGACTTCAGCCAGTTTGGACCAGGGCACTCAGTTTAAAACATTTAGGTTGCCCAAAGCCAACTGACTAGGCTTCCTGCCCCTTGGAACCTCATGGAGGCCAGATCCAGAATCCTTTACTGCTCTTCTGCCTTAGAACCAATACACAGTATTGATACTCAGACAGAAGGTGAGGGTTTAAAAATTATTTAAAAACCCTTCTTGGTTCAGTGTTGCTGCTAACAGCCAAGGACTATGGCAATGGCAAGGAAGGCAAAGGAGAATTAGTTTGCTAACATCAAGTTTCATTGGTTGATGAGGCAAGGGAGGCTTTGTGCTCTTTCAGCAGACACTTCTGCTCCTCCCTAGATCCCCTAATACCTCCCTCCTGTTCTCAAAGGATGGGTGGTGAACTTCATCAATTTCAACATAAACATTTTTTCTGTATTTTTCATTTCAGAAATGCTTCATAAATTACATTTCCATATATCTGCAAAGGAATAGAAACGTCAAGACATAAGATATGCTTCCTCTTAAATTTGAATTTCAGGGGGCTATTTATTTATTTTGAGAATAAAGAAAAGTCATGGATTTTCTGAACATCTCTTGAAACTGACATATCTTCTTCTAGATGCAGTACAGAATAATGGGAAATGGGAAAATTATGGGGCATCTTCATTTCAAATAATTTAATTTTATGGTGGTTCATCCATGTCCTATCTAACTTGAGCAAGAAATGGTTTAAGTCATTATTAACAATGGATTAATTTAGGGGCAGTGAGGTGGATCAGTAGATAGGACCAGGCTCAGAGATAAGTGTTCTGAGTTCAAATATAACCTCAAATACTTCCTAGCTATGTGATCCTGAGCAAGTCAAATAATCCAAATGTCTGGCCCTTACCGTTCTTCTGTCTTGGAACCAATACTTCATATCAATTTTAAGATTGAAGGTAAAGTTTTATTTTTAAAGAATGGATTCATTTCTTCATGTTTTATTTATTTTAAAGGGCCCTGGGTGCTGATTACATCTCTCTGTTCAATATTTAGAATTGTTCCAATTCTATTGCAAGAGTGAATTACAAATAAGTTGATGAATGGAGTGAAAACTTGGCTAAGCATCATTCTTGGCTTTCCAAGTGTTTCAGTTTCTTTTGCTCTCATTACCAATGTGATGTGGGACCTCTTGTCATGGCAATTCTGTCATGGCAAATCAGCACCAATTCACTTTTTCCAGGTATAGTAAACTATGAGAGAGAAGTTTGGATTTCTGTATGGGGCTTGGGAACAAGCAGATGTCAAAAGTTTGCAGCAATGGAACATATTTTGACCTTTACAATGAAATCCTAGAAACAGAATGTAAGACACAGAGAAGGGAAGGTGGGGTGCGGGTGGGAGGGAGAGGAGAAAGGATACTCCACAAAGAAGAATGGCCCATAGAGCTGAGTTGTTTTGTCTGCATCTTGTCTCAAGGCACCAGAAATTATAGAGGACAAACTAAAGTAAGAAAGAAAGCTGGGGCTCCATGATCTTCCAAGTTTGGGATAATTTTAAACCGAGCAGTATTCTGAATGTATTTGCAGCCAGCATCTGTCTGTGTTTCACCAAGTTTCAGTCTGTTTTTTTTAATCCCCAGAGTAATCAGCCCACATACAGGCAGGTTAAGAAATGGAAAAATCACTCCGTTCTATTTCTATTTCCCATGGATCTTTTTCACATGTCTCCAAGATCAGAATGCAATGGGAAACCATGCCCTGCACTAGAGGTTGTTTTGGGCTGGCACCTGAGTCATCCTTGATGACTCTCTTCAAAAAGAGATGTAGTTGAAAGAAGACTTTTCCTGAGTTCAAATCCAGCCTCAGATACTGACTAGCTGTGTGACCCTGAGCAAGTCATTTAATTGTTTGCCTTAGTTTCTTCCTCTGTAAAAATGATCTGGAGAATGAATTAATAACCCACTGCAGTATCTTTACCAAGACAACCCCCAAAAGGGTCACAAAGAGTAAAACACAACTGAAAAAATGGCTAATCAACATCAACAACAAAAATAAACTATGAACAAAAGAAAAAAAAACTCCATAGCAATATATCTATGGTACATAAGCATGTACAGATATTAGAAGTCTAGTATGCTACTCATTGGTCATGATGAGATATTTTTAAGTGGTGTTTTTCATAGGTTCAGATATATATATGAAGAAACAAAAACTGAACAGACTACTGAAGCTTCTTCTAAAGAAGATGGAATATGGGAACTAGACATACTTAAAAGGATTCATGGACAGTTGAAGAATCAGAGTTATAGATCTAGGTCCTAAAAGGGATTTATCTAGGTAATTAGGTGACATAGTGGATAGTGTGTTGGACTTGAAATCCAAAAGACTTGAGTTCAAATCCTCCCTCAGGAAAAAAAAACCCACCAGATATCAACTAGTGTCCATGAACATTGGTTCCCTGGACAAGTCACTTAACTATTGTCTGTTTCAGTTTCCTTATCTATAAGATGGGCTTAATAGGAGGTAGCACCTCCTTCAGAGGGTCATTGAAAGGACCAAATTAGAAAGATTATATAAAAAGTGCTTTGCAAACTTTAAAGTACTTTGCAAATTCTGACCATTATTGTTATTGATTATTATTATTATCATTCATGGATAAGTAGTAAAGAATAAATTAGATGAATGGTTCATTGGATAGAGTACTAACTTAGAGTCAGGAAGACCAAAGTTTTTATATAGATAAGTGTCTTATCTAGAAGACTTTTTAGTTGAATGACCCTGTGCAAGTCATTTAATGGTGATCAGCTTCCATTTCCTTATCAGTGAAATAGTGATGATAATTATACTTACATCACAAAATTTTAGTGGCATTGAAGTGAGATGCTATTTAGAAATACTACTTGCTATTATTATTTAGTGCTACTACTTCATTTTATCTTTGAAAAAAGTTAGGTCAATAAAGATTAAAGAACATAGTCAATAAATATTTACTAAGTATATACATATCTATAGATATAAGCACATATATCTATAGATAGATATAGATATATAGACATAGATATCCCAGAATTGGTGGTGGACTACTCTATTATATTTGTAGGCATCCACCCCTGCCAGTCTATGGGATACATGAGTCACTGACATCCAGTTTCAGTTAGCATAGGCATGGATAGAACAATTTTCTTTCCTTTGTTTCTTTCAGAAAAATCTGGCTAGCACCATTACCAATGAGATTCAAATCCCAACTTCATATTCTCTACATGAGTGATCTTGGGCAAGACACAAGACACAACCTCCCTGGGCTTCAGTTTCCTCATCTTTAATGATAATTAAAAATCACATCTACATGTAGTCTGGAAAAGAAAAATAAGAATAAAAATTGTTTTAAAATAAAAAACGGAATTGGACTACACGGCTTCAGCAGTCCCTTTTTCACTCAAGATTAATGATTCTGTGATCATTAGAAAATAAATATCAGTTAGCGATGTGGTATTGGTGTGGGAATCAGTCAACCTCCTGCTTGGGATCATTGCTTTACAAGATGTGCTTTTAACATGTTCTGACTGAAAACGAGTATTTGGAGACTGCTTAACTCCATTTCAAACAAAGGGTCACATTTTGTTTTTTGACAGTATTGGCCAAAGGAAAGAGCAGTTTCACAGGGTGACCTGGTAATGTAGCTTTATTTGACAGATCCTGGGCTTTAGTATCCTACATGAGAAATTCTCTGGACTGTTGATTCTGGACTCTGCCTTCATCTTGATTCTCCTGTTTTTATCACTTCTGAGCTTACAAAACACCCTACAAAGGCTTGGTGGTGATGGCTATGAGGAAGGATTCCAGAATGAAGTAATCAGAAAGTGTAGTGTAATTGGCTGCTCTGATGATATGGCTAAGGAGAAAATGACATGTTCCTTTCCCTGAATGAAACCAAAACATTAGGCAAAGTTCTCTGCTAGAGTGATGTCATTAGGCAGAAGGAGAATGAGAAAGGAAATGAGAGATGCTAATCTAGAAGCTGTCACATCTTTCTGAGAGGCAGTTTGAGGCAGGGGAAAGACATTGATTTAAGACCCTGGTTTGCATTCCAAGTGTTGCTACTTACTTATATGGCCTGAAACAAATCATTTGACTTCACTGGATCCCGTTTATCTAAGCCATAAAACAAGGGGAAAGGTTGGATGCTGTGGTCTCAGAGGCTTCTTCTGGCTACAAGTTTATATCTGTCTTTGGTTTGGTATCAAAATTCATCCTTGTCTTCTATGTCCCAAAGCTCAGAAAGGTTGAACTGGTTATACCCTTCCTAACAATTTCACCTCAACATTATTTCTTTCACTTTCCCCTCCTCACTATTCATTCCTCTGCCCACTATTCTAGTAGAGTCCCACATTACTGAGTAAATGATTATATCCTCCTTTTGAGTCTTTCCACATCCAAATCTGTCTCTACAATAATTCTTTGTATGATTGCCAGATTAATCTTCTTCTTTCAGAGAACTTGCTTAAAACATTTCAGTGGTCTCCCAAT
This sequence comes from Monodelphis domestica, assembly GCF_027887165.1. NCBI lineage: Eukaryota > Metazoa > Chordata > Mammalia > Didelphimorphia > Didelphidae > Monodelphis > Monodelphis domestica. The sequence continues at coordinate 669,940,853 of NC_077227.1, read as the reverse complement.
CTTGCCAAGTAAACATCAAACACTTTAAGTTATCATTTAAGTCCTTCTACAACATAGCACTACTGTATTTTCTCATATTGTTCCCTGCCACTTACTTATTCCGCATTACAGCCAGTGTGGATATTTACTGTCCCTCTCTACAATTTTCCTCCTTTGGGTCTTTCCTCATGCTATTCCACATCCCTAGACTGGCTTCACCATATCTTTAGCATCCTGTTGAATTGGTCGTTATCCTTAATAGTAATTTTTTCCTTAAAATATTCCCTGATTCTACCCAATCAATGATGATCTTTTCCTATCTGAGATTCATATTAAATTTTCCAAGTATATTTCTTTTTGTATTAATTATGGATTATATATAATTATATATAATATAAAAGTAATATGATATACATAGTGATATTTATATTATATTTTATAACATGCAAATAATATATCATATATAGTTATAGTTATAGTACTAGCTGGGTAAGTTGTAAGCTCCCTGATCACCTGACCCATGCCTAATCTGAAATGTATATATTCTTCAATGCTTGATGGAGTGCTATCTGAATATTAGACACTCAATAAACTTCTAGAACTGAATTAGTGTGCTAGTAACACTGCCGTTATGACATCATTCATAGGAAAAAATGGTCTTGAATGTATTGAAGAACAATGGTACATGGGAGCAATACATAAATGTGAATATCCAACCTGGGCTGCATAGGAATATAAACACTGAACCAAAAAAGAAAGAAAGCTCAGAATTTAGGGAAGGATGACTTTGTCCCTTTTGCTGACTACACTAAAAGAGAAGCTGGTAACTTAAAGGACTGGAAACTAAAAAGGACAAAGAGGAAAGAAATGAAACAGAAAGAGTCGAGTTTTCTACATTTTCAAGTCCTTGAATAAGGTGCATAAAAGAGGGGAAGATCTATGTAGTACTACTGAAAATAACGGAAACATCTGACTGACTTGCTCTACCGTAAGTGATTGGTTACAAATCAAATGAAATAACTGAAAACTTTGAAATACATGGCAATGTTAAGAGGAATCCTGGCATCTTGGACACAGAATTGACTTTAGAATCAGAAAAACCTAGGCTTGAATTCTAGTTCTGACACTTGATTAGCTGTGTAACTGGAGGAATGTCACTGAACCACTCTGAGCCTAAATTTCCTCATCTATAATATTTCATCATCCACCCTGACATAATTGTGTTGTATTTTCCTTTTTTTTTTACAAATCTTTTAGTTACACATAAAGGAGAGTTTAGCATAAGGAAGGAAAGTAACTCATCAAGAAAAAATTGATATTGAATCAGGGTATTTTGATGTCCAGATAGGTTTAAGTAATTTTAAGAGGTCAGAAACACAAGACTATGTTATAAGTGCACATGATACATTGTTGTTTTGTGGTTTTTTAGTCCTGTCTGACTACGCACCCATGTGGAGTGTTCTTGGCAAAGATCCTGGAGTGGTTTGTTATTTCCTTCTATAATTCATTTTACAGATCAGGCTAACAGAGATATGTGACTTGCCTAGGGTCACACAGTTAAGTGTCTGAGATTAGATTTGAACTCCATTCTTCCTGCTTCCAGGCCCAATCCTCTTACCACTATGATACTTAGCTGTTCTCATGATATGCCCAGCATTATAATTTTTTAAATTATTTTTATTTATTTTTAAATGTTATTATTAATATATTTTAAATATCAAGTTTTCCTATCACACCAAAGATTAAAGTACAGTGACTATTATTACTATCTCAATCCCATTACCGAGTAGCACCAGAGATTTAATCTACTATTTCCAACCTAGTCTGATTTACTCCCTCTTTAGGCAACCTGGTACACACTTCAACTCCCCTCGTTGAGACTCAACACAGTGATGCTGAATTTAATTAAGACAACTAATCGACTTAGCAAATAGCAATTTGGAACGCCAGAGCTCAAGAGAAACGCTGGTCTCAGTCTTGTTGGTAGCAGGGACTAGGGCATGCCACCATGCCTAGCTATTAGTACTGTATTAAGTAGCAAAGAGAATATTCCATTTTTACCTTATCCTATGTAAACACATTAAATTTGCAGTCAATTGATGTGGATAAAGTCTGACTTCAGCTTAAAAGCCCTGGGCTTCTATTAGTAATGTCGCAAGAGGTCATTTTGCACTAAAAAGTCAAGTATTTATCTGACATAAACAATACTATATCCCGCTGGTACTGTATGTATAAGATGCACACTCATAATTCTGGTTTACTTTTAGCTGTGGTATAAAATATTGTTTTTAATGCCACTGTTATGATTTATGTACACATTTATCCCTTCTGGAAAATGTAAATTCCTTGAGGGCAGAGACTGTTTCATTTTTTTCTGTCCCCAATACCTAGAAATGCATCTTTGCACACAGTAGGTGCTTAACAAATTCTTGTTGAATTAAATATGTCAAGATTTCTCAAGGCTCACATTTTTTTGAGAGGAAGGACAAGATCTCCGTTTTTGACTAAATACTATTGTTATGAATTGCTTAATGTTACATGCCAACTGAAAAAAAAAATTAGAGCAGGTCAAATTAGAACTGGACATAGGAGGTACTATTCTTGTCTTCTCTGCAGCTATTCTATTCTATTCTTTTTCTTTTCTTTTATTAAGGAAAGCAAATAAATAAAGCAGAAGGTCCCCTATTGTTTCCCCAGTCTCTTTTTGGTTTTAATAAAGTAGATTAGCTCAATTTTGGAAATTAGGACTCAAACTAGGGATATGACTTGCAGACATAGAGTTTAGGGTGTGGAGGGAGAGTGAGGGATTAGGTGGAAGAGTATAGGAATAATCAGAAGAAAGGTTCCTTGCACCAAAGAATCTCTAATACTATTCCTTTTGGAGATTCACCATACTAATGAGTACCGACATGGATTCCCTACATTTATCTAAGTATTGAAGGGCTAAAAAAAAAAATCAATCATGCAATTTATGGTAAAGACAGAAAAATTAAATGGAAATATCCTTTATCATTCAATTACTATTTTAATGAAGGAGTTAGGAAGCTGTGTTTTTCTTTTATTTTCTTGTAAATCTTATATACAAGATTTATACAAGTATTTGCTTCCCTGTTTTACAAATTTAGGCAATGAAAGCATGTTAGTCATTGTAGATTTATAATATTGATATGAATTTATGAAAACATATTATTGTGACTTTCATTACTGGATTAAAAATCTTGCATCAACTGGGCACTAAGGCATATGATGATTTTGGAACATTTGAGTGTTTTCATTATGTGTTTTTGTCCAAAATTTGTCCTAAGCAAATAAAAATGACATCGCTGGAAATAAATTAAAATAAATAAATAAAACCCATTCTCTTTCTGGGTATCTTAAGAGCAAATTATCTCATACTACTTTGCCCTTATCCTCTGCACCACATAGAGATCTAGTCAAGAAAAAGACAACTCACTAGTTTCTAATGGACACAATTAGTGAGGTGTAGCTGTGTATTATTATTTTCCCCTCAATTTATTTTTCTTGTTATCCCTGACACACTAATAATACTTTTTATGTCTAGTTCTTCTAGCCACGTCAGAGTCTTCATGATACTTTTGGGGGTTTTCTTGGAGAAGATACTGGTTGTTTTGCCATTTCCCTTTCCCTCTCATTTTATAGATAAGGAAACTGAGGCAAACAAGGTTAAATGACTTGCCCAGAATCACACAACTCTTAAGTGGCTGCTGATGGTCCAGTTCATAGATAGTTGGGCCTGGAAGCGAGGAGGTCTCAGTTTAATCTTGTTATTTGGCATCCATCAGCTGTGACTGGAAAAATCACTTCATCTCTGCCTTTCATAGCATGTAACTTCCAGAATTGCTGTGAGGATGAAATAATATATTTGTAAAACATTTTCCCAATGTGTCGGGTATGGGTTAGGCACTTAATAAACACTAGCTATTATTACTATTTCATTGTTACTATTACTACTATTATTATTTGCTTCACATTAAAATAATGCTTTTATCTCTGACTATTACTACTTGTCTGTTAAAACTACCTTATTATTTATCTTCTTGAAATTCATTGGTATTCATCCAATTAAATGTATTCTTTATCTACTGTTGCATCCCCTACTAAAAAATAAGTACTTTATAAGTAGATTTGTTTGATTTATTGTATCTGTATCCTCCTCATTGACTATAAATGTAAATAGAACATTTGCTTGACAAATGATGGTTTAGCAAAAACATACATCAATGGGGGGGGGCAGTGAGGTGACTTAGTAGATAGAAAGCCAGGCCTGGAGCTGGAAGGTACTGGTTCAAATTTGGCTTAAACTTTTCCTAGCTGTGTGACCCTGGGTGAGCCACTTAATCCCAACTGCCTAGACCTTACTACTTTTTCTACCTTGGAATTGATACTTAGTTCCATTCTAAGACAGAAGGTAAGAAGTTGTTTTTATTTTTTTTTTAATATACAACTATTTACATGAGGGGTGACACATTGTCCCACTATGGGTAAATGACATCAATCAGATGAGAAGTCTCAAAGACACAAAGTGTTTATGTTAGCACACCAGTCTGTTTTGTAGTTGTGTTGAGAAATTCCAATACAAAATGACAAACTGAAAAGCTCAATATAAAATTCACATACACTTTCCTCTCATAAAATCTCTCTGTTGCTATGCTACCACAGCTTGCTTTAACGAATTTTTATCCCCTTCCACACCCACAGAAAGTTGACCATTCAGAAAGAAAAAAGAAAAATTAAAAAGAGATTGTGTTTGTTTTATTTTTCCTGTAACACATATCTACCCAAAATGACTCGCCTTCACACATTCTGAGTTTCAGTGAAAATGAATATGAGCAGATCACAGTTCCTAGATGACATGCTAGAGTCTCCCCCTTTCTTGCTTTAGTATACACTGGCCTCCCATTCCTGAAATTTCCTTCGTGTTCATGAATAAATGAAAAAGCATTTATTTATCAGTATCTATATGCCAAGCACTGTCATAAGGGCTAGGGGGTACAAACAGGAAAGAGTTACAGTCCCTGCTTTCAGGGAGCTCATATTCTAATTGTAGGAAACAACTCATAAAGGAGGACTTCACTGGAAGGCAGATGGAAAAGGTCTAGCAATGCTATGGATTAGTGGTCTACACACCCGGGAGTTGGATCAGATGGCAATGACTAGTTGACTGCAGGGCACAGAAGCAGAGTAGACAGTAAAGACTCCTGCTCTTCATCTTTCAGTGTTAGGGCAAATGATTTAGAAGTTTTTTTCCCTCTTTATCTTACTGAAAAGATTGTAGTTGGGGAATGTCTGGTCATCCAAAGGGTTTGAGGGAAATTTCCTGCCCTAGATCTAGAGAGCTCAGACACTAACAATGGGAGGAAGAGAGTGGGGCAGAAGGCTTAAAAAGAGTTCAGCTTCCTCTTGGGAGGACAGGGATAGAGGAGGGAAGGGTCAACATCTACCGGGAAGTGGGAAAGGTGAAGAGAACATTGACAACAAGGCTTGCCGGAAGAGTTCCCTATGGTACCAGCCCTTTAGAATACAGCTCTTCTTTTAAGATCCCAGATCAGATTCCACTGGCGGCTCTAGGAAATTTCTATAGAGGAAGGACTTTTCTTTCTTTGATTTTACACTGCTTTTTTGGAGCTTTCATAGTGCATTTACATATATGCATTTATAAGTTGTGTAATACTTCTGCATACTTATCTCAACCATTAATTTGTCTATTCCTAAGAGGAGGAATGATGTCTAATTTCAACTTTAAATATCTATCAAAAAACAGTTTATCACAATTGTAGATGATTAAAATAGTATTAAAATTTTAATGCTTTAATTAGATTCAAAGAACCTATTAAGAAATTCAAGCTATATTTACTTCAAAAACCTAAACAACAAAATTTACATGTAATAAAAGCTTCAGTAGGACTTTCCACAGAGGTCTGAGTACTGTTACTATATCTTTAAGAAAAAAATCAATTATTATTTATAAGGAATCAATCAGCAGGCTAGAAATCACACTGTAATTAGGGTGACAGATTTATAGATAGAAGTAAATTCAGAGAAGAAAGTGAGGCCAAAAGAGGGTGTTATTTACCCAAGTCACATACATACATACATCAGAGATGGAATTTGAATCCAGGTTCTATGACTCCATAGCTAGTGATTTTCCCATTTCATCACAATCCCTGCATATATTAACTTTTATAAGTGGAGAGAAGCTGTTTGAGGATCAGTAGTAAAGACTAAAAGACTTTCTTACTGAGAAACTGAGTAATTTTAATATAAAGGAGGAAAAATATGAAGAAACATTTACTGAAGAAACTAAGCTTAAAATTTATCTTGCAAATAAAACATTCTTAAGAAGACACCTTAAATGTCATCCTGAGAGTGCTAAATTATAGTGTGGGGAGAAGTTAGCTGCTGCAACTAATTATTTGAGGTGACTCTGATCTTTCTCCTTGTGATAAATATTTGGAATTTGGAAATATTTATTTATATTTTTTGTTCCATTGTTAATAACTAATATAGCCAGTGGATAGAGGTCTAGATCTGGAGTCAGGAAGGTATGAGTTCAAATCTAATCTCAGACACTTTGCAGCTGTAAAATACCATTTAACCTTTATTTGCCTCAGTTTCCTCATCTTTAAAATGGAGATAAGAAAAGCACTTATTGCTACCCTTGCAGAGCTCTTTGGAAGACCAAAAGAGATAATGATTATAATGTACTTATCACAGTGCCCATCCCAAAGTAAATGTATTATATAAATGCTAGCTATTCTAAGACCAGGAGATAAGGATTTAAAAAAAATGAAAAAAGATTACCTAGATTACACATGGAAGATCATCACCTCTAACTCTTGATAAATTCATAAAATGCAATGTATTCTATTTTATCATGAAGACTCTCCACCTTACTTTGCAACTCAGTTCAAATAAATAGACATTCAGTCCTTGCTACATGTAGAGCATGGCATTACAGGCTTTGAGGGAGTTACAGAGTTTACCTAAAAGATAAACTATTGACATCATAGAAGTTATACCTTAGCAGGGATTTATGAGCCATACACAAATAAATATAATACAAAAATCATAGAAGTTCATAAGAGTAAACATGGCGATATGTGAAAACCAAGGGGAGAAAGGTCAGCTCTACCTAAAAATGTCAGATAAGTTTTCCTAGAGGAAATGGCATATAGAAATTTGGATTCAAAGGATAAATAGGAATCCAAAAAACAGAGAGTGAGCAGAGGGAATTCTAGGCATATGGCAGACTATGAACAGAGTATGGAAGAAGAAATATTCAGAGTATGAATGAAGGATATCAAGTAAAATAAGCTGATGGAGATTTCATAGCTTAATTGAAATGGTATAACCATGGAAAGAGAGGGATATTTGCAAACTATTACCAAGACTTGCTTTATGAGATACTTCCTTAACAGTTGACTTTATATCATACCAGATTTGTTTCTCATACTTATATGATAGTTTTCCATTTATTTTTTCCACTGAGGTGCTCTAAATCCTTTTATAAAATTGCTTTACCTTTGAATAATTCATTCCTACTCATTGTAGTGTACAAAGAATGACCATCAGTAGTCATTTTCTATAATCAGTTTTTTCTCCTCTTTTTTTTCCATATTTGGTTCTGATCAAAAATGTGTTGTTTTTTTTTTTCCCCCTCTAACAGGACTTTAAAATTATCTTATGTCAGCTTTAATAGTTTAAACAGAATGAGTCCATTCAGTATTTTCAGTAGGTTTTATCTTGTTTTATTTTTGTAAGTTAGAAAGGGCAAAAGCTTAACAGATCTGTGAATAATGAATTGACTTAAAAAATGTACCAAGGAAGTTTAAACAGTCCTGAGGAATTCACTGTAATAAGATTTACCCACAAACAATTCCTGTCTCTCATCTAAACAACTATAGCACACTGTCTGTAATATATTATAGAATTTGTAGCAAACTCTCTTATGCTGCAATTATATATGAAGAATCATAAGATCATACATCTAATGCTGGAACATAGAGGTCACTGAGTTCAACCTCATTTTAATAATGAGGAAACTGAGGCCCACAGGGGAAAAAAGTAGCTGATAAGAGTTCATACTAGGTATTAAGGGAGAGGGCGTACATTTAAACTTGGGTTCCTCCCCACACACAAAATCACTTTGTTCCACATTCTTTCCAGTGTACTGCACTTCCTTACTTTGTTGTTGGCATGAAAAATACTGATCTTGGAATCAGATGACCTGATTTCAATTCTCTGCCCTGATAATCAATTCTGACTTTTTGTCTTTCTGTACCTGTTATTGATTCTTTTTTTTTTTTTTGGAGGTTTGGGGTGCGGGGTTATTTGTATATTTTTGCTCAAAGTTACAATTTCAATGGTAGAAGCAAATCCAAGTTGCAGATCAGCAACTGCTCTGAAAATGTTAGTCTTGAAATGTTATCTGGGGCACTGAGAATTTCAGTGTTTTATCTCAGGTCACACTCAGCCAGTACTTATGAGAGGCCAGACTTTAATTCTTCTGCCTCTTAGGCTATTTCTCTATCCACTAAATCAGGCTGCCTCTCTATTTATCACCTATAAAATAAGGACAATAGAGAGCCTTCCTAACAAGGTAGTGGTGAGAAGAGCCTTAGTGAATCTGAAGCTACTTTGTCAAAGTGAGTCATTGCTGATGATTTTTAAGGTCTTTATGGGAAGGGGCTGAGTTTTGTTCTCTTTGAACCCTCCACAGCACCTACACAGTATCAAGCAATATTTGTTCAATGAGGTAATGAATGGAGGTAACCTAAAATAAAAAGAAGTTGAAAGGAGATTTGGGTTAGAAAAACTGAATTCGAAGAACTGCTGGGGGCCTCATATTATTTGGGGACAATCACCTGATTCCTCTGTCCTTTAGTTTCCTCAACCATAGAATGAAGGAGTTTTATTACATTAGCTCTAAGGTTTCATTCAGCTCTAAGTCTTTGCAAGAATTTATGAAGACCGGGCATTTGAGTTGAGGGCATTTTATTTGAGGGGGGCAGCAGAAATGCTTAGTCTCAACCTTTTAACCTCTTCCCTTTTTCATTCCTTTTCCCAATTTCCTTCCCTTTTAAAAGATTAAGCAGGTAAAGTTAATTGTGAACAATGTAGAGCAATTCCTTATCTAGATAGGGAAAAGTCTACAAAGCAGTGTATCAGGCTTCCACTCGGCACTAGCATCAGTTCTTCCTATATGTCCATGGGACCAGCACTGCTTGTGATGGCTGCTACCTTGGAGCTCTCTCTTCTTTGTGTGATGTGTCAAAACCCTATGTTTCTGTAGCACTACAGGATTTGATTCCCATTATTTATTTATTTATTCTCATAGAGGAAGGCAACAGTCCCCATGCCATTATTCTTACATGTGCTGAATTTGAATTAAAAAAAAAAAAACTGACTCAAGAATCCTAAATATTAATGAGGTTCATCCTGGGGCTGACAAAGCCCCCACAAGGAGATCTGTCTCTCTCTATACTTGCCAGTTTCCCATACCCAGTTACTAAAACTCTATCATCATGTGGACAATTGATCACCAAGATCTCTAACACCTGTCATGACAAAAAGAATCCTGATTAATTTAAGCAAAAACAAAATCCACTGTTCTCATGAAAAATTTGTAATGACTGCTGACATTGATCAAATCAAGATAAAAACCACCACATTGTCCTTTGAAGCCACAGAAATTCTTCCTATGAAAGGGCCTTGCATTCCTTAGAGAAAGGTTAGAGAACATAATAGAAGGTGTTTTTTTTTCTTCCCTATTCATTATGAAATTTGATATACCACTGTTTTATAATGTTTCTTTCCTCTTTTTTGAAAAAGAAAGGAAGAAAGAAAGAAAGAAAGAAAGAAAGAAAGAAAGAAAGAAAGAAAGAAAGAAAGAAAGAAAGAAAGAAAGAAAGAAAGGAAGGAAGGAAGGAAGGAAGGAAGGAAGGAAGGAAGGAAGGAAGGAAGGAAGGAAGGAAGGAAGGAAGGAAGGAAGGAAGGAAGGAAGGAAGGAAGGAAGGAAGGAAGGAAGGAAGGAAGGAAGGAAGGAAGAAAGAAAGAAAGAAAGAAAGAAAGAAAGAAAGAAAGAAAGAAAGAAAGAAAGAAAGAAAGAAAGAAAGGAAGGAAGGAAGGAAGGAAGGAAGGAAGGAAGGAAGAAAGGAAGAAAGAAAGGAAGAAAGGAAGAAAGAAAGGAAGAAAGAAAGAGAAAGAGTAAAGCACTTCCAGCAGTTTTGGATAAGTTGTCTGTTAGAAGAATTTGAGTGGTTTGTATCTCCCTAGTTTGCCTTCAGGCTTTATGTGTTCATTTCTCCCAAGCAAAATACAAAGTCGAAAATCACAAATGTACTGGGGTTCTGAGCCAACACATTGTGTGACCAATTCAATTTAAGGATATGCTCAGTCAGGGGACTTAACCAGCAGTAGCAGCTAAATATAGCCAAGAGAATAAAGATTATTATCCACTAAAATAACAGACTATCCATAGCAAAGAAAATCAGTATTCTGTGTATTTGGGGTGTTTAATTTCATAAAATTTCTGAAATGACTCAAACAATGTTTAAATTTCTTAGGTCACTACCAACAGCGGAAATGATTTTTTTTTCTCTATTATTAATTGGGGTACTTAAGTTCTAGTTGTATAATTTGTGGAAATTTATATGAGGCTGTGAAAGAGAACTAATTAACAGAAAAGGGAGTGAAATATCCTTTTCCAAAGGCTTTTTAAAACTTTCATAAAACTATTTGCATGGGAAGATTTGGGTAAAGTAGTGCCTGTATGTTGAAGCATGAGTATCATTATCATAAGCACATAATTTGTATTTCTGTAGCTCAATTATTATTAGATATATTCCTAAGATCTCAATTAATATTAGGATATATACATATTCATATACATATATATTCCTAATAGTTATTGTTATTTCCATATATTTTCCTAAACATATTCTTAATTATTATTATTCAGAAGATACATATTCCTATATATAATAATTATTTAAAATATATGCTCATATTTCTAATGACAATTGAAATATATGTGTGTGTGTATATATACACACTTGGCACATAGTAGACAATGAATTCTTATTGATTCTTTGGGGATTGTATACACATATGTCAATGTATACATATGTACACTGACTGTAAAGGAATTATGTATATTCTAATGGATCTGTAACATCATCAAAGTAGGTTTCATTTCTAGCATTACAAACATAAACCTTCCTGTCCTGTGCAAATCTTGTCTGTGTTCTCCCATATGTCCACCATAGGCGGCCCACCCAAAATGATATGGGTCTCACTATATTCCACACCCACCATTTTTTACACTCATATAAAAAAATATATATATGTATATATATATATATATTTTTACCTCTTTGATATTGCCTTTCATGGTTCCAGCCTGCTCATGTCAAACATGCTCCTTTCCATTGTCTTTTGAGTGATCATAATTTTAAACCAGTTTAAACCAGAATACCAGTTTTTAAAAAGATTGACTGTTGTTTAGGGAAAAGCCAAGAGTCATAAAGGGGCTTTGCAATTTCCCAAAGGGTATCCTGCCTGCTCTCCTGTTTAATCCTGGGCTAAGTCCCTGTCCATTAGAATTTGTCTAAGACATAAATACTAATGAATGAATTTTATGGGTTAAATTTCCAAAAGTGTATCATTGTCTGGAAAATAATAATTATTTACCCATTTCTCCCCTCTTCCTCATCCCCCCATGACTAACCACCCTGAACTCATTTTGAAGGTTTTTAAATTTTTAGGTCCCCAATGCAATGGGTCCAATATTATCTAAAAGCAGGAGTAAATGGAGGTAGTCTCATCTATATAGATCTATGGATAGATTACTTAAATCTTTTTTCATTTGATCCTTGTAAAGTAGGTATTATATTCCCATTTTACAAGTTAAAAAATAAGGTAACGAGGCGTAAAACACCAGGCAATAGTAATATGTCTACAGGTCAAAGGTGGGATTCAGGATCTGATACAATGGATAGAACACTGAACATGGAATGAGGAACACTTGAGATCAAATCCAGGTTCAGACACTTACTGGCTGTGTAACCCCCTGGACAAATCTCTTAACGAGTTTTCTCAACTGAAAATTGAAATTTCTGGTGCTACCTTTCAGTACTGTTATGAGGATCAAATAATATCATATTTGTAAGGTACTTAGCAAAAGGCTTGGCCCATAATAGGCATTTCACAAATGCTTGCTTGCTTGTTTTCACCAAACTCGGAGTCTCTGCAAAGTCTAGTTTTGGCACCTGTGAATTGCTCATGAGATGACTGAGAGGTCTAGAATGATGGGGACAGAGCAGTGTTCAGAACCTAAAATAGGTTCTGTAATGACACATTTTCAAAATAGTTTCAATGGTTTAAAAATCATTTTTGATTAATGAAAAGAAAATTGGCCTGGATTGATAACATTGTTTGTTATAAAGCTTTAATTAAGAACAAAAAAAAAAAAAACTTTCCCACTCTTACACTCAAATGAATTTTCTGAGAAAAGGCTATATCTTTCCTAGATCTGTGTACACTGTCTACTGCCACTCTACATGAGCCTCAAGTTTTCCAGTAGCTCTGTATTATTTGGCTCAGACTATTCTTTTTGATTTTCCTTAGGGCTTTGTCTGCAAAAAAATCAGGGAGGGTGTAAAAATCAGGGCAAACTTGACTCACACCCTTCCTTATCTGTAAAGCCTGAAGTAAAAGCCCTTATCTTTGACATCCCAGAGGGGTGGGGATGGCATATCTCAGTAGAACCTACTCACAGCCAATCAGGTACCCTTTCCTTTGTCCATTTTCCCTTAGTTCTGCAGAAACTGAAGGTTTTTAAATGTTGCAAAGAAGAGAATCCAATCTCTATTTAAGGCATCCTGGAATCACTGAATGCTACAGCAGGAAGGAATCTGAGATTATTTAGAGCAGAATGAATATCCATGGGCCCCAATTTATTTGTTCTCTAAACAACTGCTGAGTGTCACAAAATTTGTCTTAAACACTCAGTCAGGCTTGAGTTTTCCCTTTCTAACAAATAGTCACATAAAAGTGAGCTGAAATCACATCAGATCATCTCTGGTCAATGACAATGTTCTCCTAATCCATCCGTTTTGAAAATCCAGTCACTTTTTACTTAACCAATTCTATTACATAATAACCTAATCAGTTATCAAATTTTGACAATTTTGCCTTCATATTTTAATCTCTTTGGATTGATCCCCTTTCCACTTTTTTGTTGTTGTTCAGTCACTTCAGCCCTATCTGATTCCTTGTGACCTCATTTGAGGTCTTCTTGGCAAACATAATGGAGTGGTTTGCCATTTTCTTCTCCAGCTCATTTTAGAGATGAGGAAGCTGAAGCAAACAGGGTTAAGTTACTTGGCTGGGGTCACACAGTTAATAAGTGTCTGAGGCCAGATTTGAACTCAGGAAGAAGAGTCTTTCTCTCCATGGTGCCACCTAGCTGCCCCCTTTCCATTCTAGTGAAGGACATCTATGATGTCATATTTGGCTTATTATATGAACCCCTGATCTCTACTTTATCCACCCCCTTCTCTGTATTCCTTTTTACAGATGACTACCGGATTCATTTTTTATTAATCAATTATTTTCATTATGCCAAGCCAGGATTTTAGAACCACAGAAGACACCATAGATCACATATTCTAATGCTTTGTTAGATAAAAGAGGAAACAAGTCCAGAGTAATTGATAGTTAATCAATAACCATTAATTAAGTTCTCTTTACGTAGCAGACAAAGAGCTAAATGCTGGAGATAGAAAAAAGACAAACCGACCAAAAACCAATTCTTAGATTCCAGAAAGTTATGTTTTAATGAGGAAGACTTGTAAGTTATTAGGCACATACAAGATTCAAGTCACAAGTCACTTCAAGTCACACAACTAGTTAGCTAGAGCAGTGGGGATAGAATCAACTTCTCCTTGACACAAACTTCCCAGAGCTCTCTATGTACTTGACTACTTTTGATTTGGGGTATCAGGCTTTCTGATGGTTGGGCCATTATATTAATGTACTTATAAAAATATTAATGTACTTATAAAATAAAAATATATTATAAATAAAAATAAAACCATTTAAAAATATTTGTTCTAGCCCCTCTAGGATCCTCAGATTTTCTCAGTAATCTCTTGGTCACCCTCTTCTCTCAATGATGCCCCCCATCTCTGTTTCTTCAGACTCTAGAGGCAGAGGGGAGAGATGACTAAATCTAGGAGTCAGAGGACCAGGTTCTAGATCTACCACTTAGTGGGGCACATGAGTTAAGCACTTTTGAACTTCTTTGAATTTAAATTTTCTCCTCTACTAAAGAGAGATAAAAAAATATGTGTACTGTTGGGCTGCCAGGGTTTTTTGTGAAGAAACTTCTAGCAACATTATTTAACTCTGTGTATTTTTATATATTGGCAAATAAAATTAAAATAAAAAGCTCTTCTTGATAAGCTGCTGTCATGTGGCACTAGTCCTTGGCAAAATTGTGAATTTACAAAAATTTATCCTATATCATCATCATACCAATGCTCTATTTGGAGGTGGAATTTTAATTTTTACACTTGACTCACTTAACCTTTTTCAGACTCAGTTTCCTCAAATGTAAAGAGAGGATAATAGTAGCACCTATCACCCAAGGGCATTAGGAGAATAAGATGAGATAATAAAATGTTATATCAATGCTTGATATTATTATTATGGTTGTTGTCCAGTCTAACTAATTTACAGATGAAGAAATTGAGGCTCAAGGGAGTTTGGAGACTTGTCAGATGTTACATTGTTCATGAATCAAGTGTAAAAATTAAAATTAATATACAATAATTTAAAATATTATATTTTATAAGATTTATTAATAATCACTAAAAATAAAGGAATAAAAAGGTAACAAAAAAAATCTACCTGTTCAAAAAAACCCTGCACACCACCACAGTCATTGACAAGAAACCAAGAGAGGGAGACCAGGATTCCCACCCAATACATCCCTCTGTCTATATCAGCATGTAAAAACAGGAAGTCAGTGGGCTTCTGGGAAATGTAGTTTTAGAGGCACAAGATTTCCAATTACACACAAGGAGGAACTGGAATTTAAACTCTGGCCCTCTAAGGACATCAGTCCTTTTCTTCCCATTTTCTACCCCTTTCAGCATCTCCTTTATTTCCATGACTCCTATTTTCCTTCCCACTTCAGGAACCAGCTGCTTTCCTGCTTGCCTTCCATTTTCTCTTGACTAAGAAGAAACCATATAATCAAGGAATTCACACTAAATTGTTGGTCAGTTAATGAGTCCTTCTTCCCAGGCTGTTTTACTTCTTTGGTGCTATCTGGCAAGTGTAGCACTTAGCCCCAAAGGAGGAATCTCTCATGACAGAATTTCAGGTCCCTCTTGCTGTCGGGGAGAACAGAGGCTAAGCGGTGTTTTTAGAGGCAGAGACTCTGAGATTATCTTCAAATCACACTCTGAGGAGCTAAAGGAGCTTGTCTGGGCATGTGACGATGCCTGCTGGAACAATTACATAGAAAGTACCTGAAGCAGGACTGGCTGAGTGACCGAAGTCATCTAATTCAACCTGCTCATTCATTTTATGGAGAAGGAAACTTGGGACCAGGATTAGAAAAGGGACTTGTGGTCCCGCAGGGTCTGAGGCCCAACATTCACGATCTAGGCCTTGAAGGCCTTAGTTGCCAGTTTGGCAGAAGCTGAATGAGGTATAAAAGGGACCAATCTGCAACTTGGGGCACAGTAAGAAAGAACTGTATGCTTCATAATGTGAAACCCCCGTCTATTTTGGTATCTTGCCGGTACAGCTTGCCAGCTCTTAATTCTAAAACATAATATTTACAATTTTGTAAGTTGTCTGAAAGTAAAAAAAAAGAGAAGAAAAAGGGAAACTTGGCTTCGTGTCAAGAAAAATAAAATGGTTCTCACAACCACCCTTTTGAGTAATTTTTAGAATGCTTTTCTCCTCCTCCTCCTCTCCCTCCCCCCACAGAAAGGGATCTTTTTCAAGCTCAAAAACAAAATACATTGAATCAAGAGCACACTCTGACTAACTACAGCCTGTTCTAGATGAATGTCTGCCATTTTGAGTGGTTTTAATCTATATCACTGACACTTCCAGGATCTTGGAAGCTTATAATCATTAATGGAATAGTCCTCAGATTTTGGGTAGGGACAGTCCTAAGGCAAATCTAAATAATGCATAGAAAGCAATTTTCAAAGCTTAAAATTATATAAGTTCTATGATGATGATGATTAATAAATTATTATTACAATTGAGGTATTATATCATGTTATGTTATGTTATATTATATCATATTATATTGTATTATATCATATTATATCATATTTTATTATATTATGTGTTGTTATGCTGTTATATAAAACTTAGATAGTATTAATTTTATAACATACTACATAATATATGACATATATTATAATATAGGAATATATTATATATTAATGTTATATTATCTATCATATCATGTCATGCCATATATCATATTTTACATTACCTTATATTACATTAGATTGCATTATATTTTACTATATTATGTGTTGTGTTATGTTTTGTTATACTGTTATATATAACATAGATAATATTAATTTTATATTATGTTACATAATATAATACATGTCATATATTACATATTATATGAATATATTATACATTAACATTATTATGTGTTATATATAATATCATCATATATCATATTATATTTTATTTTATGTTACATTACATTATATTGTTATATTATGTTATATTGTATGTTATGTTATGTTTTATTATATTATGTTATGCTATGTTGTTATGTTATTCTATGCTATATTGTTATGTTATGTTATGTTATGTTATGCTATGCTACGCTACGCTACGCTACGCTACGCTACGTTACGTTACGTTACGCTACGCTACGTTACGTTATGTTATATTATATCCCAAGGATGAATCGGTCCTATTTGGAGGCCTTCTTGAAGAAGGTTGTATTGGAGTCCTGACAACTCCAGACAAGACAGAACAGTATTTTCCCATACTAGAAAACCTTGGGGCACAACCCAGGGATAGAGAATAGTGCATCTACAGAAGAATCAAAATGTTTCCACTCCATTTCTTCTCCCCTACTCAATTTGGAAAGTAGATTTTGCCCATGCTCCAGTCTACAGAGACTTGACACCTTCCCTATAACACAGATGACTTGCTATCCCAAAATAACCAACGACATGCCCTCCAGGGAGGAATTTTTGGTGTAAAAAGCGTGTGCCTTTATAAACGTGAATTTCAGAGATTTTCCTGATTGCCACCCTGTTCTGTGTAATAGCTGAGGCACTCCTGCTTTGCCAGCTGTTTCATCAGTGCTGAGGTGTTCCTGAGAACCCCAGACTCAACAGTGGATGCAGGTGTCCCCAGAAAGTGACAGCTCAGGCCTCCTCTGCCTTGGCACTGCATCACTAAGATCACTCATCTACCTCAACCATAGGGCTCCCGGATTAGATTGAGAAATATTCAGTGGTTAGCCCTTGATTACTTCTCCTTAACACAGTTGTAAAGTTTACCTTCTTCTCTAGAGTTGCTTTCATGCGGGAGAAAAAGAATTGGATTATTCAAAATTAATTAATTAAATCTAGAAAGAAAGAAAGAAAGAAAGAAAGAAAGAAAGAAAGAAAGAAAGAAAGAAAGAAAGAAAGAAAGAAAGAAAGAAAGAAAGAAAGAAAGAAAGAAAGAAAGAAAGAAAGAAAGAAAGAAAGAAAGAAAGAAAGAAAGAAAGAAAGAAAGAAAGAAAGAAAGAAAGAAAGAAAAATAATTGGATTTGGAAAAAAAAAAGGGAGGTGGGTTCACATTCTGGCTCTGGCATTGACTACATATGTGGCCTTGGGCAATGAAGTTAGTCTCTTGGGCCTCAGTTTCCTCTTCTTTAAATTGATGGTAGATTAGAGGTGTCAAACCCCAAGCCCAGCAAGTAAATCAGATTAAAATGTATTTGGGAAATGGCTAACAAAATAAATAGAAATACTATACAGCACAGATAATGTTAATCTGGGGTTTTCCTAGTCAGAATGCATGGGGCAGTAGGGATCTTTTCCTATTTGAGTTTGATACCACTGGTTTAGATACTTCTCAGATATATCCTAACTCTAATACAATGACTTTCTTTTGTCAAACATTTAAAAAATATTTTGTGCAATATACAACATTTCTAGGAGATGTTGACTATGTAAACAGGGTTTTCCCCTTTGAATTTCTGTTTGCAGATGTTCTTTTTTTCCTTAATAATAATAGCTTATTTCCCCCCAATTACCTATTTTTCTAAAGTTAGCACAATGTTTGATAATCACAACTTATTAAAATGTCTGCAGTGCACATTAAAAAAATGAAAACAAAACAACAAAAACTTAGGCTACTACCAAAGTAAAGTGTCAACTCCAGGGATCTGTTACCTACTTCTGATCCCCAGGCTGTAGGGCTTTCTCTATTTCTTGCTCCTTCAGGGTGAGAGGGAGAAACAGAGACCAAAAAAAAAGTGTATTTATTTATAGTATATTAATTGTAAATAAAACCTATAATTGCAACTAGGGTGGGGTGATTCTGGATGCCAAAATTTATAGAATTAAAGATACTTACACACCTTCAGCAGGCAGAAACGTTTAAACTTTGCACCTGCTTAATATTAAAAAAACATTCATATAGGAAGCTCCTCCATAATTCTAGAGCTCACCTTAGCCTAGTTTGCCCCTCTCCTCTGGGGGCTATTTCCCAGGGGCTCTGAGTCTCTGCCCTGCACTGGATATTACACTTTGATGTCCCAGATTTCTTCCTAATGTCCCTTCCAACTAAAAATAAACAAATAAATAAATGCATGCATGAATGAGTAAATGAATGAATGAACAAATACATGTTAGTTTCAAGGCAATGCTTGTACTGCTTTAAAGGGCATTTTGAACTTCTTAGCCTGCATTTCAAAATTGCTAGTTATGGCTCTGAATGTATCTACTATGTCAATGCTCAATAAAAATAACAACCTACCTGCCATGTCTTATCCACCACATTGAATGATGAGGCATATTTGTCTACTTCAGCAATATGTGGAATATACTTTATTTTGAGAGGAGGCCAGTTTTGTTTCTAGACATGGCTGAACGCTCTACTAAAATCTATGTACTGGGTGGATTCAGTGGTAGATGAAATCGGTTAAGAGGAGTCATCACTCTATGTCACTGGAATAACTATTTTTATGTAAAATATAATTTATATAAAATTTAAAAAATAATCAAAAAAGCCTTTATTAAGTGCTTAATGTGTGACAAGCTTTGTGCCAAGTGTTAGTGATACCCCCCCAAAAAAGGCAAATCAATATATAACATGGATGATTTAAAGTGCAAAAAATGCATTGTTTTGTTAATATTCTCATATCCTTGAAATGACTTTCTAAAGGGATCATGAAATTAAGTTAAAATAAGAAATAATAGAGCAAATTCTCTGTGCTTGGTGAAGAATTAACCACTTTACATTAAGTAGGATATAAAATGCTGAACCACATCACTGAACACTGATCATGTCTAGCTTAGAAGGAATTCCATTAGCAATTCTAGATGATCTCCTTGAGAGGTGCTCCATCTCATTCCTAGCCTTTTTCCATCTCTTATGGTCCTAGGGGCTTAGGAAAGCTTTAATAAAGTTGATAGAGGAACAGAAATCCTCAGTTTTTAGTTGCATAATTATGTTTTGTTGCATCCAAGAACCTAGATGCTTTTACCTTGATTTCTTCTGTAAAAGGAAATTCAACTCAAAATTCTGTTTATACAACAAATACCAAGGGCAATTCAATTCAACAAACATGTATGCTTAGTCAGTCTGTTGCTAGAAGAGAATAAAACAAGAATAACTTTTTTTGGATACAGATTTGGTGGTTTCCTGGGCATAACAATAATTAAACAAAGACTGGTCCCAAAATGGGAACAGTATCTCAATCTCTTTTACAAAGGTGTACGACATCTAAAGGCCAATTATATCCTTTTTGATGTTTAGAAATGTCGTCAATGCTCTATATTTTCAAATGCATTCTTCTGCATTACTTTTTAAAGTCAAGTTTTCTGGCCACATCTTTGTTTTCAGAGATCAAGCTAAAATTAAGACATTTTTATCTCTTCTTGTGGGTCCTCTATCAAAGAATCCTATTACTTAGGAGTCAAATGATGAGATCAAGATTTGAACATGGTTCTCAGACTCCAGATAAAGATTCAATCTTTCCTCTCAACCCACCATTATCACCACCCCCACTACTGCATTAGACTTACTCAGTTTGTTAAATCAGAGATTGATCATATTGATTTTAGGTATGCAAGTTTCTAGTGATTTTTGCAATAATTATACCTAGAAATCAGTACACTGTTCTGTAATTTAGAACTTCTCTAATTCAACTCCCCTAGAATTTATTTATAATTATTCATTATTTTAAAAAAAACTATTGTCACAAATAATAATAATAGCTCCATAAAATAGCATTTAAGATTTTTAAAGTGCTTTACAAAAATTAACTCGTTTTGTACTCAAGACAACTGTGGGAAGTAGGTCCTATTGTATTCCCTATTTTGCAGATCAGGAAATTGAAACATGATGTGGTTAAATGACTTACCCAAGTTCAAACAACTGATAAGTGCATAAGGCAGGCATTCAACTCAGGTCTCCCTGAGTTCTGCTCTAATGTCCTTTTCATTTTGACAATTATGTGCCATAACATTTTGTATACCAACTAAAATACTAGTCAGACTTCAATATCAGGAATATGATCAAAATCAAATGCAAAATTCAGTTAATGTCCCCATTCAAGAAATTCCTCCAGAACAAGAACGTAGGAAGATTCAAGCCTCTTTTAGTGATTATATTTAAGTCAGGAATATGTTCTTAATGGGCAAGCCATCATATTTTATCAGAATTTATCTAATTTGATTGCTTCTATAGCTTCTGAAGAATTGAAATGCTTACATGGCTACAAAAGAAACAACAGAGAGGATCAGAGAATCATACAGATTGACAGCTGGGAAAAAAAAAAGAGAAAAGAAAACCCTTAGATTGAATTCAATACCTATACTTCCCTGTAAGATGGAGGTGACCTAGATTGCCAGGAGCCATCAAAGACCACACTGTTTGACAGGATCCACATAGAAACCGGGGACTGCAAAGCAGCCCCCAGAAAGAATGGAAACATCCACTGAAACCCTCCTCAGTGACTTTCATTATTAACATCCCCTTATTATTGGAATTGCCATGATTATTATTCTTACTTAGCCTCAGGAAAAATAGATGAGAACAACATGATTGCAGGTTTAATACAGATGTCCCACTCTGACCCCCTAGGCTATTACCAGGAGAGAGCCAACTCACAAAATTAAACCTAAGGATTCTTTTATATCCACTTAGATAGGACTCTCTTTTCTAGGCATAAAACCTTCTGGCAAATCTGTGCTTTGAATTCCCTAACCTGTGCCTGAGATATGTTGATTCTACCCACTGATCCTGCCCTTATCAACAGTGTTTTGTTGACTATCTTCCTAGGGTTCCTGTCTGTTGTTAGGTTCCATGGAAACATGTACATTGAGAATGAAACTGTGTGCCAAGTAGATGTGTGATCCTGAGGGTATAAAATAAAGCCAGGCCTCAGCCAAGGTGGAGAAGTTTATCCTGTGAAACCTGTGCTGTGGATTGAATGCGAAAGCCATGTCCCATCCATTATTTTGCCGACACTGTCCCACCTCCAAGACCCCATCCCCTGTGGGAGGCTGGCCCACCCCACAGCACTAGATAGGCTATGCTTATATTGTTCAGTGCTCATCACTCTCATTTCTATGTTTCCTCAATATACTATGCTATAAGTATCTCTTATCTTATAGACAGGGAGAGTTAAATGGGAAGGTAGAGAGAGCATTGGACTCTTAGGAAGACTCGAGTTCACGTCAATCAGATTTGAATTTGAGCTCAAACCCTGCCTCAGATACTTACCCTATGAAGGGTCTCTTAGCTTTAGTTCATCTGAAAAACAGGGATAATAAAAGCACCTTCCTTAGAAATGGTCTAGAAAGATAAAATGAAATAATACATCCCAAGTAATGTGTATAAATGTTACTTGTTGAGGTACTGAGAAGTCAAAATGATAAGTTCCATAAGCTTTATAGGTGAAGCTTATATTTATTTTATAAATAATAGTGACACAAAACCATATGGACACTTGTTGGTTTCCAAGTTTGTTATTAAACTTTCCAAATCATACATATACATAAGTGTATATAAAGATATTTGTGTATATATACACACATGTACATCTCTGTGTGTTTGTATGTGTAAAAGCATGGAAATGTTTAATCAACTCTAGAAATTATCATCTCTAACACTGAAAATCAACTCTAGAAAATGTAAGATATACTTATACCTAGGTCTTTCTCTATCACCTTCCACTTTAATGTGTATAGAATCTAGCCAGTTAAAAAAACACCAATAATTTATTACTATTCAAAAAGCATTGCTACCTAGCATTAAAGTAGAGAATCTCATTTGATGAAGTTTTAGAGATAAAGTTGCCCCCAAACTACCTGAAGTACGAATTATTTTTGCCATGTATGGAAACAACCAACCCATATATAAACATGACTCTCTTCTACATCATACCCAACAAGTAAACCATCTACCTATGCGTGGAGGCCTCTGGGGAGATGGACATTTCTTCAGATAGTCAGGCCACTTCATTTTTTGAGAGTTCTAACTTTGATGATGATGTATTTTCCTGATAGCAAGTTGAAATATGCCTTTTGTAGCTTTCACCAACTCTTTCTGACTTTGCCCTCTTGAGTCATACTGAACAAATAATCTCCCACTTCCATGGAAAGATTTTTCAAATATTTGAACACAGCTAATATGACCCACCCTTGCCACCAAGTCTTCTCTATATTAGTCTATAATACGGACTCAGGCTCTTGATCATTCTTAACATCATTCTTAAATTATGAAATCTAGAACTGAATTCAATATGGCAGAAGTGCTTTGACTATTGGGAAGTATAGTGGTGATATCACCCCTTATTCCTGGAAACTAAGCCTTTTAATATAACCTACTAGAATTTAGTGATCCAGGCCCTACATGAATATTTCTGGGTTCTCAGGAATCATATCATTCCCATTGTTAGACATTCCCTGTCATTAGGGAATCCTCCCTTAAATTAAATTGGAATCTGCCTCCCTGGAACTTTTTTCCACTCACTCACTGGTTCTGTATCTACTCTCTGGATCAAAGTGGTACACAAAGCACTAGCTATAAGAATAATTCACATGTCTCTAGCACTTTCCCTTAAAATTGCCCTCAAGCAAAGGCAGTACAATTGCTATTATCTCCATTTTATAGGTGAGGAAATCAGTTTGGAGACATTGTGACTTGCCTATAGTTGGTAAGCAGAGACAGTAAAACTGAGACAACTAAAATGGATATATTCTCACCACAACATATTTTTTATCATCTCAATTATTAGATACCCTTTTCCATAAGCTTATGAAAAATCCTATTTAGCCACTGTCTCCTTCTTCTGGAGAAAATAGTGGTATTGGTAAAGTTAAGATCACTGGCCAGTTAACTTAGAAAACGGATCTTTGGATCCCAAGTCTACTACCTTTCCTATGCTTCCAACTATACCCGTGATTACCAAATATTGAGTTTCAGTAATCTCTGAAAAGAATAGCATTAATTTAGTCATTTATAGAGTCAAGAGAAGTCCACTATTAAAGGCTGGCTAGCCTGTGAACTGTATCCCTATAGATCCTAGACTCCTTGCTTGGGCACACAAAAGAGAATGGTCATGTTTATTTAGTGTTTTTAAATCCTACCATCAATAAACCATCATTTGGCTACCACGAAATCAGTTGAAATGGAGGAAAAGTTGGAAAAACAGAGATTAGTGAACTAGAGATGCTCTGCTTAGCAGAAACCACCTCAGCAGGCTTTAACAATATATTCAAGAGACCCTACACTCACTAATGGAGCCTAATGGCTAAGATGTACTTGAAGCCTACCAGGTGCTAAGTGCTCTGGCTGAGTTTAGATAATGCACTGCAGAGCTATGACCAGCCAGCTAGACTCTACAGATGGAACTGTTTATTTCTGATGTCAACTTACAAATTGATTCTGTGAGTTATGAGGGGCTAGTGCTGGGCTTCTGAAAATCAAATGTGCTAATTTGGGTCTCTTCAGGACCATTTACTCTATTTTAATACTGTCATGCAAATGAGTAGCAGCCCCTGGGGGGGGGGGAACTCCTGGTGTTCTCAAACTGTTTCATCAATGCTAAAAAATAGCTGCAAATGCGATTCAGCAAAGAGCAGCATTCAGTATAAGGGAGCAAGGTGTCTCTTTCAGGCAGTCTCCAAAGGCATTCAGTTTCTGAAGATAAAAAGAAAGCTTATCATAAAGGTTGCCTCATTATTGAAGGAAATAAATGACCTGAAACCTGATGGTTCCATTATTAATTTCTACTTTGAAAGAACATAAGACATGTGAAGGAAGGTGAATAGATGGGGTTTATGTCTAGACACAAGTGGAAGAAAATGCTTTCTTCTAATAGATTGAATTGGATGGGCTGAATTTCACCCTTCTTCAACAAAGTTTGGAAAACATCAGAAGTCATGTTTTTCCTAAATCCAGCTGCGGATCCTTAGGAATATACTTGTACTGAGACAGATATTCTCAGACTCAGGAAGTAATGGCAGGTGGGGAAGGTCAGGGAATTAGGTCAAGACTGAAGAGTTAGAGACAGAATGACAGGGAAAGGGAAAAAAAATACATAACTAAAAGTCACACGATACATACAACAAAATTTAACCCTTAGAGGAAAGAGTTAATCCTAGATATGCCATTTTAGGAGAAAAATGGATCGGATGTGCTTCTTAAGATAAGGAAATGCAGGGAACTTTAGGTTGTTGCCTTATTCTACTACATAATGCAAAGGTAGTCTATGAAAGACAAACAAAATAGGATTCCTGGAAATACACAAGAGATTTCTCAAAACTTTCATTCTCTCTCAAAATCAGTCTCTTATGTCATTTTACCAAACATTCAAAGTTAATTTGATACAAATTTAACTCAGCAATGTCTATGACAACCTTTCAAGGGTGATTGATAAAAAATGGTATTTAATCACATTCACTCATGCAGAAAATGACTTTTTTATGCTAAAATTGGTTTAGAATAGAAGGGAACTAATGTGATATTCCTGATGGGATCTTAGATCCATCTTTAAGTGACACAGGTAAAATAATGGCCTTCCAAATACAGATAGAAGTAGACCATTCTTCACTTTATGTTCTTCTTGGCATGTGTGTGTGTCTTCTTCCATAATGAATATGGAAATGTGTTTGTATGATAGAATTTTATAACCGATAGCAAAATTCTTACCATTTCAAAGATTGGGAAGGGGAGAGGAAGAAGAGGAAAAATATGTATAACTCAAATGTTAGAAAACAAATGTCAAAATTTGTTTTTACATATAAGTAGGAAAAAATAAAATATATATGATCAGTTCAGTTAAAAAATCATGGAAAGAATTTACCAAAACAATTAGTTCTTATACATTAAGGAAGACAGAATCATCAATGCTTTTCTCAGGTTCTTAAAATTAAAAAAAAAAAAATCCTAGTATTTGAATGACAGACTTTAGTTTCAGGAAGTACACAATTCCATTTACCTGGTAGATTTCCTGCCTGCCTGTTCTGTTGATTGATTAGTATCTGCATGCACAGCTGCTCTATTTTTTTTTATTTCAGAAGAAAGGTTCACTCACCTGTCCTGATAGAGATGGAGTTAGTTCTAACTGAAGTAGGTCAGTAAAAAGCATATCATTTTGTTTCCCCATAGAAACTGGAGATGTTGATAGGGGAAGCCAGATAGAGTATGTGCAAATAAAACCTAAAACTGCTTTTAAATAATATATTAAATATCATCTCTGCCATGCTCTTAACAAAAAGAAACAGAAAAAAAAACAGCTGAGAAGTTTATTAGCATATGGAATGAATTAAGTCTATATCTTCTCTTTTCCTCTGCTTAGGTTCTAGATAAATTAAGGAGAAATCAAAATAAGCATTTATTAAACCCTACTGTATGTCAATCACTGTGCTACTCTTTAGGAATAAAAAGTCAAAAATGAAATACTTCTTATTTTCAAAAAATTCAGGTCCTATTATTTGATGATAGAGATAAAGATACAATTTTAGGGAAATTTGAACCACTTTGCCCAGGGCAGGCATAGTATTTCAGTGAAAACACCAAATAATTAATAAATATCATGTCCTATCAACATCATTCAGAAATCCATTTTGCTTTATGTATTAAAGCTCTAAGCATCCTAAAAATCCTGATATCCATCATTAGTATTCCAAATTCTGGGAATGAAGTCAAACTGAGTGACACACAATATATTATGGAATCTTTATAGATAATACAACCATGTTCATGGAATCAAACTTAGAACTGTGAGGATACTGCAGAGGTCAAGTCATTGACCACAGGTAGCATATTTTGGTACCTCTATCACTGTTGGGTACAGCATATTCATGCTAAGAAGGTTTCTCAAAAACAAGGTGACCCTACCAAATCCCATGCTGGATCCTGAGGGGCAATTCTAATTTTCACCTCGAGATTCCTTTTTCTGCCTGTAGCCTAATTTCTAGTTTGAATTTCAGATAATAAGCCTGTCTGCCATATTACTGTCTACCTATGACCTTGACTCTCACTTGAATCTCTGGACTGTGATGCCAGCCTGTATAACTGAAGTCCTTGTCTATCTCTGCCTTCCTATTCCCTTGGATGCTGACTGCAGTTTGCTTATTTTGAACATTTATCTTGCCTATTTTCTTTGATTTGGCCAAATATCCCAGATCTAAGAGATTCTAACCTCTGCATTACCTTCTAGATTCTTGGATTCCAGGTGTCATTTTATAAATTGATCTCACTGTAAATGGCCTCTTATAGGTATGTTGCTTTGGACACTGTATTCCATTGAGCAACCCAAATGCAGCTCCTGTCTTAGCCTCTCCTGTTCTACTCTATCGTACTGTTACCATGAAATTCTTTCCAGAAAATCAATTAATTTACCAAACTAGTTGACTTGTTTACATTTGATTTCTTGGGTTGCAACTAATCACCCTCAAGTTGAGACAAATGAATATTTGTTAATAAAGTATATTTGCTCAATGATCAACAAATTAGCATATCACCTATGTTTGATATGTCCATCCTCAACTTAACCAATGATGATTATAGCATTGATGATGACTATTTCTATTGGGAATTGTTTGTAAACAAAAAATCCATTTCAAGCCTATACTAAAGTTTAAAAAACTTATGCTACCAACATTAATTTAAACCACGTGGAATTCAAATATAACCAAAAAAAATATTAAAAATAACAACAACAAAAACTAATGCTCCTGGGTTTACCAAACTCTTAGAAATTGAAAACTGCAGATTTGGTAGGGATGTTTCAAATCCTGTAGGTCAAGCTTCATCCAAAGCAAGCATCCTTTGAACTGCATCTCTGATAGATGGTACAGAAGAGGTGTAGTGAACACTTCTAATGGCAGGGAATGCATCACCTCATGGGGCAACCCACTCAATCATGATGCATTATTAACAAGAAGTTATATCTCAGTTAACCTGAAATTTGCCACCTCTCAATTTCTATTCAGCATTTAATATCTGCCAATTGGAATGATAACTTATAAGTCTCTTCTCTCCTTTACAGTTCAGGACAGACAGCTTTTCATAGATATTTTGTCTCTTCTTAGGATTCTCTTCCCAGAGCTAAAATTCTCATTTTCTTCAACTTTTCCTTAGACTGTATTCCCCTACCCCCACCCCAAATCTTCACCATCCTGATTGCCATCCCTTCTGCATACTCTGGTTTGATGACATCCCTATTAAATTGTGGTATGCAGAAATGATACCATATTCCCCAATGCGCTCTCACGAGAAGAGAATGTAATGGAACTGAGTGATATGGGCACAGTTTCTATTAGTACAGTTTAAATGGATTCTTGCTTTTTTCAGCATCACTGGTTCCTATTAAGCCTGTGGTCAAGTAAAACCACCAGGTATTTTTTCACATGAACTGCTGCCAAGGCAGATCTCTCCTATCTTATTTTTGTATGTTTTTTTTTAATGGGCATTTATTCTTAACCTTCTTAGGCTCTCATCTTGCTACTTTTGACCTAGCATTTAAGATAGAAAAAATTTAATATTGATTCAGTTATTTTATTAGCTATTCTCTCACATATTTATGTCATCCAAAAATGGATGTTTGCCTCAACTCATTGTTTAACATGTGGAAATGGCTATGTTTCGAAGATAAAACTCTAGCCCATTCCACCCACCCCTATCAAGGCTGACTGTATACAGTCAATTAATTTATATACATATATATGCAATATATAGTTATTTGTGTACATATTTCATCTTTTCTATTAGTAACAAATCTCTTGAAAATATAGACTTTGAATATTTTGTTTGTTTTTGAAACAATATCTTCCATCTTAGAATCAATGTTATGTATTGGTTTCAAGGCAGAAGAGCAGTTAGGGTTAGGCAATTGGGGTGAAGGGACTTGCCCAGGGTCACACAGCTAGGAAATCTCTAAGGCCAGATTTGAGCCTGGCACTCTACCCACCGAGCCACCTAACTGCCCCCAAACTGTGTATGTTTAATGAGGGTATCAGTAAAACCTGAGTTTGAAACCCACCTCCAGCATCAGCTATGTGACCCCAGAGAAGTCACCACCTCTGTCTCGAGTTCCTCATCTGGTTATTGTGAGGATATGATGAGGTACATCTATAAAACATTTACAAACCTTAAAGTGCCATATAAATGCTATTATCTTTGTGCCCTCTACAGTTCAGAGCAGAATGCTTTGCCCACATTAGATATTTAACAACTATTTGTTGATCGAAATCTACCTGAATGCTAAGGGCATCAAGACTCTATTCAACCAGTGTACCCAAAAGTATACCCAAGGAGACTTTCTCTATTGCTTGTTGACATCAAGAAAAAAATGTAGGGGGCAGCTGGGTTGCTTAGTGGATTGAGAGCCTGGTCTAGAAACAGGAGGTCCTGGGTTCAAATGTGGCCCAAGTTACTTCCTAGCTGTGTGACCCTGGGCAAGTCCCTTAACCCCCATTGCCTAGCCCTTACTGCTCCTCTGCCTTAGAACCAATACTTAGATGGAAGGCAAAGTTTGGAACAAGAAAGAAAACATGTCTCCTATTTTCTAAACCTCTCATTCTTCTATCAAAAAATAAATTAGCTTCATTTAATTTCAGTCACTATATGTTAAAACACCATTTTTTGCACAATTTTTGTCTTTTTTTGCTAGGCCATGGATATATTGATAGATATTTAAAGATGCAGATTCTGCTCTCAAATATCTTACAGTTTAACAGTGTAAGAAAGCCATGTTTATAAATAATTGTAATAAAAGCGCAAAATGTGATTAACACAAAGAAGAGCCAAGAAACAGCATGAAGAATTTCAAGGAGAAGAAACTCCTTTTGGTAGGGAACTGGTTAAGTGAAAAAAAGAAGAAAAGGAAAGCTTGATGATAGACACTGGGGTTGGAAAGAAGATGGGAGTCGATTCTAAGCATGGTAAACAGTTTAAGCAAAGGCAAGGAATTGGGAAAAAGCATGAAAATGATAGGGACCAGTACAGTAGTCCAGTTGAATAGAGTACAAAAAAGGAAGCAGTGTAATAACAATTAGAAAGGCAAGTTGGAATCTAATTGCAGAAGATCTTAAGTGGTAGAATTGGGGGTTAGACTATTTCATAAGCAATGAGGAACACCTGAAGACAAAAAGAAGAATAAGAAAATCTGATGAGTTCATTAATAAAATTTAGTAGGTATCAGGATGAAGAATATATTAGAAGACAATAGACTTGAGGCAAGAAAGCCAATCAGGAGGTGATTAAAATAGTTTTAAGTATGGGGAAATTAGGATGCAATGGAAAAAAGATGCAATGGGAATGGAAAGAATGGGACACTAAAGAGATAATAAAGAAATTGAATCAACAGGTTTTAACAGCTGATAATATACAGAGATAATGCAGAAGAGTATAAGATGACACTGAGCTTGTGTGACCTAGTAAGTTTGGCATAACTTCCTTTTAGTGAATCCATGTAGGCTTCTTATCATTACCTTTTTCTTTTTAATCAAATATCCATACACCATCATTTTTAATAATTTGCTTTTATTCCAGCCACCACTTCCAAACTGGAAAGTCTTCTTTAAAATCATTTCCAGGCTTTTGACTTTTCTAAGATGTTCCCAAAATGTGTCTATTATGGGTATAGCTCAATCCCTGATGAATGACAGCATCCATTATTTAAGTGGATAACCAATTAGTTCAAGAACAGATTTTCAATTTACTAGTTTGCTAATTGTTGGCCAGCATGAGCTGTAATCATTTTGGGGGGTTGGGAGGGTGGCACAAGGTCTAAGAGAGTGTGTCCCGAAACTTCTTTCCATGCCCAGTCACCAGTATTTCTAATATGTGGTAAGACATTTTAATATGATATTCAAAAATGACTATGCAGTTGCAGGTTTATCCAGGCTCTTACTCTCATCTTTTGTCTTATGGCAGCCTGCCATCTGGGCCAATTCACTGTTCATTAGCACCATTACCAGTGGGTGTGCCAGACATGAAATTCAAACAAGTCAATTTGGTTACTCATTAAGCAACTCTTGCAAAGCTTGGAGAGGATAAGAGGTTGAAGCTGGTGGCCAGAATGGCTTTGTGGCCATGAATTATCCCTCTCCTTACTTGAGAATAGGACATTTTAAGAAATGATCCTGAATTGGCATTTCTGCTTGGGAAAAGGTATGAACAGCAAATTCCTTAAATAGATACAAATTGAAGCTCAGGCTGATCTTTACATTTATTTCTTATTTTTTCATTCTTCTAGTCTACCTTCTATAGGGAATAAGAACTCAAAAAATGGAGACTTTCAGACCTATTATTCAGAGAATCATTACGAAGAGTAGTTGGATACTAACAAAACAAAAACAAAAGAAATGTCAGGTTAGAAAAATTGCAAAGCATATCACATGGCTTTGGGAGCATACTGCTTTTGGGAAATTGGTGAAACAGAAATTAAAGCCAAATATCGCCTTCTTCTTAGCTCTGCTCTCCACCAGAATAGGGGAAGATATTATGCTACAGGGACAATTTTCATAAAATAACCTGGTTGAGACCAAAGATTCATATTCTCAGTTAAAATGCTATCAAGGTTAGAAGTGGAAAGGAATATTGAAGATAGATTTAAGATTACTTTTTTTTTCTTTATTCCTCTTTAATGTTGTATTTTGTTGAGTTTGTAGTTTCTTCCTCCTTTATTTATGAAGTCTAGAAGCATTCATCATTTGGTAAGTACTGGCTGCACTAAGCCCTAGGAATATGAAAAAAAAAAGCAGAAACAAAGACAGTTCCTGCCCTGGAAGGACTTACATTCTCATGAGGGAAGAGAACACCTAGAAAAGAAGCTGGTGTGGGGGAAGGGTTGGAGTGAGTAGCTAGGTGGCTCAGTGAATACAGATGGGAGATCCTGGGTTTAAATTTGGCTTCAGACCCTTCCTAGTTTTGAGCCTGGGCAAGTCCCTTTACCCCATTGCCTAGCTCTTACCTTTCTTCTACCTTGAAATTAATACTTAATATCCATAGTAAGATAGAAGGGAAAAGAAAGGAAGAGAAGGGGAAGGGGAAGGGGAAGAGGAAGGGGAAGAGGAAGGGGAAGGGGAAGGGGAAGGGAAGGGAAGGGAAGGGAAGGGAGAAGGGGAAGGGAAAAAGGGAAGGGAAAAATGGAAGGGAAAAGGGGAAGGGGAAGGGGAAGGGGAAGGGGAAGGGAAAAGAAAAAGGAAAAAAAGAGAAGGAGAAGGGGAAGGGAAAAACAGAAAAAAGAAAAGGAGAAAAAAGGAAAGAAAAGGAGAAAAGAATGATAAAGGAAAGGAAAGGAAAGGGGATAAGAAGCTGAGACTTAGTGGAGAAAAAAAATCAGAGCTGAAACTTGAACCTTTGACCCTTTATGTTAGTTCTATCCGCTAAAACATGCCATAAGCATGATATATAAGTATTTATATACATACATATATGTTGTCATATGTGTCCACATAAAATATACTTACATATACATATTAAAATTGGGTACAAAGACAAAATATATGATTAAAAGGAGCATTGTACATCCATTCTCCTCCGTGCTCAGCAAACTCTCTCAGCACAGTCACTACTGACACTCTCCTTGGAACACACTTTCTTTGGCTTACAGGCTCTGAGCATGTGACATCAGAAGGTCTGGCATTGCCATGGCAGCAGTCCCAAAGCAAGACAACAAAGCCTTTAGAACATAAAAATGTCCGGTTTGCAGCCCTCGACTAGGCAGTCAGAGCTCAAAACAGAATTCCATTTTCATTTCAGCATCAGGATAAAGTTTCCCATCTATTTCTTAATTTCAGAGCATCATTCTCCTATTTGAGGGCAAGTAAATCACTTTTCCAAGGCACATTTGAGATGAAAAGGTATTCTATAAGAAGATAATTACAGTAAACCCTTTTTAATACAGGGAGATTATTGGGCCAGCTACCAGAAATCAAGAAATATTTATAATCACATCCAACTGTGGACTTTCATCTATAAATCTAAACAGAAAACTCTAATCCTACAGTCTGTAAGCTGATGCCATGCCTATATATGGTCACAACACTCTTAAAAGGAGGGGGTGGGGAGAAGCAGATGCTATGCTGCTTACAGTGTGTATATATGTTTTACTGCAGGGATCTGTTAACCTCTGCAAAATTTACAAGTAAGAGATCATTAATCAGCTTTACCCAAGCACACGTCATGCTTTCCATTTTAAGAGGCCACAGAACTCCTTCCTCCCTAAGGGAAAGCTCACTGTTTGTAACACCAAAGTTCTTCTCAGACTTACACAGAAAAGGATGTTCTAGACCACATAAAAGTAGGCTGGATTCCACCTTCAGTGGGCTTGAAAAACTCACCCCAATGAAGGCAGAAGGTGGGATTTACTCTTGTGCCTGCCCGGCCGCCCCCTCCTCTGCCTTCTGGCCACAAAGGATGTTTCCTATGTGCTTTCTGAAAGTCTATTTGGGATTTGCAACATTTTCCGTCATTCTGTCCGGGGCTCCTGGTCTCTTCCAAGCCGAGTTTGTAGAAATGGGAAACTTGTAAAATGGTACTAACTTTGCCTTAGCTGACACATAATTGTTTATAGGATGCATTTAAAAAAAAATGTTTCATTCATCTCCCATGTGTAATGGTGGAAAAGTCATTATCTCTGGTTTGGCTTTTAATATATATATAGAGAGAAGGTAAATTGCCTCAGACACTGGCAAGGGACCTCTTGGAGGAGGGAATGGGTATGGGGAGAATGACTAAGGGGAAAAAAGGAATTCATGCAGAACACCAGCACAGAGTAGCCTACTAGAGCCCAGTCATTGGAAGGAAGATTTGTCCAGCACCAAGTTTGCAAGATCAATTTATATTCCAACACTTTAATTTGTAGAATCAAGACAAGAGAAGCTTTTCATTTTATATGATCCTTGAGTTCCTTGGCAACAGGCTCATTTTTTGTTTTTTTGGCATATAAGGCTGTCTCCTCAGATGGTGGCTATTATTAGGTTTTAAGCTGTTACAGCGGTAAGGGTGAGATTATAAATGTACAAATGCCATGAAATGAAAAATTAAAGTTTTTGACTTAGTATATTATTCTCTGACCCCTTTCTGAGACACAGAAAGGCAATATGTCTTGGTGGAAAGAATACAGAGATCTGGGGTCAGAAAATCAGCATTTGAACTCAGCTACTGACTAGCAATTGAGAAACTGGGTAGGTCACTTTTCTGAGTTTCAATTTTAATATCTTTATAATGGAGTTGATTTTTTTTAATACATGAAAACTTCATTTCATTATGATCAAATAAGATAACACATACAAGGTGCTTAAAGTTCCATATTAATGTCAATTGCATTGAGCTTTGTGTATGAGTTTGTGAGCATATGTATTTTCTCCCTGAAGCCTGCCTACTTTTTTTTTTACAATTTTCACCAATAAGCCAATCCTAATTCAATGATTATAGAATTTTATTTATTACATTATTATAGAAACTTCGTGGTCTACTGTAAGATCATGCCAAAGAAATACATTTTAAAGAAAATTTATGAAATAAGAAAGGCCATCTATAAAACTTTTTTAAATTTGAATGCTTGATATTTATGAGTTAGGTTTGTTTGTTCCTTCCTTCCTCATCTCTATCTCTTGGCTTCCTTGGCTGCTTTAAGTTTCAACTAAACACAATCTTTGGAACTTCTCCAGGTTGCCTCTAATCCTAGCATCTTCTTTTTGTTATTTATCTACAATTTTCCTTGTATAACTTGTTTGTACCTAGTTGCATTAGTTATCTCCTTGAGACTATGCTGTTCTTGAAAGCAAAGACTCTCTCATATTTCATTGTATCTTCAGACTTTAGCCCAGTGGCTGGCACACAAAAGGTGCTTAATAAATGTTTCTAACTGAATTACAGAGTGGGTGATTCTCTAAATAGATGCTGCTCATCTTTTGAAAACCATCAGCAACAGTAGTCATAGGTGAAGGACTCAAAAGAAAGCCAGCTATTTGGGCACCTAGATTCACTTCAATTAATAAATGTGTAGGTCTGAGATGTTTTGGATCAATTTATTAGGTAACACATAAAACTCTTGACATTTCCCCAAGAGAGACTATCATCCTCACCTAGATCAGATTACTGTATGCTCAATGGTGACAATAAAGTCCTGGAATGAGCAGACACATTCTAGGCTGATTGTCCTGCTAATTAGCTGTATGACTGAGCAAGTCATTTAATTTTGCTAGCCCAAAGGTTTCTCATCTACAATGAAGGTGAAGGACTAAGTGATTAGCCAAGTCTTTTCCAACTCTTAGATGATTTGGCTAATTGAACTAAATTTGTATTGTTGGAATGCCTTTAAACTAGATTCCTTTGATTTGTGTAAATTTTAAAACAGTATGTAAAATGTGAATAAATAAATAATATCACCTTTGCATACTACATTTAGTAAGGTGGTATGGTTGTTGCTGCTTAGTCATTTCAGCCACATCCAATTCTTGGTAACCTATATGCGTGTTTTCTAAGCAAAAATATTGGAGTGGTTTGCCATTTCCTTCTCCAGCTCATTTTACAAATGAGGAAACCAAGACAGTGTTAAGTGATTTATCCAGAGTCACAAAGCCAGGAAGTGTCAGAGTCAGATCTGAACTAAAGAATTTGAGTCTTTTGGACTCCAGGCTTGTCACTCAACTCACTATATGCCACCTACCTGGCATAGTAGAGCATTATATTTTGAGTATTGTATTTCAGTCCAGGAAGATCTGACTTCAAATTCATTTTCACACTCTCTATTAGCTGTTGGACCATGAGTAAGTCATTTATCCTGTCAGGCTCATTTTCCTCATCTGTAAAATGGCTATGATAATTGCATCTCCCAAGATTCTTCAAAACCTTAGAAGTATGACAAATTCTAATTATGTTTTAAATATTCCCTCAAGATATTAAAAATGGTAACTGACTACATGGAGTGTTTTAAAGAATATAAAATAACTTTAAGCACATCATGCCCTTTTATTATCACAATTATCCTATGACGTAGGCAGTATAAGCATTCTTTTTTTTTAATTTACAGATAAAGAAAATGAGTCTCAGAGAAGTTAAATGATTTATCTGTGATCACATCTAGTGAACTTTTTGTTGCAAGATTTGAACCCAACTTTTTCTCACTAAAAATCCATCATTTCCTATGACACTTTTCTTTTCATAGAATGGGTTAAACTTTGTAAAAATAACAACCCAGAATTAAAGCTGTTCTAGGGAAAAAGCTTTATGTTTGAAGTTTAATCTCATAACTCTGAAGGTATATTTATTTGACAAAGTGATCCCTTTAATAATTATTATTACTGTTATTTACAAGATAACATTATCAAAACAAGAGTGAGAATTTATAGTTGAGCAGTTTCTTTAATGGAGTCACCTATCTCTGGCTCTCAAAAATGAATTTAAATAGACAAGTAAGAACAGATTGGAAAGGATAATCACCAAAAGCTCATTGCTGTTTTGAAAAAATACTTGATGCTATGCTTGAGCTGATGTTTGTCTCAGCAAATAGCTGATATTTTAAAGGAATTTAGAGGTGCTAGCAATTGTTGTCATTTAATGGGCCAAACCAGAGTGAAATAAATTTGCCTCCCAAATCATGAAATTAAACTTCCTCAAATATAAAGATGTCTGCCTCACACAAATACTTCTGAAAATAGGTCCCTAAACATCAGCACTTTTTTCCAACTGATATTGCTTGTTTTCTTTTTCCTTTTTCAATCCAGCTAGAAACTCCTAAGCCAGTCTAAGCCTAGGGAACAATTTTCTAATCAATTAATGTGTCCCCAGGAAGTCCACTGAGCAGTTCCTCTTAGTTTTAGGATATCCCCTGTAGCTTTTTCTTGGCCCTGGTTAAATGCTAGCTTTGCCAGTTCCTTTTTTATGAGGGATGAAATTTATTTCTTCTTTTATTTGACCTAGTTAAATCTTATAGTTTTAATTATGTGTCATATTTTAGCTAAGAAATTGCAAGGTGACACCATACTTTAGGATTAAAGGATGAGGGGAGATCAAGAGATTTCAACAATTGTTTTATACTTAATCTCTCTTTTTTGCAATATGGTATTATTGTTGGAACTATAGAGATATAGCCATAGAAGATAAAGGAACTACAAGATTTAGGAACTGATACTGCAACACTCCCTCGTTTCTATATTTCAGCACCCTTCTCTGCAAAAGACATTTGAATAGAGACTAGATTTTCAAGAACTTACAAATTGTCTTCAGGATTTGATCATTGCAACAGCTAGGCAACTCTCTCTTTATACCTTCTTTAACTACAGGGATGGTGACTTAATTGTGATGTTACATGACCTTCATTATTGTCCTTGACCACTGAAAATGTGTAGAAATGTCTTAGCAATGTTTTCAGTCCTCTTTTCTCAGGGGATCCTGCCCCAGGCTTCCTCCACCCTCTAGGGTTAAACCTCGCCTAAGTCCTTAGGTAAAAGGAGTCTATTCCTCCTCAAAAACCTGATAGAATTTTGTTTATACCTCACTTTTCAGATCATCACATAGTCTTCTATATGATGGTTATTTTCATATTTATTCATTCCCACATTGGAAAGTGCGTTGTACCTAGCAACAGGAGATACTGACACAACTTGATTGACCAAGATCAATTAATTTAATATCTTTTAACCTCAGTTTTCTCATCTATCAAATAAGGATAATGTCTATAATATCTGTGTTGGAGGGTTGTGAAAATCAAATGAGATCAAGCATGGAAAGCATTCACAAATCGTAATTCAGTGTGTAAGTACTAGTTATTATCAATCAATCAACAAAATTTATTAAATGCTTACTATGAAAACTAGGGATAGAGAGAAAGGAAACAAGAGCCGTTGACCTCAGGAAGCTCTCATTCTAATGGGAGAGACAAGATAAAAAGAATAAATGGAGTGCTATACTATGGGAAATAATGAATACAGGGAGGAAACAAGCACTAAATACTGTACAAATTTTATATAATTTGATCCTTATTTCCCTAGAAGGTGTTATTATTATTATTCAGGTGTTTCAGTTGTGTTTGACTCTTTGTGACCCTATTTAGAGTGTTCTTGGCAAAGACATTGGAGTGGTTTGCCATTTCCTTTTCCAGTGCATTTCGCAAATGAAGAAATCAAGGCAAATGGGATTAAGTGACTTGCATAGGATCACACAGCTAGTAAATGTCTAAGGTCAGACCTTCATATATTCTACCTACTGGTACCTAGTTGCCCAGAATAGTAGTAATTACTCTCATCCTTATTTTTTTAGTTGAAGAAACTAAGGTAGATAGAGGTTAAGTGACTTGCCCAGGGTCTCACACACATAGGGCTGATATGTGAGATCATATTTAAACTCAGGTCTTCCTGACTCTGGGCTCAAGCACTTTATCCACTCTGTCACCTAAGTAAATTGGGTTATACAGAATCATATATTTTAACTCATAGACTTAGCTAATACCTCTCATTTCTCATTTTCACACAAAGAAATAGAGTCCATGGAAATTAAATTAATTCCCCAAGGTCAAGGGGATAGCCCAAGGTAGGTTCCCCATCCAAGCCCAATATCACACTCCTGGACTTTCCCACAACACTAGACTCATCCATTGGAAACTTATCTTTCTTATTCTCTCTCCAAGTTGTGCTACTACTCCTGGATACCACCCACATCCCACTATTAGTGTTTACTATCTAGGACAGTTGTTTTTTTTTTGGGGGGGGGGGATCAGTTATATCTGAACACTGAAAGCCAGCTCTCACTTACACAGGGTGGAACTGGGATGCCAGATAAAGGAAATCCTGATAATGCCAACATACTCCTGGCAACAATCTCCATGCCCCCTTTTCTAGAATTGCTAGTTTGCTGGCAAATTTATTGTGAATTTTGTCTTCTTTGTCTGCATAGACATGTATGTGCTTCAGGAGAGCAAAAAATGAAAATAGAAAATTTTAGAGAACTGCATCATCCACCAATTGGAAATCATCTCCATTCTGCCCCCTAGAAAATCAAGAATTGGCCACGAAAATACAATCACATTGTGCCTTAGAAAAATTTCAGTGGATAATAGCCATCCGTACCTTAGTGCAAGTGTTCTTGTTCCTCTTGTGTGTATGTCATAGGTCCCTTGGGCAGTCTGGTGAAGCCTGTGGCTCCCTTCTCAGAATAATGTATTTAAATGTATGAAATGAAATTCATAGGATTGAAAAGGAAAGCAATTACATGGAAATATAGTTATCAAAATATTTTTAAAAATAAGTTCAAAGAATGTACTTTAAAAAATCCTTCCTTAGTAAGAAACCTACATATATTCATCTGCCTAGCAGCATGGAGAAATCAATAAATGTATAGAATGGGATCCTTGTGGCTTTCCTGGATTGCATTCCATCTGATCTCAAGCAAAAAACTATCTATCTATCTGAAAGTATCCGAGCTGGGAAATGTATCTTACATTGAGACCTTGTTTCATTTGCAGCTGACATCTTTGCAAGGTGGGGAGAGGAGGAAGAAAGAGTAATCTAATTAAAATTGAACTGTGATGCATTTTTTTAAATGAAAGATTCTCTGTTTACGACATGTTCCATGAGACACTACCACAGCTTTATTTTGGTCAAATATATATATATATATATATATATATATATATATATATATATATATATATATATATATATTCTAGAAAATGTTCAAAAGAGATCATTCAAATAATGATTCCATGGGTGGCAAAGATAGTTTGTTCCCTGACCTAATCAGAAAGGGAACTGATGAATCCTGAGGGTTTATATAACAGGGGACCATAATTTTTTTAAAAAGAATATTATTCACTATTAGGTAGACTAATATGAAGGTCCTACCCTTCCCCAAATGAGATGACCAGTCAAATACTTAAGCATATTAACTAGAAAGCCCAACCTTGGTTCTCCCAAGGAAATTCCCATACTTCCAAAACAGAAAACATTCAAACTAATTTCTTAGAGTCATTGTATTTAATATCTTAAAGTATCAGGGATGCCATTTTCTCCTATGTGCTGTAACACATTCTCTTCAAGGGCTCAGAGACAGATGCTCAAATAATAATAATTTTTTCCCCTATTGGTTTAGGTTTGACTGAAGTCAGTGTTAATTGTTCTATACTAATGGGCACTGCCAACTGTACTTGGTGCATGTTTCATCCAGGTAAAGAAAAAAACAATGTAAATGATGGCAAGTGATAAGCTTCTACTTCTTTTACCTAGGCACTTATTAGAGTTCTTTTTGGTGATTACAGCTGATAGAATTTTCTGAGAAATGTGGGGCCCCAGAGAAGGTAGTGAACCACTTAAAGGAGATTTGAACAATTTCTGGATGGTAAATTTCACTCACTGATTTGGCTATCGCTGGGTTTGGCCTCAGCACAGAACTGAGGGTTACCAGGTGTCCTACTTCTTTAGGGAATGTGCTACTTTTTAGCAAATCAGCCTATGTGCCGGCCTCAAAGTAGGACAATAAAAATGCCATTTTTTTTCTGTGATACTTCAGGTCCTTTAGATGTATGCATAATAATCATCAAGAGAACAATATTGTATAATACATTTTAAATAACACTGGCCTACCTGTCAGAAGACCAGGTTCTGGCTCTAGTGCTCTGCCTTATATATCTCTATCTATCTATCTATCATATATAATAATAATAATAACAAGCATTCACATAGTGCTTTTAAGATTTGTAATGTAAAAATGCTACCTCATTTTATCCTTATATCAACTCCAAGAGAAAAGTGCTATTATTATTATTATCCTTACTTTACAGATAAAGAAACTGAATAATAATAATAATAATAATAACAAGCATTCACATAGTGCTTTTAAGATTTGTAATGTAAAAATGCTACCTCATTTTATCCTTATATCAACTCCAAGAGAAAAGTGCTATTATTATTATTATTATCCTTACTTTACAGATAAAGAAACTGAGGCAACTAAAGGTAGAATGATAGGTAGAATTTGAACTTGGGTCTCTTTTTGATCCTGTTTCCCACTCTATCCACTTTACTACCTAGTTCCCTCATTTTTGGAATATCTAGAATTATCTGGAATAATGGATTCAGATTTTGATGAAATGGTTCACAGCATTTGATGACATACAATAATAAGCTGAAAAAACTTTAGGGAAAGGCAACCGGTCTGGTTTTCTCCCTCAAAATTGTGATCTATGAGAATCCATTAATGGTTTCTCAAGTTCCAATGAAGAAGGGATTAGATTTGCTCTGTTTTTGGCCTTAGTGGGAATAATGAGGAAAAATGAAGTGTGATATATGATAGAAAGAACAGACCTGAAGTTCAGTCCTGCCTATCACACTGTGTGCCCTTGACCATATCACAGCCTTCTGAAGTCTCATTTTCTTCAGCTGAAAAAAAAGGGAAGTTTGGGCTATAGAAGCCTCTGAAATCTCCCTTTTAGCTCGGTCTGTGATCTAAATGCAATGGTGAAGAAGCAAATTTAGGTTGGATGAAAGGACATTTTTCTCAACTCTCAGAGTTGTCTAAAAAGATGCCTGAGGGGGGATTCTGATTCCCTTCCCTTGAGATGTTCAAGAAAAGAGCATATGGCCTCTTTCTGAGTAGGTTATAAAGGGGCTAATCTCTGAGATATGATTTGTACTAGAGGGCCTTTGAGGCATCTTCTAGTAAAAATTATCAAAATCTGTTACCCT
Source organism: Monodelphis domestica (assembly GCF_027887165.1). Taxonomy (NCBI): domain Eukaryota; kingdom Metazoa; phylum Chordata; class Mammalia; order Didelphimorphia; family Didelphidae; genus Monodelphis; species Monodelphis domestica. The sequence goes on along the minus strand of NC_077227.1, from coordinate 669,899,427 downwards.
CTAACTGAGGAAGTTTAGCCTAGAGGAGAAAAACCAGATAGCAGTAGCATGCAATCCTCTCCAATTATGAAAGCAGGGGGTCACTTATCTATATATATCTCCAAGCCTAGAAGAATGGGGCAGCTAGGTGGTAGGGTAGATAGAGGGCCAGTTCTGGAGTCAGAAAACCTGAGTTCAAATCTAATCTCAGACACTTACCAGCTGTTTGACCCTAAGCAAGTCCCTTACCTTAACCCTGTTTTTCTCCATTTATTCATTCATCTATAAAATGAGCTGGAGAAGGAAATGGCAAACAACCTTAGTATCTTTGCCAAGAAAATCCCAAATAGGGTCAGACATGACTGAACAACAATAAAGCTTAGAAGAATTCTTGACATGCATTTAAAAAAATTCATTCATCTATTAATCCATTCATACCTCACTCCATTCATTTAATATTTGAAGAATTTTCATGTCAGAAGGATTTAACTTATTCTGCTTGGCCCAAAAGGCCATACTTAAGATCAGTTGATCCAAAACCAAATGAGATCAATGATCAATGAGACAATACATAAAGCATTTAAGCACAGCACTGGCCACATCAGAGGTGAGTTATAAATGCTTATTCCCTTCCATTCCTTCCCAATATATATTTAACCAGATTTGGCTCAACTCAAAGGAGAATTTCCTATTAAGAGTCCTCTAGGATGAAAGGGATGTTTCATGGAGTTGTGAGTTTTCCATTATTGAGAGTATTCACAGGTGATTTCTTCATCATTTCACGTATTTAGAGGCTGGATAATCAGATGTTGGGGGTATTACAGTGGGGATCTGTGCTTTAGATTGACTGTCACTAAATAATCACTATAGTCCATTAAAACGCTATGTTTTGATGACCATTTGACATATAACTTTTCTGCTGACATAGGCTCTTGCGTTAAAAGAAGAAGGAAAAGGAACAGGTACATAATAAGGATTTGATAAATACTTATTGAATTAAACTGAAAATATTTAATTTCAACTCAAATTGAAAACCAAACCAATTCCACATTGTGCCTGCTCTATTAACTCCTATCTCAGCTCTTCTAAATTTATCACATAACTGAACTTCAAGCACACTAAATAGAGCAGCAAGGTCCCATCTCCTGAGTTTTCCTCATCTCTTCCAAACTCATCAGCCACATTAAGAACTATTTAAGATGGGGGGTGTTTGTTAAGAGCAATTTACTGTATTGTCACTTGGCATATCTTCAGGACATGCAGATATCATCTGTACCTTACCTATGGATCTGGGTGGGGAGAGTTTTTTCTTTCCTTTTGGAGTGAGAAGAGAGAGTCCTAAGTCTCTTGATCTGTCAAGCAACTGCTATTAATAGGTAGGTATTTATTGAATATACAAAGAATAGAGTTCATAAATTCAGTCATAATGGTACAATAATAAATATAAAGGGAGAAAAGATTTAAAGCTGGGAAAGCCTTTAGAGATCATCTAATCTAATCCACTCATTTTACAATTGAGGTAAATGAACCACAGAAATGTTAAGTGCCTAGACCAGAGTCACACTACAGGTATGAAGAGATAGCATCAGATTTCAAATCCAAATTCTCTGACTTTTGTTTTTCACTTGTTTCAGCCATACTCTGACTCTTTGTGACCCCATTTGGGGTTTTCTTAGCAGATACTGGAGTGATTTGATTTTGCCTTTTCCAGCTCATTGTACAGATGGAGAAACTGAGGCAGGTGAAGTGACGTGCAGGGTCACAAAGTTAGTAAGTGTTTGTGGTCAGATTTGTACTCAGTTCTTTCTGAATCCAGGCTGGTGCTCTCTCCACTGTACCACCTAGCTGCCCCAGTTCTCTTTCTGGCATCCAATATTCTTTCCACTTCACCACCTGGATCATTTCTTCTTCTTTTTTTTTTTTTACAGAAACACAATTCTGAGTATATCACTTCCCTCCCCCAGAATTTCACTTCCTCTAGATTGAAATACAAATTGTTCTGGTTGGCATTGAAAGTCCTTGACAGTCTAATGCCAGTGCCTACCTTTCCAGACTTATTTCCCTTTACCTTCCTGCTCGCAAGATTCATTCTTAGTAGGCTCCTTTATTTGTACAAACCCAGCTTGTTCTCTCTCTTGTTTCCTGGCCATTGAATAGACTGCTATCTCTATGATGGACTCCTTCCCTGGTGCCTCTTAAAACCCTCAGCTTATTTCAGAGCTCAATTTAAGTGCCATATCCTATGGGAAGCCATTCCTGATCATTTTACTTTTTCTGATGTCTCTTTCCTCCTCAAATGACCTTTTATATTGTCTCTCTGTATAATGTTGTATCCCCCAGGTGAATGTAAGGTCCCTGAGGGAATGGACTTTTTCTTGTACATGTGTCATTGATCTAACACCAGAGGCCAATATTCTCATCAGTGGTCAGCACAATATTTTGTACATACTTTATAAGCAATAGTTTTTAGATTGGATTGTCTTAGATTCTTTAGTGAGGTTTTGGTACACGTAAATAGGAGTCTTTAAATATTTCCCTCTTCCAAACTCTCTTATTTCCATGAAAGATACCACGATTATTTCAGTCATCCAGGCTGTTAATGTTGACATCTTTTGTTGTTTTGATGTGTCTGACTCTTTGTGACTCCCATGGACCATACTTTCCATGAGGTTTTCTTGACAAAGTTATTGAGGTGGCTTGGCATTCTTTGTTGAAGTGTATAAAGGAAAAAAAGAGAGATTAAGTGACTTTCCCAGGGTCACACAGCTAGTGTCTGAAGCCAGTTTTGGACTCAGGTCTTCCTGACTCCAGGCTCATTATTCTATCCAGAGTCATCTATATTACCTAAGGGTAATTGTCTTTTCCCTCTCCCTTACCCCACCTATCCAGTCCTTTGCCACATCTTATTGATCCTATTCCCACCCCACAATGTCTCTTGCAGCTGGTCCCTTCTCTCTTACTCACACAGTTACTACCTTTGTTCAAGCTTATTGCCTGCTGTTTCGATTATTTTGACAGTCTCCTAATTGGTCTGACTCAAAGTTCTCCCCACTGTAGTTGATCCTCCACACTGGTGCCAAGGGGATTTTCCTTAAGCTCAAACAAGACCAAGTGATTCTTTGACTCCAGTGAATGAACTCCAGTGGCTTTGTGTTGCCTCTAGGATAAAATAGAACTTCCCTGTTTAGCTTTTATAATTCTACACACCATGAGCCCACATCCTCCAGCTATGTACACTCCACCTCCTCCTCCACTCAGCAACAGTTGAATAAGTTGCCTTTATGTTCCTTAGATAGATACTATCTCCATTCCCTCTCTCTGTGACCTCACCGCCACCACCATGTCTGGAATCCACTCCCTCTCTGCCTCTGATTCAGAAAATATATTTCTATGTGATATAATTAAAAATTTCAGAAAATATCTTTCACTTTAAAGATGTAGTCCAAGTACCCTGAAGCCTGTCCTGATCCTCTCAACTTTTCTCATGGCTTCCCTCCCAAACTACCATGTATGCGAATACTTTCAACCTCATCTTTATATTTAATCAGTATGTACTTTTGATATGTTCTCATTTCCTCATTAGAATTCATCTTTTATTCCTCTTATTTCAGTTCAATTCTGACATTTCAACCTCTCTCGCCATTTCATAACAGAAGAAAAAAGTGAAACTAAGTGTTGTGGCTTTCCCATGGTCATACAGAAACTATCTATGGCAGGATTTCAACTCAGTTCTTCCTAACTCTAAGCTCCATACTTTGCCTCCATGCCTAGGGATCTATTTGATCCTTAATAAATACTTGTGGATTGACCAGCAGATCCATAGAATTCCGTCTCTCTAGGGGTTTTGTATGAGGTAGAATGATTTAACACATCTTTGATGACTCTTCACTGAATGACATTTGAAAGAGTTTTTGCAACACACACAATGGGAAGTAAGCATAGTTTTAGGCAACTTTTGCTTCAGGATGTTCCTGTATGTTTCTATATCACCACATATAACCCCAGGACAACTGGTCAGAGATAGCTCACTCTCATTTTCACTTCCCCACCTCATGTGGTATTTCGTGAGACAAGGAGACAGACATAGAGAAATGGAAGGACAGACAGACAGATGGACGATAAAGACAGAGATAGCAAAAAAGAGAGAAAGAGACACGGAGACACAGAGATAGTCAGAGAAACAGAAATTCAGGGAGGTGGAGAATATTAGAAAAACAAGAGAGAAACAGACAAGGGGGGGAGAAGAAGAGAAAAAGAGACAGGGTAGGATGGAGTTTTTTTGGGAGAAAGAATAGTTTCTGGCTTTCTGATTCTTGTTCACATGATTTCCCCCACCCAGTTTTTAAGCAATATTTTCCCTCTCACGAAAATGCCAAGGGAATATTCAGGACACAACCTGCATCTGTGGGAACCAAAGTCAGATCTATAAATGGCATGTGCAAAAGTTTTCTTGTAATGGCTTTCCAAATATTGTTAATAATAACAATTAAGTATAAAAAATAAAGGCTGTTCAGCCCTCTATGTGAATTCCACAAATGTTCCCAAAACTAGATTGGTAGTAATTTAAGTTAACAGGGTCGGGGTGGGGGAAGGGAGGCTAAACAATGTCTTTTAAAACACCAAATGAAAATCCAAACATGAATGAAAAGCTACTGGGAATACCAATCATTAATATCTGGTCAGGCTAATTTTACCAATTTACCTTCAAGCAAACAAGGCAGATAAAGTGATGGAAAATGGATAGATTTGTGTCCTTAGGAGCCTAACTCATGTTTATAAGCTATTGATTATGGGCAAGTTATTCCCTGGACCTTAGTTTACTCTTCTGTAAAACAGGAAAATTAATATTATTTATCTCATAAGACTGTCATGAGGATAAAATCAGATATCTGAAAAGAACTTTGCAAACCACAAAACACAAAATATATTTCAAATACCCTCATGATTATGCAATTTAAAGTTTCTAAATCACAACTCACCTTACTGGGCATAAGTTACTCCCTTATCCTCTCCACCTTGCTGGAATTAATGAAAATTAAATACAAAATGAAGTCTGAGGTAGAATCATGAGCTGAGAGTATATGTTAGTCCTCACTATTTGAACAAACCAATAATTTCCTGTCCAGCCACTATCAAGAATGAGATATCTCTGTACCTTAGTTTTTCAATTAATAAAAAAGGAAAATTTAATAAAAGCTACCCTATCTCTGAGTCCTCTTGTGGGGATATTTTGAAATGAGCTTTTTCAACTTCTTTGAGAAAAAAACCAAAATAAATGCATTGATTAGAAATCTCTTGAAGGCCTGAGAGCTGGTGTTTGAACATGAATGGTAATAAAATTCAGAGTTGGCTACACTGCTCTCTACTTGATTTTAAAAGTAAAGTACTTGCTTTTGACCATTCTATTAGCACTGAAAGAGAAGCTTGGTGGCACAGTAGACAGATTAAGGGGTCTGGGGTTAGGAAAACCTGAGTCCAAATTTGGCCTCAGACACTACCTAGCAATGTGACCTTGGGCAAGTCACTTAACCCTGTTTGCCTCAGTTTCCTCCTCTGTAAAATGAGCTGAAGAAGGAAGTGACAAATCACTCCAGTGTCTCCAAATGAAGTCATGAAGAGTTGGATATGACTAAACAGCAACATTCATTAGAGTTGAAAAACTTTTAAAAATATACCCAGTGCAATAACCATTAGCATGGTCACTTTCAACAGTTCCTCATTTTATTTGGTAATCCAATCGCATGTGGCTACTATTTATAATGAGATTTCTACAGGTCAAAGTTCTAAATCATGTTTAATTTAGTTCCTAATGAATCTCCCTAATACTATATTTTGTGCTAAAGAATTTTTTTAAATCACCTGAATAATCATGAAATGTAAGTTCCTATAATCCTACTTGGCAATTGCCAAATAATATGATAATTAATATCTAGTGCTCCCTTTATTGAGAGCAGGTTTTCTCTTTTTTTCCCTCAAATATAAGGTGAAAGGAGATGTCACCTCAAGGGAAGAAAAGCTATCTATTGGATCTTCTGATATTAATTGGGAAAAGTCTGGTCGTTTTATTTTCTGTTTTGCATTTAGATATCCCAGTCTCATCATCACAACTTTAGATTTCTCTTTATTCTCTTTATAAGTCCTCAGTGGTCCCAAATGGAGTATTTTCCCTAAAAATACTGACTTATGTTACTTAGTCTCCCCTCTTATAGACCATTTCACTTTCCCACATATACAAGGAAAAGCTCATGCTTAGTTTTTCTCAGTCCTGACATCCATTTAAAATAGTTCTTCTGAGTATCACCCAATCCGGCTTAAGAAGGAGAAGCGAGAGTGATGATTATCTCCATGGACTATATAAGTCTAACTAACCTAAATCATATCATAATGATATTATAATAAATAATAATATAATTAACAAATATTAATAGAAATCATAAAATATTAAAAGTAATATAATAAAAATAATATAATAATAACAATAATGAACCTTAAATCATATAATAAGAAATCATTGCTGCTGACATAAAAATGTGTGCTATATTTAGAGTAGAATTTCTGGTTTCTCTCCCTGTTCCCCCACATACCTATAACCTCTAGCCTTGACACTCCTTATTTCTAGGTTGTCCAAATCAGAGTCAGGCTCACGAGTAGATCTGAGGATGTGCTATAAGGAGTGTTTGAATGGTTCCTCTCTCTGAAATTCCAAAGGAAGATTTAATTTCTGAGGGTAGACCTTGGCTTCCTAATTAAAATGCAGATACCCCTGGGAGGATGGGGATGAGGGGCCACTTTTAAAGCTTTAGCAGCTAACATCTTAGGGAGGTTTGAGCTCGAGGCTCCCTAAAGATAAAGGATTAGACGAAGAGCAAAAACCTATCAAAATAAGTCCAGGAATAGGGAGTCAGGAAATGTGAGAGGGAAAAAGGGATAGAATACGAATTTAAAAAATACCATAAGTAGGCATAGGACTGAACGAGGTCTAAGGGAAGCTAGTCACATTGAATGGTTCATTTGGAATAAATCACTAACTTTGTCTGTATTCAACTTTTCCATCTAGAATAGCTAAATGTCAATACTAGCCTTTTCCATCTAGGCTATATGGATGGATCTGGATATAATGATCCTTTGGGTGTAAACTTCTCTCTTCTAGGTAACACATTAATATTTTAGGACATTTTGATTTGCTACATTGGAGAAGGTCATTCATTCATTTATTCATGCATGCATGCATGCATTCCTAAAGACAAAGCATTTATTAAGTGTCCATCCATTGCATCTAGAAAATTCTATCATGTTAGGGAAAGCTAGGACTAGAAGTAGTAAAAAGGTAAAGAATTTCCATTCTGGAGAGGAAACTAGGTCATGAGAAAGTTATAACAATACCTCCAAAGAAAAGATCAAAACAGCAACAGATGAATATTTTTTAAAACCCTTACCTTCTATCTTAGAATCAATAGTGGGTATTGGTTCTAAGACCAAAGGCCAAGGGATAGACAATAGGGGTTAAGTGACTTGCCCAGGGTCACACAGCTAGGAAGTGTCTGAGGCCAGATTTGAACCTAAGACCTTCTATCTCTAGCCCTAGCTTTCAATCCACTGAGCCACCCAGCTGCCCTACCCCCAGATTAATATTGTGACAAATGGTGGGAGCAGCGGATAGGGAGCCAAATCTGAAGTCAAGAATACCTGAGTTTAAATCCAGCCACAGACACTTCCTAGCTGTATGACCATGGACAAGTCACTTACCATCTGTCAGCCTCACTTACCCCATTTGTTAAATAAGGATGTTAAAATGAGGATAATAACCTTTGTTGGCTTTACTTGCCCTATTTGATAACTAATTATATTAAAATGAGGATCATAACCCTTCATCCCAGGTTTGTTGTGAGGATCAAATGAGATAATTATTGCAAAGTACTTTGTGGTTAGTCCAGTGCATGGCACATAGTAAGAGCTAAATAAATGTTGGCCATCATCATCATCGTTGTTAATCAGATGAGTCATCATTATTATTTTATTCATCATTATTATTCGGAAGACTTAAGGGGAGCCCAGGATGATGATGCATTTAAAACAGAATGTAGTGAAAAAATTAAAAGGAGCCACTGTAAGCAAAAAACCAAGAATATCCAGATTCTTTGGAGAACCAAGACATGACAATTCAAGTCTTATCACTCATTTAAAATCAAAGTTAAAAATGACATCAGTTGTTCAGTTTTGTGGATGACTCATTGTGGCTCCATTCTGGGAGTCATCTTAGCAAAGATACTGGATTGGTTTGCCAATTCCTTCTCCTGTTCATTTTATAGATGAAGAACCGAACCAAGGTTAGGATTAAGTGGCTTGCCTTGGGTTACATAGCTAAGAAAGTGTCTGAGGTCAGATTTGAACTCAGGAAGATAATTCTTCCTGATAGTGGTCTAACCACTGTGCAACCTAGCTGCCTCAAAATGAAATTCCTGAGTGACAAAGAAGTATTGTTAGAGGGATAAAACATTTAACAACTAACTTCTCCCTGTGTCACACTTAGCAAGGGATGCTGTCTGGTAGATGGGATCCCATGCAATCTACCTGAACTTCTGAGGACCGAGAATAACAGAAAAAAAAAACAATGTAATAAGAAGTCACGTTCAGACAGAGCTTTTCCACTTAGGAAGTCAAGCTTCTATCCAGATGGGTCATAAACAGATGCATGAAAATTTTAAAAGCCACACAATTTTCAGCTGGGCTCATTTTGCCTTGGTTTCATCTCTGGAACAAAGCATTCATGTTTAATGAGTAGAGACTAGTCTCCATTGTCTAGTGTTTAGTATCTAGGCTGTCCAACTGTCTTTTTCTTTTTTTTTAATTGACATGAAAGCAGTTTAACTAAAATGCTCTTGGGCTGTTGATAACCACAAACCACTTCTTTAGCTGGTTCCCCTGCCTCTTTTTAAAGTGTGTTGTTTAGGCCACAAGATCAATGTAACCAAAATAATCATTGAGCTACTCTCATAAGTCTCACATAAAAAAGTCAGAATACCTTGGTCATTCCGGTACAGCAAGTAATACACAGAGGCCAAGTGGGGCATAGACTAAATGAATGCACGACCTTTACTCATATCAAGGGAAAGATGGGTTCTTTTGAAACAGAAAATTCTTCAAAAAGTCCATCACACGAGGTACGATATACCCGATTGTGTGCATCCTTTCCACCCTTTTTCTTTGCTTTTGCTCTTTCTCTGAATGTCTCTCTCATTGGAGAGATGCATAAAGTATTGAAAGTTCTTTACTATAATATTGGCAAGGAATCTAAAAATTCTCTGGCTCAGAAAAAGCTTAGATCTGTACAGATGCTACAAACTTGTATAGAGTGTAGTTATAAATACATATCTGAGCAATAGCTATGCAAAGCAGCCATAATGGGCTGAGTCAAGGAAATGTGGGATCAGGACCTATCTGAAACATCCTAGCTGGGTAATCACAAGCAAATCTCTTAACCTCTCAGTGGCCCAAACAGCTCTCTGAGACTGCAAATTCCATATAAGTTGCTGTTCTACACTGGATGGTCATAGGAGGACTGGATTTATTACGCTGGGAGTCCCTTAAAATGTTTGCCTTTTAAAAGCATTGCTATCTCTTTTGAGGCAAACTATGTGGTGGAGAGGATATAGTGCTAGGTATGAAGTCAGGAATACCTGCGTTAAAATCCATCCTCAGATACTTACTAGCTACATGACTGTGGGCAAGTCATTTGGTCTCTATTTTCTCACTTTCCTCAATTCAAAATGATGTTAATAATAGCATCTATCTCCTATCTCCCAGGTTATTGTGAGATGACATCTGCAAAGCACTTAGTACAGTGCCTGGCTTATAGTAGGTGCTATGTACATGTTAACTTTCTTGTTTTATCCTTTCTTTCCTTCCTTCCTTCCTTCCTTCCTTTCTTTCTCTCACCTGTCTTCTCCTTTCCTTCCTGCCTGCCTTCCTTCCTCCCTCCCTTACTCTTTCTTTCTCTTTCTTCCTTTTTTCTTTCTCTTTCTTTCTTTCTTTCTTTCTTTCTTTCTTTATACAGTAAAAAAATGTACAAATAAACAAATTTGGAAAACACTTGGCTATTCCATGTGCCAAATAATCTATATAATGTCCTTATGTTTTTAATATTCTCAGAGACAAGTAAGAATATTTTTTGAAAAACAAAGGATTGCGCTTCACCATGCTTACCATGAATTTTATGATATTTTTCTGAAATAACTTTATTCTCATTTTATAATTTTGGAGAGTAATTTTGGACTGATATAAAGGGATGAGAAAATAATTAGTAATTATATCAGTGCTGACTTTAGTTTTCTAGACAAAGGATTCATATAAATTGTCTAGGCTCATTAGATGATAAAAATAATGTAAAAATTACCCTACATATGTGCCCGACCACATGAAATCATGAGGAACATATGTTGTCTTGGCAAATTTTTATGATGAACCTCCTGCTTTCTCAACATTTGTATTTGACATGTTCTCTTTTGAGGTCGGCTGTTTGATTCAGGGAATTGAACCAACCAAGTTAGGATCCAGAAAAAACACAGAATGACACAAACCAAAATGAACCCAATGTACTTTTTAGTTAAATCAATCACAGACTGTACCAAAGTTACTCTTTGAAAAATCATTCTATGAAACATCTGGAACCTAAAGTCAAACATGTACGTACTCTAACACTATTAAACAAGGGGGGAATCTAAATATCACCCAAATACAACCTGAACTAAATATTAATTTATTTACTTTGAGCTTCTGCTTATATTTTTATTATAAATAAATTAGAAGGACCATAAGATGGGTATAGAGTTAATAAAAATAGAACTTAGGAAATGTGCTTTAGCTACAAATTTCTACTTAATAAAGGTTTTACATATGTATTTTATAGCGAGAATACATTAATATGTTATATGTATCCAGATTTTTATTATACACACATATGCATATACAATACACAGATATGTATATAAGTATTTACATGTATGCTATACAAGTGCACACTCTGCATATATATGAAATACATTTATAAATGCATGAGTACATAACATGGAAATAAATGTGCATTATAGTATATATTATATATAGAAAACATGTAGACAGATATAACATATAAAATATATAAAGCATATATTAACTATATATGCTATAAAATATAACTATTTCTATATATCATTTTATCACTCCATCAATGAATCTACATATGTATATATGTAAGTATGTATCTCTATTTATTTTTGTCTAGATCTATAATGTTATGAATGTAAGGAGCTACAGTTGTTAAAACCTCTCTCCAAAGAGGAAAATCCGCAATGCATCTGAAACCATAATGTGAAATGGTTGGCGGGAGTCACAAAAGCCAAGGGACATAGCATGACCTAATAGCTATTGTGTGTCAAAAGCTGGACTTGAAGTGAAATTTTGATTTTGGGACCTGTTTTTCTTTATAGACATGTATATATTTATCCCTACATATAAAAACAGGTTTTGTTCCATCTAATTCTCTGGGTATCTATGTGAAATATGCACCCAAACTGTTTTATTGCTGATATACTGAGCTGATTAGCTTTTTTTTTTTAACTCTTTTGGGATAATTTCTTCTGAAAGAAAATAATTAGATTGGAGAGATAATGAGAGGTAACATGGCATTAATGGAATAAACTTTGGATTCGGAGTGAGCAGCCATGGGTCCACTTACTATCTGTGTAACACTGAAAAAAAGCTTTTCTCCCTCTGTAGGCTTCAGTTTCCTCAAAGGTAAAGTAAAGAAGTTGGATTAGATGACTTCTAGGTCCTTCTCAGCTTTAAAGCTATGTTATGACTCTTCCATCTGGGCAATTTTTCAAGCAACAGGGATTTGAAAAAAACATATCTGATTGAAAATAAATAGAATCCCCTGAACTATCCTCTAACAAACCCTGACACTCAATTTTACATGTCCAGAGTCTTCATTTCTAATACTTCTCTCCTGTCTGAAAGATATGTGTTGTATTCAATAGGTAAGGAAACAGGGAGAAGACCCTGATTTCTTGTTTACATTGGATTGGGTTGGACCGCCCTACTGCAAAAGAGAACCTATTCCCATGCTGAAAGAAAAACTGAAGGAATGGATGTCAGAAGAGCTCGGTTTCACTCTAGATTCTGCCATACATTTTTTTTTTCTCTCTCTGGACTTTAGTTTCTACATCTCTAAAATGAAGGAGGCTGTTGAACTAGATAAATTGTCTTCTAGTTCCTTGCAGAGGGTAAAAACATTTTAGATGATGATTTCAGTCTTTTTTTGTTTATTATTATTATTATTGGCACCTTCAAGCCCTATCTATTAATTAATGCACGCTAGTGAGTGGATTCTATTCAGTTAGCAAGTCTGACTGGCTCACAGACATCTAGTTCTTTATCCCCCTTAAAAACTGTCAAATGTCACTTCTTGGCACTATTGAGTATTTGCTCTCAAAAATAGGAACAGGATCCTCTGAACTCCCCATCAGGAATTTCTCATCTCCTTCCTCTTGTTGAATCCAAACAACTATGGGAAGGTGAATCTCCTGCTAAAACCTTTAGAGGCTGGACTACATTTTCTTCCCATGTCACTTCCATATGTATACACTCATGCAAGTGAGGATATCCATTCAACTGCCAGATGCATTAGACTTACTTCCAAGGAGATCTTTATCTTGTTCATTTACATCAATTTTAATCATCTTGACCTGAACATTTTAGAGAATTTACTCCAAAAGAACCATTTAAAAATTGAAATATAAATATTGAAAATGTTCTTGCAAAAAAAAAATCAAACTACTTTGAAGGTAACCGTAGTTTCACTAGGATTTCTTTTTTTTTTCTTTCCCCAGCAGGAAGCTGTCAAGAGAAACAGAGCAGTAAATAATGAAGGTGCCACTGTTCTTTTGTGATGATCTATTATCCCCTGGCTGGAGACAGCATGTTGGGGAGATGCTTCTACAGAGATTATTGATAAGCATGGGCACTTTATTGAAGTGTTTTTGAAAGCCCTCCCCTGATCTTCTGAAATATGTTGGCTTATGAAATGCATTTTCACCCGCTATTTGCTTCCTCTTACCTCACTAAATACTAACAAAAAAACTATATAAAAACAATATTTTTCACAACATGGATATAGATTTGGAAGAGACCTTAGATGCTGCTATTCAGTCAAAACTCTTGCTTTCATGGAATAGGAGACCAAGGCCAGAAAGTTCAACTGATTTTTCAAAGGTAACTCAGATCCTAAGTGATGAACCTAGGATTCATATTCAAGTCCTTTTATTCCAAATCCAGTACTCTTTTCTGTATTTACTGGCTCCTTATCCAGCTAGCTATCCACTACATATCCAGAAGTTACTATAACAGAGAGACCACTGGACTTAAGATCAGGAGACCAAGGTGGTAACCTCTATTTTTTTTTCATTTGCCTACTGGTCATACTGTCCAAGAAAAGTAATTTAGCTCATCGAACCTCAGTTCCTGCCATGGCAAAAGAGGATAATACTAGCTACCACTAGTACCTCACAATATTATCTGGAGGATCAAATGAATTCATGTAAACCAGAGAAATTTTTAGTGAAAGAAACCCTTTGTAACTTAAAAATACCATGTGAACATACAATATTACTATTACAAATATTCAGTTACTATTGCTATCCATGGGTAATGATGAAAAATATTAACACCCATTCACTTGAAAAAATTGAAAAAGAAGCACAAAGAACTAAATATACTTTCTAAAGATTTATATAGTTGTTTCCCTCCTCTCTCCCATATATTAAGATAATCCAATTCTTCAAGATCAAAAGTAAACTAGAGTTTAGAGCTCTGCCTTCTGGCACACCATAAAGCATGGTTTAATCATATGACTGAGACACCAGGAATTTTACACCATCCAAAATAGCTGCTACTGTAAATCCTACTGGATTTATGGAGGTATTAGATATTTCAGGAGTTTTTTTTTTTTCCCCTCAATCCCTGGAGTTTTGACTTCATAGAAACTTTAGGCTAGAAGGGTCTTATGGCAGTCACATAAGAAAGGATATGTAGGACAGAACTAGCCATGAATCAAAAGATCAGAGGATTGGAGATAAATAGGCTCGCAGAAGTCATGCAAGATAAGCAGTACTACTACCTAGCAATTCCTTCTTTCAACTCATCAAAAAGCAGTCTTCCAGATTCCATTTTGAAGGCTTTCAGTGATAAGAAATTAACTACTTGCTTGTGTACCCTATTCCACTTTGGGGCAACTGGAAGTACTGGGAAATTATTTTCCTTATATTGAAATGAAATCTGCCTCTCAGCAACTTCCAACCTTCGGTTTTACTTCTGGCCTCTGGAGACAAGGAGAACAAACTTTATCCCTCTTCCACGGGGCAGCCCTTGAAATACTTGGCCTCTACGGGTCACCTCTAAGCCTTCTCTTACTGAACCTGGGCACATTGTGGTCAAAGCAATATTGCCAAAGCAAAAGTCTGACTCCCCTGCTTGGTATCCTCCGGTGGTTCCCCATGCCTTCTAAGACCAAATACAAACTCCTCTGTTAGACATTTAAAATATTAACACTTAGTTCCAGCACATCTTTAGTTCATCCAAGCTCAGTTTTATTCCTGATGCATAACCTTCTCCTTTCTCTGTGCTCCTCTATTGACTGTTCCTCATGTCTAGAGTATACTTCCTCATAACTTCAAAGCTCAAATCAAATACCATATCCAAAAGGTGGTATTTCCTTATTTCTCCAGGCACATCTCTCCACAAAATTAGCCTGGATTTATGGTTTTTATGTTGTTGTTTTTGAGTTGTTTTCATCCCATCTTGACTGAAGATAACTGGTGTTTAATAAAGTTGGTTGGCTGATGAAACATCTTCAGTAATATCAGATGGCATAGTTTCAAATCATTCAACTGTCCTTGCTTACCCCACAATACACAATTCCAGTTTAATTACATTCTTCCTAAAATATAGTTAGTGGAATTTAATATAATTGTCTGGGTATGGTCTATCTAGGATGAAGAATGGAAGTTCTATCATCTCCCCTCAGTCTGGACATTATCTCACATAACACACCCTATGTCTGAATTACTTTTTTTTGGTCTCCATATCATCCTATTGACTCATTTTGCATTTATAGCTTGCTAAGCCCCCCATATCTTTTTGAAACAAACTATTATTTGCCATCCTGCCTTTTTGCAGCTCCTTTTCAAAAAGTCAGTATAGCACAATGGCTAGAGAGAAAGCTACAAAGTCAGAACGACTTGGCTTCTAGTCCTGCCTCCAACAATATTGAATATGTGCCTTACTACTCTAGGTCAGTGGTGTTAAACTCAAGTAGAAATAAATCCCAGTGGATTGCATATTGATTTAGAAAATCGCAAAGTAGCATAATCTGGCATATTACATTCTTATTTATTTTGTCAAATATTTCTTTACTACATTTTAATTAAATTTGAGCTACACTTAGTAGTTTTTCAGGGCAGTTGCTCAAATTTAATATCTCTGCTCTGCGGAACTCTCTAAAAGTTGCAAAAAGAAGGTGATGACTTACACTGGCAGAGGGAATTTCCCCACTAGGGAGTTCCCTATACCAATTAAAGGGCCAATTTTAGTCCCTAAGAATAAAGCTAAAAATAAAGTGAATGATGTTAAATTTATTTCTATTAAATTTCATTATATTATATTCCACCTATTCTTTTATTCTTTTTCTGAAAATTTAAGATCCTGTCTTTGTGTTACTCATCTCTGAGCATTCTGTCTACCTACAAAATTGATTCAATATGACATCTATCTCTCCATCTCAATTCTAGATTTAAAAAATAAATTGTTGAACAGGAAATTCCCAAGGAAAAATCTTTGGGGCACTCCACTAGAGACTTCATGTCAAAAAGTTTTGAATCAATTTTACAATACTATATTTTTACTTTATGTATGTCTGTTTTTTTCCTTAAATATAATGTGAGGTTATTAAATGTTTTGTATAAATTCAGATATATTAAGCTTATAGTATGTCCCAGATTTTTTAATCTAGTAAATCCTTCAATAAAGGGAAAAAGTGTTAGTCATATAAAGTTAGTTGGGAGCAATTTAGAGATAGCGAGTTCAAACTCTTCATTTTATGGATGAGGGGATTTTAGTGAAAAAATAGTGACTCTCTGTATCACAGGCACTTAGTGAAGCAACTGGTACACAATAAATGGTTATTAAATGCCTGTTGACTTGACGTATTATACAGATCTTCCTCAGAGGATTGACCCAATGTTCTGACTTTCTTTAAGATCTTTTCACATTTTGTAGGTAATGTCAACCTTGATATTGTGATGATAATGTAAATACCTTTCACTTGAAAATGATGGCTATAACAAGCTGCATTTCAATTGTTGAGGTAGCTAATGATGACTTGAAGAATCTTATGCTTTCCTCATAATTATTTTAATAGGAATTTTTTTTTATGATTGCCACTTTCAAGCTGTCATTGTCACACTATAACTATATGATATGCAGCAATAGTCTATGTATACGTTCTAAACTGGAAGAGGGGATATATGGTAACAAGAATAGCCCATTTGTGATAATGGTTTGTATGGAAGGAAAGTAGTTCAGGGAGCAGTGATTTCAGGAACTGGAGATAGTGATATGCTGATTATTACTACTAAGGAAGGAGGGATGTGTTGGGATGGATGGAGGGGGATGACAATTGCCCTCCAGGTTAATATTATCAAAGCTAGCTCCTATAGATGATCAGTCATTTATATCCAATTGCTTACTGATTGGACTTTTGACTTCTGTGCCTATTTCTGTATAATGAGAAAAGACATTATACCAAAAATAGATAAATAGACACATGCTATTTTTGGAGAGGTGGATCAGCTATCAAATAGAAGATAAAAATACTGGTAGTTTGGTGTCAATATTGGCCTGATTTTCTTAGTCACTCTTCTGGAGACCAGGAATCCAAATGACTAACTTTTATTAGCTCCAACTTTTAACCCTACTTAATTATCTTACTCCCTCTACTTTTAAGTTTTACACAATTATAACATCCAGATGGACAAAAATATCACGATCCAAAAAGGAACTGAGTCTTCCTTTCCTTCTGATTGGCAGTGAAAATGATTCTTTGATAAGCAGATGTCACTTCCCCTGGCATGGTTCTGGATAGCTTAGTGAGAAATTAGAACCACCTGTCAGGAAGGATATAAAGCAGATACTTTCTTGAGTGTAAGAGCCTGAAGTACGAAACAACAAATGCCCCATTTGAATTTCTTAAATCTTTCAACATTATATCATGTCTTTGGTTATTTTCTCAAACATTCAAGATCTAGAAGTTTATTTTGCTGCACACCATTGCAGGAGTACTGAGAATAACGTTTAGAATATGTCATTTTCAAAATCAAAAGGAAGATTGTAAAACCATGAATATTATTCATTTGCTCAGCTATTCTAGCTCATATTTCAATCTATGAAAATAACCAGTTTTAATATTTGAGAAAGAGGTAGTATGGTATTCCATTACCATTTTCAATTTAAAACAATTTCCATCTTGCTCAGTTCCTCCTCACCACACATTTACAAGTATTAGGAGATGCTTCTGATATAAATATGCACAAATAAATGCATAATATATTAGAATATAAAATTATACACTAATCATATTATTACATATTTTAGTTATTTAAACACTTATAGGTACAGAAAAAATATGAAATGTATTCTTTGAATTCTTTAGTTTGTCAAAATTCACCTTACATATTCTTAGAAAATAAATCTGGCAATAAAGGGTGCAGAATGAAGAAAGAACTTAGTAGAATTCAGAACTTTTGTTTGCAGATTGGATTCCCTTACTGGTCTGAGAAAGGATGAAACACAAAATGGAATAAATTCCTAAATAGCATCACCAAAATATTAATTAAATTCAGGATCAACAATTCCATTCTGACAGCCTTGGGTCCCAACTCTAGAGATGACAACAGCTTCCAGATGTGTTAAATTTCCCTTAAGCTCAATTTAATGCAGCAAGCAACAGTAAAGTCTCTACTATATACAACCATATAGAAAGAGAAAATAAAAATGTCCTATGTTCTTTTGGCTGTTTAATACATTTGGAGGGGTCTAGGGGAGGAAAAAGGGTGGCACAATTGTTTTCTCGGTAGTATAAACCCAATACATGGATAGACAGACTATTTGATAAGTAGAGAGACAGAGAGAGACCAATGGAGAAATATAGATAGGTAGAAAGAAAGAGAGAGAGAGAGAGAGAGAGAGAGAGAGAGAGAGAGAGAGAGAGAGAGAGAGAGAGAGAGAGAGAGAGAGAGAGAGGAGGGAGGGAGGGAGGGAGGGAGGGAGGGAGAGGGAGAGGGAGGAAGGAGGGAGGAAGAGGGAGGGAGAGGGAGGGAAAGAGGGAGGGAGGGAGAGGGAGAGAGGGAGAGAGGGAGAGAGAGAGAAAGAAAGAAAGAAAGAAAGAAAGAAAGAAAGAAAGAAAGAAAGAAAGAAAGAAAGAAAGAAAGAAAGAAAGAAAGAAAGAAAGAAAGAAAGAAAGAAAGAAAGAAAGAAAGAAAGAAAGAAAGAAAGAAAGAGAAAGAGAGAGAGAGAGAAAGAAAGAAAAAGAGAGAAAGAGAGAGAGAAAGAAAGGAGAAAGATGGATAGATAGGTAGGTAGGCAGACAGAAATACAGATAGATAAACAGATGTATGGATGGCTAAAAATCCTTAATGTCCCATGGGGGAGGGGGTAAGAAATCATATATTTCAAAGTATATCATTGACAAGGGAAGATATATGGAAATAAATACCAGCCCATTTAGAGAGAAAATTCCTAGAAAGCAGGTAATAGCACTCACCTCCAAGGGATATCTCAGGCACTGAGAGACAGATACAGTACAACCATATCACTGCAGACTTTTTTAGTCTACCATTAGAGATGTCAAAATATGTCTCTGAACATAATCTCATTCACAAAACAAATATTATAGCACTTGCTTATTTATATTTTTAAAATCAAGCTTATTTCATGTTTCTTGGCATCCAGCATCAAAGTCAAATGAAACTTCATCTACACAGAAACAGTCTTCCTGAGAGAATAGGATTTTTCTGTTTAGGGTAGAGTTATTACATTCAGAGAACTAGTATAAGTGGGAATATTTTGTACTCATTCATATTACCCAGAACAGTTGTAGTGGCCTATTTCAGATCACACTTGCTAGAAGCCCTGACAACACAACTGGGTTTTCAAGAAGAGGAAGGAGACATTGAAAATTACACTGTATTATTTAAACATGTTATGCAAATGATTCCATTCTGGAAAAACACACGGTCATATCTGGGAAGAGCAAACTGTTCCTAATTGATTTGGATTCCTAATTGAATTGGACTCCTAATCATCTCCCTTTAGGGCCTATTCATCGGAGCTGTGGTGGTTAGCAAATACTATTACAAATGTATGGCTCTAGTTGTTTTGTGTGTGTACAGGTGTGTAACTATACCATTTTTTGCAACTGATGTAGAACGTTGGGCCAAAGGATGTCATTATTTTAATATTTTCTCCAGGCCTCCTATAGTAATGTGGGAAAAAAAGAGTAGAGTATACATAGTAGGCATTCCAAAAAATATTGGATTTGCTTTGCTTTGTGATTTCCTTTGTGCAGAAATGAAAGGAAAGGATGTGCTCTAAAAGCAAGGAGGCTGCTTGGTTCCCTTGTAAGAGAATTGCGATTTTATATTTTTTAATCTCTTTCCTACAAGATGTATAGAGCACCTATTGCTATGGCAACAACTGGCTTAGTACAATAGTGTAGTGTTGAATGTGTGTTTTTCCCCTCAATTCTTTTTAAAATTAGACCTCATTCCTCCTAAGTACAGAAATACTGATAACCCCCTTGTATGTGGGGATGTTGAGAGCTTCTGTGGGTTGCTATTTAACTGGTTGTTAGGATCCCCTGACTCGGCCCCAGAAAATGACTGAGTCAAAGAAGATAAATATGGTTGCAATAAGAATGTGGCATTTATTTAGATAGACAATGCTCAGAATCTGCTACAACAGAATCCCAAATTGGCCTAAAAGTCATAGTTCTCTCTTTGGACACAGGCACACACTCTCTTTTCTCTCTGCCTTTTATATAGAAGAGAAGTCTTACTCCCAGAAGGTATTTATATATTTTTTCCACTAAAAATGATCCTTTAAGATCTGGAAGGTTCTCCCACATGGTCAAAGCTAGTATAGGATGAGAGATGTGTCAGAGAAACAACTTCCTCGGAGCTCTTGCTGAAACAGTGGGTCCAATAGAGGGCTTTCCCAACTATCATCTTTTTTTAAGTTTATTTATTTAATTAATTAATTTAGAATATTTTCCCATGGTTACACGATTCATGTTCTTTCCCTCCCATAGCCAACAAGCAATTCCACTGGGTTTTACATGTGTCATCATGACTATGGTCTTTCTAATACTGAATCACCTAACTAAATTTTGCCTAGCCTTTCAGTACAAAACCAATACCAAAATGGCGCTGGTTTGATTGCTTCTGACCCCATTGGCTCTCTGGAGCCTTGGCCTCCAGATAGGCCTGGCCTAACAACAAAACCCTTATCAGTTCATTTCCCCCACTCTTCTGCTTCTTAGTTGACCAAGAAAGAGTCCTTCTTTAGCCTAGGTGACCTGTGCCTCCATTTTTTTTTAACTTCAATTACCCTAGCCAAGTGGCCTCAGGATTCTGTTTAATTCTGGGCCAGGATCTTAAAATGTACTCTTGAGCTTTCCCTAACCTATGACCCCTTTAATGTCCTATATTTCTGCCCTGTTCTGTTTGGGCGCTGGTTAGACAAATGGGACAAAAATATCAAAGCAAAACCAAGGAAGGATTCTACAGCTTTTAATTTTCAACTGATGTTCCTATTTAGAAGTGACCATAGAAATAAATATTCTTGCCCAACCCTTCATTTTGCAGATAAGGAAACCAAAGGCAAGAGCCAAAATCTAGACCTTCTGAATCCAAATACAAGGTTTTTCTATTACAACTTGTAATTCTTCCCTTCCTACTAAAGCACACTGCTGCTTCTTAAAAATGGAAAAAAATTACAAAATTTCATATTTCCATAAATTCATTAGCAAATTATCACAGACTAGTTCAGTGACCTTGGGGAAGTCAAATCAACTCTTTGTGGCTTAGTTTATTTCTCTATAAATTAAGGGATTTCAACAGGACTGTCAAAACAAAAAGAACCAATAATTCTATGACAAAATGTCAAAATAGACAGGAAAGAAAAGGGAATGGGAGTTAAATATTGGCTTAATTAAAAGGCTTTGGACATTGAGAACATCACTCACTGCCTCTGTGTGGTATCAATGTATTTAAAATAGTCTAGTCTTAATGAAAATGTGTAGGTATGGGGCTCAGTGTTTTTTTTTTTTAATTTAGTCAAGAAGAACATGGGAAGTGAATATAGATATTTAAATAGATCGTGGATTCTGAACCTTTCTTTGTGTCTTGTATCTCTGTGGTGGCTCAGTGAAATCTCTGGACACTTAGAATAATATCTTTAAATTCATATAATAAAATATATATTATTATAAAAGAAACCAATTAGATTTTAAATTATCAAGAATAATCAAAATATTAGGAAAAATAAAAACAAGTTCAGTAATCACAGGTTAAGGATTGTCAAAGTTACTATCATAATTTCTTAATTTTTAAAAATAGGTTCTATGTACTTCATATACTTTTTCTACTACAAAAAATTATTGGTAATATATTTTCTTACAGTATGTGGCAGTAGAAAGGGGGGACAATTGAAAAGAAAATCAGATTGCATCTTTCTTTTTGTTTCTTTCCCTCTATAGTTTGATATCATTATTTCATTTGATTTCGTTATTGTATAGAATTCCCACTAAACCAATTCTTTCTACCAAACAAGACTGGCACCTGCTTTAGAACTTGAGTATTAGAGAATTGCTTAGGCTATTGAGAGGTAAAATGTTTTGGTCAGAATCACAATGCCTTTATGACTCAAAGGTAAAACTGAACCCAAGACCTACTGATTCTAAACCCAGCTCTCCTTGTGTTATTATTGGCTGTTCCTCCTCATGTCTTGTGCATCTTGGTATATGTATAATTATTCACATATAATGGTAGCAAGTCATGGTTTTTGTTAGGGATGTGGGGAGTCTGCAGATACTATGATTTGTTTATATTAATATAACTTAAATTTCTCTTTTTTTCTGAGGAAAATTTAGCTTCTGTGGTTATTCTACAAAGTAATATCAACCCAGATGTCGTATAGGAAAAGTGTAATGTGAAATTAGATTCATTAGTGTATGAATTGTGTGTATATGTGTATATATGTAATAGAAAGCCCATATTTCCATTTTGCTTTTGAGAAAAAAAAACATTATCTCTTCTCTATGAAAAGATTAATAGTCCAAAGGAGAGAAAATGGTAGCAGTGGAAAGCCAAAGACAATCCCTCAAGGCAATGATGTCACAAAGGCAAAACAGAATCCATCATCTCATCACTTATATATGAAACTTGGAAAAAAACTGATTAACAATGAAATATGATAATTAGGCCCTATTTAATTCATCAGAAATTTATGTTGAAGAGGATATTTTGGATGGAATAATAAATTATAGGTATAAAGCATTCTTATTTCTGGTTTAGGTGAGGGAAAAAGAAGGAAAGGAAAGAAGGAAAGAAGGAAGGAAGGAGAAAGGGAGGGAGGGAGGGAGGAGTAGAGGAAGAAAGGAAGCAAGGAAGGGAAGGAGAAAGGGAGGAAGCAAGGAAGGGAGAGAGGAAGGAAGGAAGGAAAGAAAAGGAAAGAAGGAAGGAAGAAAGGAAGGGGAGGAAGGAGGGAGGGAAAGAGGAGGGAGAGAAAGAAAATGAAATGTCATTGGAATTGGCATGTGATCTTTAGTAACTTTGGAGAAAGTAATTTTGGTGGAATAAAGTCAAAAGCTAGATGAAAAGAGTTTAAGGAAAGAGTGAGAGGGAAGAGGGTGGAGGTCCCTACTGCAGATGAAGCTACTAAGGCAAACAGAGGGTTAAATAAATTGTCCAGTTTCACATGGTTAGTAAGTGTCTGAGTATTCAAAGAAACCACAGAGATCATTGTATGCACTTAGTGGACAAATTTTCCAGCTTATGATATTCAGTGGCTTCTAGATGGAAGATTCCTTAGAAGGCATGTTATGGGGAAACATACTTATATTTGAAGTTAGAAGATGCATATTTTTATCATGGTTTTGGCATTTTCAATATTTATTCATTGGGTTTACACAAATGTTTACGAAGTTCACAATGCACACAGGATATTGTCTGTGTGTCTGGGTGTATGTAACTATTGATAGTCTAAAAGAACTCCAAATCTCCAAGTTGTAATGGGAGAAATATATTTTCTTTTGGAAAATAATAACCTGGCATGATACTTTCTAAGACTATGAATTATAGAGGCAGTTTCCAATTCCATTTGTAGGGAAAATTCCTCACCTGGGATTTCTTATATTAATGAAATTACAGATCTAGTTTAAAAAATAGGGAAAACAAATTACTTTCAAAATTTCATTGGGATCTCTTATTCTCATTATCTTGTATTCTTCATTCCAACATAGGGTAATTTAAGGAGAATTATGTTAGTGATTATGTAGTTTACCAGAGTTAGAAGACTAAGCTAATGACTTAAATAGTCAGTTTCTTTTTGGGATAGATGGCCTTTCTCCTTTCAGAGCCACTGAGTGCTATGCTCCTCCTCTGATAAACTGATTGATGGAGTGAGCATTTTTTATTATTCACATTGGAAACAGGGTATGATGGTATAGTACTTTCAGACACAGCACAAATTCTTCCCAAACACTGGACAAGCAACTCAAATTATAGGCACTTCTGATAAAGAGTCAGAACCATCATCTTGGTATACAGGTAACATTCTATATTATTATATCAAAATCTATTTAATGACCTAGATAATTTTGGAGGGGATTTAGCATCATGTATGAGATTTCTTCTTTTAAATAGCCTATCACCCAGGAAAAAATGTGTACAGCCCATCACACTGGAGTGAGATCTCTTGAGTAGTAATATCAACTTGAGACTCGAAAGGTCCAGAGAGCACAGGTAACAGTACTTCACATATATCATCATATGTACAAGGAAATATTCTTCTGGCCTCATCTAACCCCTGGGACTCCAAAAGCATTTGCAGACATTTCAGTAACTATCTACATGACCTAGAGGTGCTCTTTAAGAAACTGGGACACAGTGTGTGCTAAATCCAGACCTGACACTAATTCATTATGGTGGACTGGTTGCTGCCTTATGGTAAATGGCCCAGGGGAACCCTGAACTCCTTACAAATGAAGAATCTAAGCCAATGGATTGCTGGATGCCTGGTGAAATAACAGACTATTGGAATGCCCTTTCTTGATCTGATACTCTCCAGTGTAGCGAGATCACATTTCAAGAATAATTGTTCTGGAGCATAAATGCAACCCTATCTAGTCAAGAGGCACATTTAGCTTTTGAAAAAGTGATGTTTTTATTTCATTTACCTTCTTTCATTCCAAACATCACATCAAGCTAGGAGACATACAAGGAGAGGTGACATTCCTTGGTCTTTCTCCCAAATCTTGATCCACTTGATGAATTCTGTTACAGTCATTTGGCTTTGGTTGTTGAAGTGTTGCTAATCTGTATTGGCAGAGAAAGCCTCCTCCCTAGTCCATATTCAAGTCTAGAATAAGAGCAACAGCAGCCATAACTACTGGTACTGGTACTGGTACTGCTGCTGCTGCTGCTATTACTACTACTACTACTTCTACTACTACTACTACTACTACTACTACTACTACTACTACTATTACTACTACTACTACTATTGCTACTACTGCAGCAGCAACAACTCAATATTTTTGGTGAACATAAGGGACAAAACAGGACATAGTGAAGGCATATTTTCTTTCTGCTTGAGTAAGTTGGAAAAAAAAGACTTCAGACATACCTAAAAGTACAATTCTAGAAGTTCTTGAACATTACTGAGAGTTCTGAAACTTCTAGACCACCAACCTAGGGATGAATGGGGAAGAAACACCAGAATATTGCTGTAAATGTCTTTGTAATTCACCTCCAGCATCAGGTTTGGGGGATGACCTTTCTTTGAGGGGTGGGAAACAGAGCTGGGTCAGAATAGACCATACAAACATATTCCATGTCTAGGGATGGGGGTTAATATAATAGTTATATTTATTTAGCATATGTACAGCCACAGACAAATCTTATTTGTCTTTGAGGGGGCAAGGTATAAAAATAGTTAAAACACAGGTCTTGAAATTAGGAACAAGAATTCAAATCCTGACTCAGATACTTATTTACTAACTTGCATGATTCTGGGCAAGTCACTTAAATCCTCTCTAATTTGAAGTTATTTAACCTTTTCCTCACTTGAGCATATACCTCATATGTTCGTTATAAAGACTGAATTAAGTAATGTGTTTTAAGCAATCTTTACTAATCTTAAATATATATATATATACATATATATATATATTCACTCAGCTCATTATAAACTAAGGGGGTAGAAGTAGATGATCTCTAGGCTTCCTTCCAGCTCTAAATCTTTAGATCCTATTTTTCTTCATTTAGGCTAAATACAGATATAATATTTGGCTTTTTTCTCCTTTTTTTAGTAGGAGGGAGAAAACAATTTAGAAAGATGAAAGTTCATTACTCACCAAAATTAAATTTATACACATTCCCCTAGACCCTCTCTACTCACTTATTTCTTGTGTCTGAGGCACCTATCATGAAGGGGTCCCTACAATAAATTAGGAGGGATTTTAATAATGACAGGCAGAAAGAAAGAGCCTGCCTTTCACTGTTTTTCCCTACCAACCTGCTCCTAGGACAATCTTCAAAGCATCAATTCCAAGAGAAATCCCTGTCAAAGAAGCAATCAGGAGGTGATTGCTAAATTCAATGAATGTGGCCAATTTTAATGAAAAAAAAAGGGAGAAGAGAAAGGAAGCCAGTTGAGAACCCTCAGTGAGGAAATAAGTATTCTCCAGAAACCCATTCTTCTTTCCTATAGGAGAAGACAAAGAGTTACATGGTGTATGAGACAAAAATAGGGAGATTCTCAATCTATAATGTGTACAAAGCCCTAAATGTCCCTAACTTGTTGTCAACCACTGTCCTTTACCTATGTTCCCTAGAATAGGGACCCAGTCTGTTGTTATCCACCAAGATTCTAATATATCTTGATTTCCTAGTGTTTCCACTCTAGCTTAAAGGGACTGGTCAGCAATTCTTGTAGGCACTTCAGCTAAGTGAAAACTACAGAGGATCTGGAAATAAATTGGGTGAGATTTATTTATATTTATATTTTATATATGTATAAAATATAAATATATAAAAATATATATTTATATTTATTTGATATATATCAAATCAGGGGTTTGGGAAAGATCCAATTGCAGGATTTTCTGACTTGTATATGTTCAGGCATCTAAATCAACCTGAATCTTGACTTGGAAGATTTGGTCTCCTTTAAATTGAGTTTGCCATTGAGCAGAACTGGTGCAACACTAGTAGAGGCTTCCCTATACCCTTCTTGCCCTATCAGCAAAACAATGGAAGTATCCATAGTCTAAAGCCATGGGAAATTTAAGATCCTCCATGGAAGGAAAAAGGCCTTAAACTTGAGACTCAAGCTTGGGTCATCTGCCTCCTTTTGAGAATACATGCAATCAGTGCTCCACAGGTCACTGATGCTCCATCATCAACTTTCCATTCTGAGAAAACAGGAAGAATGTCATCTTGAAAAAGGAACGACTCTAAAAATCAATCTGTACTGAAGCAAACAGAGGAGTTCATACTCACTATCATCCATCTGCTTGCTTCTTTATTCTCTTTATATATGACAAGAAATGTCGGCATGAGTGTCAGCTTTGTTTGTAGTAAGTCCAAGTTACACCCACAGCTCAACACAGCCTCCAGCACAGAACAAGGCTCCATCTAACCCACAGATTCAAGCTACTGTAAGAATGGATCTTTCTCACTACAGACTCTCTAAAGAAGCATACAATTGGCCCCAAACAAACACCTTTGACTCATAGTAAGCCAAGGACAAACAATAAACTCCAGTGGCTCCAGGATCAGATGTAAAACCCTTTGTTTCACTTTTTAAAGTCCTTCACAACAAGCCCCCTTCCTGTCTTTCCAGTGAAATGCTTCATTCCTTTCCATGTACTCAACAAATGAGAAATATCAGTCTTCTTCCTGTTCTTCAATACTTCATCTTTTGATTCTATTGCTTTTTACTGACTGCCCATCCCAAGCCCTATCCCTGAAATTCTTATTTCTGGGGCCAGACTTTCCTAGCTTCTTTCAAGATTCAGCTGAAATCCCATGTTCTAAATCCATACTAGATCCTTCTCTCAGCCATTATCTTTAATTTTTAGGGATTTTTTCCCCCAGATTGCATATTGGTACAATTTTCAGTAATTATTTTCTAGCATTTTGTGTTACTATAATCTCTCCCTCCCACCTCCTTCCCTTCCAAAGACAGCAGGTAATATAATATAATGTATACATGTGTTATTGTATAATACATATTTCCATGATCATCATACTGTGAAAGAACACGTACACTAGAGAAAAATTCATGTGAGAAATAAAGTGATGCATAATGGCATGCTCCAGTTTGCATTTGGGCAGTGGAGAGCCTTTTTCATGATAAGGTCATGTTTCCCTTGGAGCTGTCCTGGATCCTTGCCCCACTGTTGATAATAAGTCATTCACAGTTGCTCATTGTACTTTACTGCTATTCCTGTGTACAATGTTCTCCTGGTTCTGCTTGTTTCACTTTGCATCAATTCACATAAGTCTTCCCAGCTATTTTTGTGATCATCCTATTTGTCATTTCTCTGCAATTATCTTTCATTTGTTATTGTTTGGTTGCTTTGGTTGTGTCCAACTCTTTGTGACTCCATTTAATGTTTTCTTGGCAAAGATACTGGACTGGTTTACTACCATTTTCTTCTCCAGCTCATTTTACAGAGGAAGAAACTGAGACAAACAGAGCAAAGTGACTTGCCCAGGATCACAGAGCTAGTAAGTGTCTCCAGGTGAGATTTGAACTCAGGAAGATGAGTCTGACTCCAGTTCCAGAGACAGTCAATCTGCTATGAACAGTTTTGCATATTGTCTCTCCCATTAGAATATGAGTCTTTGAAGACATTGTTTTTGCCTTTTTTGGTATTCCTAATGTTTAGCTTAGCACAGAGACTGGCACATTGCAAGTGTTTTATAAATGCTGACCTGCCAGTGTAAATAGAATGCTTAAACAATTATTTCATCTTGGCATTTGCTTCCTTTTAAAATTTGGACATCAGACTTTTGAAACTTGACTAGGGAATACAAGTGAAGCCTTGGTGGGTAATCCCAGACTTCAAATTCTCAGTGTTTAGTTGTTTTTCAGTCATGTGTGACTCTTCAAGCTCCCATTTAGGGTTTTCCTGGCAAAAGTAATGGAGCAGTTTACCATTTTCTTCTCCAGAACATCAGAAAAATGAGGAAATTGAGGCCCACAGAGTTAAATGACTTGACCAGGGTCACTGTGCTAGAGAGTGTCTGAGTTCACATTTGAACTCAAGTTCTTAATAAAGAATGGAGTTGCTGTCTAGAACTTTATCCACTGTGCCGCTTAGCTGCCTCAATGAATTCTAATGTAATACAAATAAAGAAACTTTAAGTTTACTGTGAACTGTAGTTATATCCCATTTTCAATAGTAGAGAGTCATATTGCATTTGTAAGATGCATCAGTACATGGCACACCTTGGTCTACCCTGTACAATGGCAGACTCATTTCCTCATCAAGAAAATTGGAGATATACTATATATATTTGTTTGTGTGTACAGGCACATTTCTATGTTAGGTGTATACAAATTTTAAATTATCAAGATGAACAAGACCGGAAAAAGAGCTCTTTCCATTCCCATTCATAATAGCTAGTTTGTGACTCAAGGGATGGACTCTGAGAGCTTAGCAATTCTGAATGGAACCAGGTGCTTAAGGCTTCTTCAGGCAGCTTCCCCCCACAGCTGTTCCTCTCCTCTCACCTGCAATCTTAGTTTTATGGACTAAAACCTGGAAACCAAATTACAGCTATAAAGCTCATTATGACTTTCCCCCCCCCCCCCAACCAGAATTAGCACCCTGATTTCCATCATATTTAAGTTTTGTATGTTCATTTCAAACTTGAAGTCAAAAGCAGATCATGGACTTTATGGACCTTTTCGTGGACTTTTCATGTTGTATTTTATAAGTCCCTTCTTCATACATATTGGCCATATGACCCTACTTAAGGCATTTACCTTCTCAATGCCCCAGACAACTATAAACGGCAATTCAGATCTGAATGTGCTTTGTTTCCTCAGAACTCTGATTTATCACATTTATTAAATCACTGATATGGATACCCCCCATAGGCTATTATATCATTGTTATATAAATATCAATGATATAAATATTATAATTTTCCTTTTACAGATGTGGGGGAAAAAAGCTCAGAACACCCAAATAAGTACTGCCCTTTGGAATTACAGGAAAAAATGCCAAGTTTGTTGTCATAGGGCCTGGGGTCTAATCCTGACTATGTCACCTTTATGACTTAAAAAACCACCTATCCTTTCTGGTTCTCTATTTCTTACTTTTTAAAATGAAAGCATTGAACTCAGATTTTGAGTTAAAGAACCTTTCCAACTCCAAATCATAAATTCTGGCTCTATGACCACATGTGACCTTGGATAAGTCACTTGAATTCTCTGAACTTCAGTTACCTTAATTATAAAATAAGAGGTTTAGAATAGGTGCTAGGCTACCTTCCAGCACCATAGTACTAATCTAACCTCATGAAGTCATAGCTAGAACACAGATCATCCAATCTCTAGGTCTGAGGTCCATTTAGATTCCTTCATACTGCTTCTACACAACAGTTAAAGGCAGTGTGGAATTGGTAGGTACCACTGATAAGTGTCATCAGCTCTACCTAGAATCATATTTAGCAGCTAAGCACATCAGGTAGATATGAGTTCAAATCTGGCCTCAGACACTAGCTGTGTGATCCTGGACAAGACAGTTAATCTCTGTTTGACATAATTTCCCAAACAGTAAAACAGGATAATAAATCTCAGGGATTGTTGTAAAGATCAAATGAGATGATATTTGCAAAATACTTAGCATAGTGCCTGGTACATAATAGATAATAGATGAATGCTCTTTCTCTTCCCTTCCCCTCTTACATTTGATTTTAAATTAATCATCTTTTAATAGCAAACATCAAGGAAAAGAAAAACATAGGCAAACTCAGGAATTGTATAATATCTTGTCATTATACATGTTATGCTACTTCCTACATTAAGCATATAATTATTTCACCTAAAGAAAATATATCACATTAAATCAAAACAAGTGAACTTGGTATTTGTGGTTAGGAGTTAAGTAGACTCTCACCCATTCAACAAGGAAATGGACTTCCTCTTTGATTGTCCATGTAAACAACCCTGTGATCTTTTTTAGTGCCTGGGTGATAAATGAGAAACCACCTACACTTTTGCTCCTAGGCAACTGTCATTGGAATCAACATCCACTAGTTTCACTTTTCTGTGGTCAATAAGAGACTACAAAGGGAATCACAGGGGCTTTGACCTTTCCTATTCTACATAAGTTATGATGTTTTATAAAGTCCCAATAAAGGATTATATTCTGGGACCTCAATGTGCTAGAAATCTTCTCTGAGACTTATGAGAAAGAACACTATCCACATCGAGAGAAAGAACAGTGGGAGTAGAAACACAGAAGAAAAACATATGACTTATCATTTGTTTATATGGGAATATGATTCAGGGTATTAGTTTTAAAAGATTGCTTTATTGCAAAAATAAGTAATATGCAAATAGTCATAAGTGATAACATTTGTATAACCCAGTAGAAAGGCTTACTGGCTCTAGGAGGTGGGAGGGAAGAAGTGAGGGAAAGAAAAAAAATCATGTAAACATGGAAATATATTTAAAATGAATTAGGTTTAAAAAAAAAGAAAAAAATCTTCCTTGAAAGAGCCTCTAACGTCTTCTATATCAGGAGTTTTTAACCTGGAGTTCCTAAATTTGATTTTTAAAAAACAGATTTTAATAACTAGTGTCTTTTGAAATTCTTGTTTACATTTTCCATATTATAAATTTATACAATTTTAATAATCATTTTCTAATATTTTTCAATCCATGTTCTCTCCTTCCCTCTCAACTTTCCCCTCTCCTCAAAATGGCAGCAATATAATATAGGTTGGACATGTGTTATCACATTATACATATTTCCATATTCATCATGTTGTGAAAGAAGACATATATTACTTATTCTAAAGAAAAATTCTTGAAAGAAATAAATTTTAAATGGTATGTTTTAATTTACAGTCAGACTTCACCAGTTCCTTCTATGGTGATGGATACCCGAGTATTGTATTTCATGCATCTTAGAAGGAATCCATAGGCTTCCATAGATTGCCAAAAGGGGTATAGCACACACACACACACACACACACACACACACACACACACACACACACACACATACACAAGCAACAACAACAAAGATTCAGAATTCCTGCTCTTTATTATAGATCATTAGAGATTCAAATAATGTAGAGCCCTTTCAGAGTGGTGGAAAAAGACTTAACCAGACATCCAAACCAAATATGCACCTCATAAGTAATCATTCAATTGGGGCTGAAGCCAATAGCAATAAAACACTAACACAGACAAAAACAAATCCTTGACATCTTTGTGTGTTTCCTGAAATATCTGCCTGGAAAGTGTTGGTGTCTTTTTGAAAAAGTATGTTATAGTGTTGTGTAAAAGGGAGGTGCCACCATCACTTCTTAGAGTTTTTGCAGTTTTCATCAACAGAAGAGAGACATGGCTTTAGGGATTCTCTCCTGCTAGAATACCCTAGCAGCCAAAGCAGCTGTTTTCCAGTGACAGGAAGTACATACAAACATTATATTTGATTTCTTTTTGCTTCCTCTGTCAACTCTTGCTAGAGAAGCTAACTCCAAATATACTGGCTACCAAGTTCCTCCCTAGTTTTTCTAATATCTGTCAAAAGACCTTATATTCTATAACAAGTAAGTTATCACCATTTATAGTTCTCTACCCACAGAGAAATTAGGGTCAGTGCTCTCACTCTCTAAAAG
The DNA here is from genome assembly GCF_027887165.1 of Monodelphis domestica. NCBI lineage: Eukaryota > Metazoa > Chordata > Mammalia > Didelphimorphia > Didelphidae > Monodelphis > Monodelphis domestica. Next base: position 669,867,208 of record NC_077227.1, on the reverse strand, counting down.
CTGATTTTTTCTTTTTTGAGGGATGCCTTTGGGAGTTGAGTCTGTTTGGTGCCAAGAACTAGAATGTCCCACTTGGATGGAATGAGTGTTTTCAATAAACATAATGAAAACAGGCTACATTTATTTAGTGTTTTATAGTTACAAAGAGCTTTTGCATTCACAACCATATTCATACCTCACAACAATCCTGGTACATAGGCACTTCATTTTTTTTCATATTTCCATTTCACAAATAAGGAAACTAACCCTCAGAAAAGCTTAGTGAAGTTGGGAGTCCCTCTTCTATTATATCCTTGGCAAAAACTGCCATGTATTCACATACCAATTCTCAGACACATAATTCTAATTTGGATGGGCCATTGAGTTCATGTGACTTATCATTTCTTAAATATGTACAGTCAAAAATCAATAACAAACTATTTCAGTGTTTTACAAGGAAAATACAAGGGGAAATGCATTTATTTGTAGGTTAGAAGTCATAATTGACAATAATAAAAATTTTGGAAGAGCTGCCCAACACAATAACAAAAAGGCTACACATAATGTAATAAAATCTATGAACACCATTTTGTTGCTAATTGGAGTACAGTCTTGGGAACAAGACTGAGGGGCTAAAGTAGAAAGAAATATGTACTCATGTTCTACAGTGGTTGGGATGTTGAAAATAAATTAGAGATAGTCCTGAAATACTCCATATCTAGATCCTAAGAAACTTATCAAATATTATTGTCACTAAAAGAAAATATCAATTCTACTATTTTCAAATGAAAAGATGGTTATTAGGTAACTATTATAGAAAAAGCTCCATTCTAGGTGTGAGAATCATTATAGATGTTTCTTTAGTTTCAGGACTGCTCATTCATGACTTCATCAGCAAACAGGAAGTTGAATTCAGAAAGAATCTTTGTCATGATTCATCCTCTAAGTTCTAAGCAAGAGCATGACACTTCAGTCTTTTGGCATTTCCCTTTGTTTAAGTTTAAGTATAATGCTGTTCTTTAGCTTCTTTAATTTATTATAGTTGAGACAAAAAAATAACTTGTGAACTCTGGAAAATGGATTCATGTATATATATATATGTATATATATATATATAGAGAGAGAGAGAGACATATATATACATATATATATATATATAAATTCTTTGTTTCTAATCTGATCATACATTGAGTTGAATATAAAGAGAAAACTCCATAAAATTTAATTTTGCCCTAACTGATGGAAACATGAATAACAATTTGTTTACTAGAGGACTAATAAACTTTTTAATTGAGAGTTAAATTTACGCTAAATCATGCAGTTGAGAATATAATAAGCTTCCACTCTTCATTTTCTATCAATATAAATTTCTCCTTAGCATAGGGTAGGATCACTGAAAATGATCAGAAAAATAAAAATCAGCATTGATCTTATTTGGTGGTAGTCTCTCGATAACCAAGGATGACAATTGTCTTTGTGCGTTTTTGTGCACAAAGACACTTGTGCATGAAGATTTAAGTGGAAAAGTCAATGCACAGAGACAGTCCCACTCTCTCGGCATTGCAAGCCTGGGTCCAGTGGCACAAAAAGTCGTTACACCTGGAGTCTTGCTCAGCTGCATTGGATGGCCGTTTTGTCCTTTGTGCTCCAACACCCACTGAGCACTCCACAGTGCTTTGCTGCATTGCCATCTCAGCCGTTGAACCTTCTTGTTGGTTTCTTCCGCCTGTTCCACTGAAACAGTCTTCACATGCTGGGTGAGTAAAGCCCTAGTTCACCAGGGGTTGACAATGACCCAATGGCTACCCTCACAAGGTTTAGTCGGCCTGTCGAAGCCGCTGCCCGGGGTGTGGCCGCTGCTGCATGCTAGCAGCTACTGGGAGCCACAAGTGAGAGCTGGGTGTCAGGTGAGGGTCAGAGGTTGGAGAGCTGCCCTAAGAGGGCACAACAAGCACTCCATACCAGAGATATTACCCCTCCCTGAGCACCCCATATACCACTTTATAAGCATTTGAATATATACATCTATAAATGTATAAAAGCACCACTTTTATAAATCTTTGCAACTAGATGTAGAGATCAAATGGGAAAATATATGAAAAATTATATAAAGCACAATATAAACATCAGTTATTATCACCATTGTACTTTCCCTGCCCCCTTCATATAGAATGTCATTGGTTTAAGGACCAACTAGGGATAATGGAAATAAACAAATACCTGGCAACTTATTTGTTTAGTTGCCTAGAGAGATTGAGACTAAATGACTTGTCCAGAATCATATATCTAGCATATCTGTCAAGGAAAAGATTTTAACTCGGGTTTTCCAACCTTGGAGGCTCACTCTATATCTACTATATCATACTGCCCTTCGTTATTATTATCAAATGGCATTTAATATAATTAAACTAATAACATTTAAACAGCTGACCATGATTATGTTACAATAAATTAATTATAGTTTCAAGTCTTAATTGCAATATTTCTCTAAAATGCATTTCAACTATTTGTTGTTGTTTAAGTGTTTCAGTCATACTTAATCCTTTGTGACCCCATTTGGGGTTTTCTCTGCAAAGATGAAGTGGTTTGCCATTTCCTTTTCAGGCTCATTTTATAGATGGGGAAAAAGAATCAAAAAAGATTAAATGAGTCGCCAAAGGTCACACAGATAGTATGTGCCTGAGGCCAGATTTGAACTCTGGTCTTCCTGACTCCAGACATAGGTCTCTATCCACTGTGCCACCTAGCTGCTCCATATAAGCTAAGTGAGGATGATAATCATCTCGCTTGAAAGTATAAGCATTTGGAATCTTACAAGCAAAAAGAACCGGACAATCTCTCCTTTTTTATTTTTTCCTCTCCCATCAAAATGAGCAGCACTGAAGTCTTTGCACTGAAATAGCCCTCACGTTTAAATGATTTTTCCTCTGAGGCCAGTTAAGCAAAGGAAAAAAGACACACACACACACACACACACACACCCCAAATCTCGCACTAGGTCTTGTGTGCCATTATCCATCAGGCACCAGGAGGCTACTCCAGATGAGAGAATTGGCTTTGCTGACTTCCTCATGAGATCACTGTGTCAGTGGTAGGGAAAGAGCCTGGGCTGCTCTCTGTGTGTGGCTCGGGGATGAGGTCAGACTCACTTCCATATTTCCACCCATGTCTGTCTGAGATCATTAGATCATCGTCAGCTCTTCACTGTTGACTCTCAGGCAATACCAATTTACTGGCAAAGTGTCTGCAGGAAGAGGGACTTAGGAAGAGGGTCTCATGTCATTGGCAGGGACTTCAGCTCAGGCTATTTAGTGCATAATGCAAAATCTCATCCGCTAGTCAACTGCCTTCAATGCTCTGACGGTTCAATGAAAATAGCATCTCCCAATCTCATGTTTTCCCAATTCTCCACCACATGTTTGCTTCAGCAAGTTAGTGGGGATTATATCTTGTAGGCAAAAGAGCAGGATTATTATTTTACCACACACATAAAAAAAGCAAAAATAGGAAGCATTTAAAGAAATTTGTGAAGATTTTTATGAACTGATGCAGATTATTTCACTCTAAGGACACTTCAAAAGCAAAAAAATTCTTAAATCTGAGCAATGCAATAACTAATCATAACTCCAAATCTATATTTATCATCTATATCTATCTATGCCTATATCTATAGTTATATATGTACATCTATTTACCTATTTATACCTATCTCCATATATCCGTACCTGTTTATCTACATATATCTAGCTATCTCCATGTATCTGTATCTTTATTTATCTATCTGCATATATCTATAATGATCTATAAATCTATAATTATCTATATCTTTTTACATGTACCTATACCAATATATTTATAGTTCATCTAGGATTTTATCTTTATCCATGAATATCTATATCATGTCTACATCTATAGCTTCATGTATTTTTGGATATAGATGTACATATATATATACACATACAGTTTTTTAGAGGAAATCAGGAACTTTTCCTTTTACTCTGATCAATTTAGATGGGGTTTGGCAATTTGTGAGTATAAATGTCACAATCATATATGAGTCAGTTTTCAATATTTCTGGGAAGGAAAACAAAATGTTGGTGCTTTGAGGAAAAGGAGGAGAGTGGCAAGTGGGTGGTCTATGTGAAAGTGTTGTGGTACAGTTGACACTCGGAAGCTATTTTTTTGTTTTTTATGAAATTGGGAAAAATTTCATCACAATCCTACAAGTTAGAAGAGAATGTTTTAACTCAGACAGCTTCAACATAATTTAATAACAGAGGTTAACTCTATGTACTTGGCAAATAGTTCAAAATAAAGAAGGAATAATGTTATCGTGGGTTTAACTGTATAATTTTTAATCAATCAATTAACAAGTATTTTTAAAGCATCTACTATGTGCCAGACACTATGCTATGCATGGAGGGCGAACAAAAGAAAACTGAAACAGTTTCTGCTCTCGAAAAACTTCTCTTTTTTACTGGGGGAAACAACATGTACATAAATCAGTGGAAACAGTTACATACATATCACAAAATTGTGTATATATGTATCAATATATATATGCAAACCTATATAAAAGTATGTTTGTTATATAGACATATAAAATTATAAAATAAAATTAACTTCAGGGCACTCATTAGTAGCTGGGGAGATCAGGAATGTATGTAGGTAAGCTAAGAATTCTATGCTATGGAATGGAGATACAATAACAAAAGTTTAAAAGATCACATCATGCCATTCCCTTGCTCCATAAACTCCAGTATCATCTTCTTCTTTAAAACAAAACCAAAAAACAAACATAGAAACAAACAACAACAAAAAAACCCTCACCTTCCATCTTGGAATCAATATTATATATTGATTCCAAAGCAGAAGAAGAGCAGTAAGGGATAGGCAACGTGGGTTAAGGGTTAAGGGACTTGCCCAGGGTCTCACAGCTAGGAAGTGTCTGAGGCCCAATTGGAACCCAACACCTCTTGTCTCTACCACTGATTGAGTCACCTAGCTGCCTCCAAGTTAGAGTGCAACTCTAACTCTAGGGTCTTAAATCTAGGATCAAATATAAATTCATCTATTTGACACCAAAAGCATTTCTAAAGGTACTTTTTGGTTCCAAAGTATTTTTGCAACTTAACCTTATTCTACTCCAATATTTCCTGCCAAACTGGCCTTCTTGTGCATGATCTAGGATACCTTACTTCCCCTCTCAAGGTCTTTGCACCTGCTGTTCCCTACCCCTTTCTGTTTTACCCTCTCATGACTAGCATTCATTTCCTCCCTTCTCAGTTTCAGTTCCTAAAGATCCCTAATTTCGTTCAAAGTTTTGTATAAGAATTGCCTTCTGCAAGAAGATTTTCTGGATTCCCCCAAGTTGCTGAAAGCTATTAGCTTTCAAATTTACTTTTTATTTGTTGTGTTTATATTTTATATTTATGTAAATATATGTATATATATATATACATATATATGGACACATATATTTTCTACCTTTAAGAAACTTAAGTTCTGTTCTGGGGAAACATGTACATATATGTATATTTATATGCATATTTGCAAACATATATGCATACATGCATGTAGTATCCCACCAATAGAGTACAAGCTTTATGAAGGTAGAAACTTGTATTTTTGTCTTTGAATTCTCAGCACCTAGAGCAGAGTCTAGGACATGTAAATAGTAGTCACCTAACAAAAGTTTGTTTAATGATTAATGTGCCTTTAATAGACTTATGCTCTATTCCCTCCCATCCCCCCCCAAAAAAATTGGTTCACTTGACAGAAACCAACCTTGTTATTGTAATGAAAAAAACACTGTAATTATAAAACATTAATCATAAATACCAGCTTTAATATAATGAAATATGAAGCCAGTTCAAGAAAAATAGGCAAATTTCAACTTTATCCCCTATTTATTTTCTCAGATCATCAGCCAAATAAGGTGGGGTTGTTTCTTCTGAGACAGCAATTCCTCTGAACTCATAAAATGTTCAGGACATCTGTCACATAAATATGAAATTGTTGAGGCCCAATTGCTTTTTGTTATATTTTTAATATATTTCTTATAAGTATTATTATATAATATATAAAAACATATAAAATATAATATTATTAAATATATTTCTTATATTTTATGATTGGGGCATCTTCTGCACATCACATCTATTCAGTAAACAAATCCACTGCTCCAGCCTCAGAAATGTACTGGGAATCTGGCAAAATCAATGTTCTTGTCCTACATCTGATCCAAAGGATAATGGCTTCACAGGTTTTATTTTAAGTACTTCCTGCTCTAGTACTACCCCAAGTGAGACATTCCCCATTAAGGAAACCCAACAGATATCTTCTCATTTTCCCAATATCATACTCAGACCTCCCACACAACATTGAAATTTCAGTTGATTAAATGGTACTGTAGATATATCTATTCAGCATAATCTAATGGAGTATATCATGGTTAAACATAAACAAACTGTGTTGGGAATTAATTTGTCAATCCCTTTTCTGTAAGGTTGGGAAGAGGAAAACTTGAGACACCACTGGAGAATAGAGTCCTAGCTCTAAAACCTTGGCTCTACTGCATATCTTTTTTTTTTTTCATTTCACAGCTATCAACTGGTTGCATGTTCTTTAATGATCCTTGATTCCAAAAGAAACAAGTAGTGTTTGTTGGCCATAGAGGAACTAGAAAATCAATGGGAGCCATGCGGAAACTTAGAGGGTGAATAAAGAAAGAGAGAAGGAATTAAGAGAAAAGGAATAGTAAAAAATAAAACCTATTAAACCCCATCTCAATTTCCAAATCCCAAATGCAAGAGTTAATATTAACTTTTAACCAAGCCCTGCTGCTTAGAACGTAATAGATAATCTCCTAAATTGAAGGAAATGGAGTTCTGCTTCCAGTTGCTACAATAGTGGAGTAAAATGTTTGAAGCTAATCAACTATATTGTAGACTAAAATACACACACACACACACACATACACACACACACACACATACACATACATACACATACACAGCTCCTAACTCTTCTTCCTAGGTTCCAACAGCTAAAACATAAAGTTCTGATCTGTTAAAACCATGTCTTTTATAAAGTTGGTAAAGAATATAGTGGGATGATACTTCTATGGACAACCATCTGATGTAATGCAAAACAAGGTTATTGAAGCACTAAATTACCATGTATTATAATTTGAAGGAAAATGCCTTCATTTTAACCTCGGTTCCAAAGATGAGTCAGGACAAAGTCGATATCAATCATGATCCATAACTTTGAAGATAAGTATCACTCCACTTACCATTAAAAGCATGCTACACAGTGACTATGAAAATAGGTCTATAAATTCATCCTGTATTTAATTTACGTGACCATTACAGGAAGGGAGGATACTTTATTGATATATTACCATTTGAAAAACTCTAACTAAAAGTAATAAAAAAGTAATAAAAGCTCACATTTGTATAGTGCTTTAGGATTTACAAAGCTTTTTCCTCATAACAACCCTTCCAGGCAAATAATTGGAAGCATGTTATTTATATGTTTTGTGGTTGTTTTTTGTTTGTGTTTGTCTTTTCAGTTTTACGTTTGAGAAAACTAGGTCTCTGGAAGTTGGAGTCACTTGCTCAAAGTCAGATGGCTATTTTTTAAAAACCCTTACCTTATTTTTAGTATAAGTTCTAAAATAGGAAAGTGGCAAAAGCTAGATAATTGAGATTAGTTTGGGGGTTAAGGATAAGCCACCTAATCTTTAGTGTTCCAAACAAGTCTCTAAGGCATTCAGATGAGTTTCTGACCTGCATTGCTATAGGGAGTTTCCTCACCAGAAACTCCTTCACTGATGAAATTATGATTCTAGAGCTAAGATGTCTATAAAATACTTATCTACTTATTGGATGTAACCATCATTTACATATGGTAAGTAGGAGGTAAGTTCCCTTGAAGGCAGAAATATTTTCATTTTTGTCTTAAAATTTTCAAGACCTACCACAGTACATACAGATAGCATTTAAATATTTGTTGGATTAGATTGTTGGATTTAATTGAAATCAATATGAACACTTAAAATCCAGCTCATTGCTTGCTCCATCTTGAAGTCTTGCTCATGCTATATTCACTCAATTTGAAAACACAGTTGGGTGCCCAAATTTGCCAGACCTAAATCCCTTATATGCATGTCTAATTGATCAAATTAATCCTTATCATGCTTGTTATCAAAGTAGAGTTGCTTTGTGCAATGTACTCATGCCTGTTTTTCTCTTGCCTCATTCTCTTGGAGATTGAGGATGTTCACCTACTCTGCACAGAACTTGAACCAGGTGAGTTATACACAAGGAAAGGGTGTCACGTGTTTTAGGGGCCAGTGGCTGGAACTAGGGACAACAGTGGGATGATAAGTCTGGTAACTTCCTAGCTAGAATTATCTCAAACTATAACAGACTGCTTTTGAATTAGTAGGTTCCTCCTCATTCAGAGGACTTCAAACAAAAGCTGGATGACTATTATGTTGCAGTGCAGATTTTTCAGTAATGGGATGAATCAGGTGGCCACTGAAGTCCCTTCCAACTCTAATGTCTCTTCTGTAATTCTGAGACAGAGATTCTACTAAAATACAACTTTGATGCCTAGATCTCCCACAGCCACAACCCAGCTGCTCAACAATTTAGTCACGTCAACATTTGTAGTGAGTACCTCAGCACTCTAAAGTATGTTTTTAGCATTATGAATTAATTCACAAATGGAACTGCACTGCTAATTGATGCTATTGGATAACATTTTTGGGACTGATTCCACTTCTGTCTCCTCTGATTTCTCAAGATTCAATTGTTTTATATTTTTTTTATCTTTTCTCAGTTACTCTCTTAAGAATCTTTAGCAGATTTCTGCCTATTCTCTAAAGAGAGGGACTACAAATCACTTGAAAAAAATCCAATACTTACGAGCATCGATCTACTTAATTCCCCTTAATTTTTTTAAAACCAGACACCATATGTGGTTCATTCGAAATGCAAAGGAAAAAAACACTCATTTCCTGGAACTTGTATATGGTCTTATTATATATCATTGCACAGCATGACACAAATGCATGCCCTCTGAGTAGAACCTGGAAAGCATGCTGAGGTCTCATGTGTGCTGAGAATTTTTTAAAATGTCCTTATTCAAACTAACATTTACTTAGAAGGCATATGTTTACATTTACCAATCCATGACAAAATGAATAGAAGCAGAGATGAGTATAAATAGATGATGATGCACCATTTACATATTGTACATAGAACATGGAGAAACAGATTCCAACTGGTTTCAGGGAGATACCATTATATAGACAAGTATACTGCCTGATGACTTGTAAATAAATCAGTCATTTCTTAACTATCACATTATATACCAAATAAAAGAGAAAATTCCTATAATAAAAGTTTTTAAAATACCCATAGACTAAGGCTTCAGGAACAATTTGTAATCCCTAAACTAATCTCAACTTTCTTTGCAGGAAAAATTTCAAAATCCAAGTCTTTTAAGGAGAAAATGCAAAACAAATTGATTTTTAAATTACTTAGCAAAACTTCCCCCTCCAAAAGAAATATACTAAGATTCTTTTATATTAGTACTTTTTGTGATTTCATTGTTTTAGGTACTTTTGCTCAACCTTTTCATGTCTGCTTTATTCAGCAAATCTTATCTATATTCTCCTTTTAATATTCCACAAGGACTCTACTGAGCATGCCAAGGACCTTCTATCTGAATAGATGCACAAAAATGGTAGATGCAGACCCTTGACTACTCATCCCTTGCTTTTGCACATGGAATCAGCCCAACTTCTTTTCCAGTCATATAGCTCCCTGATATCACTTCTCTTACATTATATTTGATTCATAATGTATTTTGGCCTACTCAATACCATGATGACCCTCTTCATTGTTCTTTGGAGACTATATTTTTCTATGATTTGTATCTATTTAGATGAAATAAAGAATTTAGAAGTGTGAAAAAGACAGGCCTTGGTTTCAGGGAGGAACTTGGCGGGGGCGGGGGGGGGGGTAGGTGGGAGGGAAATACATAGTTTGCCAAAGTCAGTCTAACCTGCATACCTTAGTCTGATTAATGGGCATCCTCCATCCATTTTTCTTCCCTTTATGTGAATAGTAAGGCTAAATTCCAGAGTTATTATAGATATCATTGAAGAAGCTTTGAAATTATCTTTGAAATTATTGCAAATCCCATTTGAACTTTATTTTAAGTATAAAACTGGAATGTAAACTATGACCTCTATATAGTCTATTTCTCCACACTGAATCTATTAGATTTTAGGTTATATACACTGTCCTTCCTCTCCATTTTGTTGGTTTCTCTCTTAAAACATGACCCAAAAAAACTGAACACAGTTCTCCAGATATAATTTAGCCAGTGTAGGATACATGGGACATGATTAGCTCCCCCAGTTTAGACAGTATGCTAAAGGGGACCCCTAAAAAAGATGGAATGTGCCCAGGAGAAGATGTTGAAGATGGCCAAAGATCTAGATACCATACAGGTATATCAAATGGGGAATGGGTTAAGGAACTAGATGTTTAGCTTAGGGAAGATATGATTAACACAGGTCATGATGTCTATCTTCAAGAGTAGAATGGTTATGAGGTAGAGGTAATAAATGTCTTATGCAGTTTTCCAGAAAGCACCTGGGAGCAATGCAAAGAAATAATAAAAAGGGAAGATCAGACTCAACATCAGAAAGAATTTTCTATTACAACTGTCTAAAAGGGGAATGGGCTGCCTTGTGATTTAGTAAGTTTCCCATCCCTGGAACTATTTGAGTAGAACCTCGATGACCAGCAGTAAGGGATGTTGTAGAAGAGATCTCTGGGTCGAAATCTGAACTAGACGAACACAGAGGTCCATTTAAACTCTAAAACTGTACAAAGGTGCTTAACTTGGATTCCAAGAACTTAGCTTATTTTTATATGTATTTTGAAAACTCAATTTTGATATAATTTGCTTTCTTTTTTAATCCTTGATATTTCATCTTACAATATTTACGATATATGCACTTAAAATATTTTGAGAAAAGTTTCACAGGCTTCAGTAGATTGTTGTCAGGGAGGTCCATGAATCATAAAAATGGTTACGAACTCTTGTACCATGACACATATAAAACCCAGTGAAACTGAGTGTCAGCTACAGGAGGGGGTTGAGGAGAGGGGAAGAACATGAATCTTGTAACCACGGAAAAAATATTCTAAATTAACTAATTAAATAAAATGTTCAACAACAACAAAAAGAACTCTTGTACTAGAGTCAATATATCTAACATAATAATGATGTATTTTCCTATTTGTTCATTATAATGACCCCATGAGATAGGTACTATTATTGTCCCCATTTTATAGATAAGAGAAATGTTCAATGATTTGTCTAAGGTCACACACTGTGATTGAGCATCTGAGAACAAATCTGAATCTAGATCTTCCTAACTCCAAGCCCAGAATTCATCTGACTGCCTCACTTAGCTGCCACCTCTATGGCATAAGTGAGAGCTACAAATCTTGTTTTGTAAATGGAGAAACAGTGACACAAAGAAGATCAGTAATTTTCTGGAGAGGGGCAGCTAGATGGCTCAGTGGATTGAAAACCGAGCCTAGAGTCTGGAAGAAAGACCTGTGTTCAAATCTGGCCTCAGGTACTTCCCCAGCTATGTGACCAGAACAAGTTACTTAACAAAAATTTCTTAGCCCTTACCACTCTTCAATATTTGAACCAAGATAATATCAATTCTAAGACAGGCAAAGATATAAAATATACATTTATATATGTATATGTGTGTGTGTATTTTAAAATGATTTTCTGAAGAATAACAATAGTTATGTCATCAAGACAAGTGAAAATCTTACCAAACACATGATCCAGGCTACTATTTCATTGATTTGACTACAGAGGAACTTCATGGTTGATGAGGCAAGAGCATCAATTGGTGCCTGTTATATGTCAAGCACTTGACTAAGTGTTTCATTTTGTTTTTACAAATATTATCCATCTTGATCTTTACAAAAACCCTTTGAGGTTAGTACTGCTGTTGTTTCCATTTTACAGTTGAGGAACCTGAAGCAGACAGAAGGTAAGTGACTTTCTTTGAGTCACTCACTTAGCAAGTGTCTGAGGCCACATCTGAACTCGGGTATTTACTCTAAGTCTAGTGTTCTATCCATTGCATCAACCTATAAAATGAAAAGGTAGGACTAGATAGTCTCTGCTATCATTCAGCTTTAACCCAGGATAATCTGTTTTCATAATTTTCCTCCCCAAATGGTGTTTTTTGTTTCATCTATACTACAATTATCAATAATGTGAATTGAAAAGAATTCTGAGCAAAAAAATATCACTGATGTTATCAGAAATCTGGAGGAAATGACTTGGAATGAGTGACCTTTGAACAGTAACTAAAACACTGAACATGATTAAACTTTCACATTCATGGCATGTGGGGAGAAGTAAGATGAGGACTGACAAAAATAAATAAACAAACAATTAAATTAATAAATAAATAAAAGCAGTCAGAATAGCCCCCTACAGATCCCCAGGCTGTCACTGGATGTAACTTTCTAAACAAGGTGATGATGAAGATCAAAAAACATCATAGACCAAATTGACAAATTTGCTTGTCTTTTGACAAAGATTTTTGATGAAGCAACTCTCCTATGAAGGTTCTAGGGAAGGATAGAAAGGAAGACTAAGTCCATGAAACTGGCACTTTCAAACTCCTAGTATCTTTTTATTAAATTTTAGTTTTTAGATAGCATGTCAATTAATTGCATTATGATTTTTAGTATTCATTTCTTGTTCATGTTCTTTTCCTCTCTCTCAACCCTTTCCTTTCTCCAAGAAGGAAAATAATATGATATGTTATACATATATTATCACATAATACATATTTCCCTGTTTGGCTCACATCTGACATGTATAATAGGATTTCCCTAGTTCTGAGGCTCTTAGCTAATTATGAATATATTTATTAAATGCAAAATATTTTTACAGGCTTTAAAATCAAAGAGGGAGAGAGACATGAGTCTCTCTAAGAGGTCTAAGAGCCATAACAGGGAATGATTTGAAAAACTAAGCAACAAGAAACAGGACTTTTTTACCACAAAATTATCAGGCTGAAAGCAAAGTTAATTGGCTCCCTGAGGAAAGCTAGTAAGCTCTGATATTTGAGAAATATAAAGATGAAATAAAAGAGAAACAAAATATTCTAATAAGTATAGAAAATTTCTATTTCTATAGAAAAAAGGTAATTATTAATTTTTGGCATTTCATTTTCCTGACATGAATATATCTTTCCTTTGTTGGGAATTTGAGAGGGACTCAGAAATTCATTGGGATTCAGAGGGATATACAGTTTATTTAATTTTAAACCTGTAACTCACCCAAGGGCCATGAATGACTGCTCTAATTTTGGTTCAAATTTATCTCTTAAAGTGAATTCACAATAGAATTATGTTAATGATCTCTTCCTTCCTCCAATACCTAATTGTTATTTGGCCTGTAAAGGTCTATTCCAATGTACCAAAAATCATATTTTTAAAACTTTTAAAAATATATATATTTTGTTTTATACTGCTTTTATTTCTACAGCTATCTCTTCCTCTCTTCCTACCTAGCAAATCATGCCTTGTGGCAAAGATTTAAAAAGAAGGAAGAAAATTCAGCCCAGAAAAACTAGCCAACATATCATTTGTGTCTTACAGGAAAGAAAATATCCCGTACCTATATTCACTTAACAGGAAAGGCTGGCGCATTTACTGAACTCAATTTTAAGTGTAATATCTACACATGCAAAATTATGTAATTTTAAATGTTTAGAAATACTTATTACTCTTTAGGTATTGTTTCCCATCAAGGAAGCAAGTTGCTTATTTCAGTTGGTTCAATAAACATTTATTTATTTTTCATTAAAAAATAAAATATTGTTTCTGATAGCTGAGATGAGATTTCAGGCCATTTCATGTCCATTTCATGGACAAGAGGGCTTTTATGGCCTATAATGAATCACAGCCTAAAATCATGAGAATAAACAACTAGTTCTATACTAAGTCCAATGTTGCCATATAAAAGGGAATCAAAATGGAAGAAGAGAGGGGAGAGGGTCAGAATAAGAAGAAACAGAAAAAAATTACTTGGTAAATAATATGTCTTATTATATATTATATTATATATTATTATATCATTTAGTATAATAATATATAGTAATATATAAGTTCTATAAGGATGAAGTAGAAAGAATATTAACTTCTACAAAACTAACATCTCAAGTGAGACTTCTCATTAAGCTCAGAAATTCCCTATTATTTTTGGTCAGGGTAAAGATTTTCTTGAGAGATTATAGCCTAGGTTATTATGTAGAAACTTTTGTAATATTTTATTAAAATGAGATGTTTATTATCATGAATGCTTATCACCATCATAGTTAATAAATATCAAAGAACCAAAAAGTTACATTTACTATTTCTATAATAAAACAAAAATGCTAATTTGTCCTATCGGATTTGTGAAGTAGCCTTCCCCCTCCCCTGGTCAATTCTAGGAAGCTTACCAAAGTTCCTTGGGCAATAACCATAGTGACAAACCTGAACAGAAATATTCCAAGCTGATCATTTCATGAATGCACCATGTTTTTCCCACTTCCACCAACATATATTAACATTTTTATATAAGTGAAATCTATTTTAAAAGATCAGCAAGGACAGCCTTGAAAAGGAAAAGAGGAGGATATATTACTAAAAGACAATTTATACCCTGAAGGACAGAAGTGAAAATTAATGTGGAAGCAAGAGATATGAGACTCCAGTCCCTGTATGATTTGAGCACTAATTTTATACGTAACAACATGATAGATTTTTTTTCTTCCTTTTAAAAAAAACCAAACTAACAGAAGGTCTATTTTTCTCCTCTCTCCATTCATGCATTTCCCATATTTATTTAGCTCCAGATACATGGTTCCTTCAATGATACAGAACTGTCCTGAAAACTCAAAGTCCAGGGCATTTGATCTGATTTGCTAATGCCCATGGGAGAGTTCTGCTACCCATCTCCATCATTTTTCACTTCACAATCTCATTCCCTATCCCTGGCAAAAAGAACACAGATATCTGCCTATATCCAATACCTTCTACAAATAGATGCTCACAAAAATAAAATTAAACTGTTAAAAGAACCACAGAAAAGATGGAGCCCATATCTGATTTCCTACATGCCTATTTTTTTTGTTTCCTTTGTACCTTCAAATATTAGCAGAATTTCACATCAGTATACAGTGGCAACCTACTTAATTATAACTTAGAATTACAGTCTGTCAGTCTTAATCATCTGAAACACAGCCAAAATCTCAAAAGTAAACAAAAAAGGTATCTAACTTGTTGAAGTAACTATAACAAAGCCCGTGTGCTTCCTTGTAGGGGAGGTTTGAATTTATCATTTATTAATGCCATATTATCCAAAAGGCATGCTAAATTAAAAGCCTAAGTGGACCCCAAAATTAATAATTAACATGAATCCTACCATAAAGTCTAGAAAAAAATCCTACTCAGAGTCTGAACCCATTCACAATGTCCTCCTCTTTTGAATCCTTTACCCTCTTTGTCATATCACTGACTTCACCCAACCAAACTTCAGCCTTGGATCACCATTTGTCACTTTGCTCCTACCCACCTGCTGCCTTGAGGAAAGGAGGAGAGTAGAGGTGGAGAAATCACATAAACATTCTGACTGAGTTCATTACAAATTTATGCTACATAATCTCATCTGGGTCCTCACAGCTGCTAGGCAATCCAATTACACTTTCCTAATCAATTCATCTTCCTCACTTTCACAGTAGCATTTCTAAACCTTTTCATCCCTTTCAGTCCTCCCAGGGCTTTCCTTCCCTCCACTCTAAACTGAGAATCCTGTCTCATTTTTTGCGGAAAAAAATCATTCATTTCATGTGACCTCCCTCTTCTTTTCCCTTCCTCATTTTCTATCACTCAGGTGCCTTCTACCACTCTCTATTCCTTCACTCTTGTTTCACATAAAATGGCCTTACTCCAAAACAAGGTTATCCCTCTCTAATGCTAACTCATTCCATCCTGTATCCTTCAGCAGATCATTCCCTCTGTCATCCCCATTCTTTCCTTTATTTTGACTCTGTCTTTCTCTATTGGTTCATTTCCCACTATCTACAGACATGTCCATGTATCCCCTATTTTGAAAAAAAAAAGTCACTTGATCCTTCCATACCCACTTTAATTGTCCTATATTCTTTTTGCCTTTTGTAGTTAAATTCCTTGAAAAGGTTGTCTACACTAAGAGCCTATACTTTGTCTCTTCTTCCTCTCTTCTTTAACCCTTTACAATGTGGCTTCCTATATCATCACTCCACTAAAACTTCTCTCTCCAAAGTTACTAATGATTTATTGGTTGCCAAAACAATGACCTTTTATCTCTCCCCCTTCTCCTTGACCCCTCTGCAGCCTTTGACACTGTTAATAGTTTTCTCCTCCTTGATATTCTTTTCTCTCTAGGTTTTCAGTATACCATTCTCTCCTGGTTTTCTGACTACTCCTCATTCTCCTTTTCTGGAGTCCCATCCAGATAATACCTTCTTGGTGGCACTCAGGGTTCGGATATCTGCCCCCTCCTCTTCTTCCTCTATAATACTTCAGTTGGTGATTTCATAAGTCCCCATGGATTTAATGACCTCTTCTTTGATCTAATTATCAATATATTCCGTATTCTTAGTATTAAGTAGGAGTGTTTTCAGTTTTTGTTGATTAATTTAAAAATAGGCAAGTAGAGAGTTAATCCTATCTTCACAACTTAATTTCATATATCTTACACGAGGCATAAATATATATGCTTGAATTACATGTGATCCGAGGGTAAAGGGGAGTTCAAAGAAATAATCTTTCTATTATGAAATATCACATAGCATATTTCTTGTAACATCCTAGTCAGGTCTCACACATCCATAACTGTACTCTCTATACTCTCCTCAGATTTGCCCATTGGGGTCTTGTTAGATACCTGCATACTCTCACCCTCAAAGAAAATTATATACCACCTGAAAAGGCATCCTTCAGAGCCAAATCCTTCAATGAAGTTCTCCTCTGATGTCTGTCAAATGGGGATGAAATTTATGCTAAAAGAATGCACATGAATCTTATCTAATGAAAAAAAAAAACTTTAGACACCAACCCAGTAACGGACTATACATATTGTCTGAGGATCAGTACCACGTTGGTCATATGGTGATAAATTATTCTATTTAGTAATTCTTGAAAGCAATTTCTATAATATCTGGGAGGAGATGAGCATTGGTGAAAGGAGCACTAGCCTTGGAAGTATCTTTTAACTAAATAACACTGAAGTATTGGAGAAGAGCTCATCAATGAATGAAATGAGCTTTAAAGATCTTCCAGTTATCTTTGCTGGGGATCCAGTTAGATAGAGGCAGCCCAATTCTGTTATCAACTTGTACTAGCTAGAGTTTATGAAGGTTTTTAGGGATCTTCTAAGGGAGAAAGCACAGGATGCAGTTCAAGAAAGTCCACCTAGGTTCATTCTGATAACACTAGTGTTCTTCCTCTAACACATACTAATGAAAATTAGGCCCTCGATATGGCGACAGGGATAGAGGGTGATAAGAACACAGAGAAACTTTAGCTGAATATTGTATCTCCTAAGCATCCACAAGTAGAGTGTTACCAGGTGCTTATATGTGTGAGATAGATATGTGGTTAATCCACACAAAAAAAGTCCTTAAGCAACTTAAAATAATCTGTTATAGGGCAATATTTAGAATTTAAATGGACCTCAGAAGCCATATAATCAATTCCTATCCAAAATATGAATCTAAAATACCCAATTTGTGGATGCCCAGTTTTTGTTTAAATGTCTTTAATAATAAGACTGACATGACCTAGAAAGACAACCCATTCCATTTTTTGACAGCTCTAAGTTTTAGAAATTCTTGCTTATATTCAGGAAGCTGAAATCTGTCTCTCTGTCACTCTGTGTCACTTAGTTTAAAGTTTTGACCTCAAGAACCATGAAAAAAAAACAAACCTGTCTGCTAACTGCCAATGACTCATGGGTATATCCTAGAATACACCAATAGCTCCATAGATAGGATGCTGTCAATTTATAATAAAGAGGTAATCTGACTGAATCTCATTTCAGTTTCCTCATTTTAACATTCTTTTGGTTGAACAAGAAATTTGGAACATGGCCAGCTTTCACTTCATTTCTGAGATAGCTAAAATCGAATCAATCCTATATCTCTGTTACTCATTGTATGGCTCACCTGAAAACTGGGTCAGATTAAGTTTATGATCTCCTATGTAGGGAAACAAAAAGCTTTCCTCATAATGTTGGCTTGTTAGAATTTTTTTAACAGTGTCTTAGAAAATCCTATTTTCTATCAATGTCACCAGTAACTGTTGCTTTTAAGAACCACTCCAAATGCTAGCATATAATATCCAAGAATTTTTTTTTCACTTTTGTGGCAGAGAGGGGACTGGTACCAAATAAAGAAGGAAAAATGAAGAAATTACAAAAGAGCTGGATTTTAAGATACAAAGTAAAATAGTATGACTTCCACTTAACTCCAAGCATAATAAATCTGTTTATTACAAAGAGAATCTCTAGGTCCAAATCTTGCCTCAGACACTTCCCAGCTGTGTGACCCTGGGCAAGTCACTTGACCCCCATTGCCTAACCCTTACCACTCTTCTTGGAAGGTAAGGGTTTATATAAAAAAAAAAAACAAAGAGAATCTAATTTAATCACAAAAGTTAAAAAAAAACTTTGTTTACATGCAAATTATTAAATCACATCTGAACACATGTTTTGCATAAAGAGAGTGAAAGTGAATGTCATAGACTTCTTGCTAATTTTAGCCTTAAAGGCAATTTTTTTATTTCTTTTCCTTTAATCCAATAGAGGAAAAACATGAAGAACACATCAGTCACAAGTATACCTTAGATTTTGACTTTCCAAAAGCACATCCATAATTTAATTAGACTAAAAGGTTGTTTAGTGGATAGAAATTTGGACTCAGTGTCAGAGACATCCAGGTTGGAGTCCTTCCTTTGATAATACTGGCTATGTAGCTCTGGGCAAATCATTCTTCATCTCTCAACCATGTAGAAAACTCTCTAAAACCATAAATTGCAGGGAAATTGTCATCCAGCATTGACAAAGGAAGCTTCCTAATCTGAAATTCCCTATTGCTTTGTAATCATTGGTCTATAGATCCTCTTCTTCTCAGTCAAGCTGCCAAAAGACCACAAAAACATACTTATGCCTACTAACATAGGAGCATAGAATGTAGAGATTGCAAAGTCCTTTGGGATTATTAAGTACAACACTTAATTTTCTAGAGGAGAAAACCAAGGCCCAGCACAAGTAAGTATATTGCCCAAATTCACATAAATAGTAAGTGGTATCCCTAGGATGCCAATATCCAAATCCAGAGGAGTTATTTGTTATCTCTAGAATTAAATGATGAATTTTTCTAAACTTCGGGATTTAGCTGGCACAGGGCACTGAGTGTCTCTCAAGCATCTCATGGCATGGTCTCTCTGTTGTCAATAATTAGACACATCAAGAACATATAAAAGGAGGCAAACTCAAATCCACTATTTTAAGTAGTTAGGAAGAAGCATACCCATATATGGAAATCCGTAATTTCAAGGCTTATAAAAACCATGATAGGAAGCTAATAATAAAGGAGCTGCATTTTAGTTTTGACCTGAAAAGCCATATAGCAAGAGCAAAAATAATGGGAAAAAAGGTGAGAAAAATTCGCAAAACATCAACTAAGTTGTTAGCACTAAGGCAGTTATGCAACTTCATTTAATAGGTTTTTTGGGCCTCTTGGGTAATTATTTAATTTTATCATTCACAGATTAAAATGGGTCTGAATAGTAAAATTATTTATTTTTTGTCTTATTTTTATTAGAGAAAATATTAGTGGAATGGATAATCCATTCACTCTTTCACTCTCTGAAAAACAGAAGGAATTCCTATGCTCAAGACCAAGATCTTACTCACAGAAGATTATCTAGCACAACCTTGGAAAACAAAAGAAAACAAACAAAAAGTCACTAAAATGGAGAGGTATGGTGGTCTGTTCATTCAAGCTCATTCAGTGCATAACTAAAAACACAGCTGTGGTCCATGCTTAGAACTTTTTTTCCTACCAAATAATATCTAAAATGTTTCCTGGAAGAGAAGAAGCATCATTAGGCTTAACATAAGGAAGTCTGTGTTCCAATTCCAGCTCTGTTCCTTACTAACTTTCTAAACAAATCTTTGTGCAGTAGCTCTGGGCCTACAAATTTAAGTTTCCATATGTTGCTATCATGAAGCTTTTGTTATTGTTTTAGATTAGAGATAAATAGCAATGGCTGAAAAAATAATCTGGTAAACTAAAAATCCATTAAATCCACAAAATTACTTTATCTAAATTTATTCTGTTGCTATATTGCCTAGGAAAGAAAATACCATTTCCATGTAAAATCCTGAGGAACCTTCATTTTAATTGTCTAAATGCATTAAAGTAGTCTATAAAGTAGCACTTACTTGCACATGCAGGGTTTTAAGATAAAATGAGTTAATGGCTTTCCTTTCCTGAATTCTTTGTTTCTAGTATCCTCTTGGGTCTTCATTATCTATTTTAACTCTTCCATATTTTGGCTTCTTTTTTTTTAAACCCTTACCTTCTGTCTTATAATCAATACACTAAGCACTGGTTCCAAGGCTGAAGAGCAGAAAGGACAAGGCAATTGGGGTTAATTACATGCCCAGAGTCACACAGCTAGGAAGTTTCTGATGCCACATCTGAACCTAGGACCTCCCATCTCCAGACCTGGTTCTCAATCCACTGAGTCATCTAGCTGCCCTTTGTTTTGGTTTTTGCCTTTTGTTTTATTCTTCTTTTTCATGCCTTGATTTCTTTTATTTTTTCCTAGTTTTCTACTGTTTATTTCACCTTACTACAACATTTTAAAGAAAAACCAAATAAACTAAGAGCAAAAGAGTATTAAGGATAGTTTCATTAAAACATTTAAACATTTTAAACATTATTTCATAAAATTTAATAGGATAAAAAATGGCCTTTTAGTGATTTTATCTCATTTACTTACTCATCTTTTTTCACAAAAATGTAAATGTTTGTGATGAGGCTAAATGTTTCATGTGTCAATTAAAAACTGTTTTGGTCTGCAAATAATCCTTTATTAAGTAAAAAAGCATTCCTGGAAGACCCATATCATATACTGGCTGTGTGACCTGGAGTGATCTCGACAACCAGGTAAGACTATGATTTCGGAAAAAAAAAGGTGCTAACCTAGACTAATAAAAGAACTCTCCTCACTCAGGAGCTTACTGTACTAGTGATATGACCAGTCTAGCTCCCATCCTTATCTCCTATTTGCTATCTGGGGAAAATGAAATCAGCTATATCCTTTGGTTTCTACAAATACAATTTCACTAACTACCTAGGAAAATGTTGATATAAGCATAATTTTCCAAGCAATTATGTATTACTCTAGATATTCAATTACAAAATACATATTTTCTCAGATATCTTCCAAAATAATCTTCTTTTGTATATATATGACACATGTGCTAAAACTAAATTAAAATTTTACCTAATGTCAGTATAAGCAGATAAATCCTAGCATTTCCCCAAGGAAATAATTTTCATGTCAACTCTTAGAAACATATTTGGTAACATTGTTCTCACTAAATTAACAAAAGTATCATTTATCAATTATTAGCACTTGAAATATATAGACAATCTCTAAATGTAATTAATAATTTTATCTCTTATTTCAATCAAACAAATGTTATCCAGAACATCAATAGATTAACATCAAGATCAGTTATTTCAGATTTGACTTTAACCAAAGATGAACTTTAGAGACAATATGTATAAAGTATGTTAATAGTTTTAAAGTGTGCATTTAATAGGGTCCTTTTTCCCTTTTAATCATTTTAATGACATTCTGAACCTGAATTTTACCAGGAAGGAAAGACCTATTAACAATAATCAATCTTTATAACTATATATGTGTGTGTGTATGTATATACATATATATGTATTTAGCATAAAAGGTCAGCTTGAAAGACTTCACCTATATAGCGATAAAAATGAGTGAGTGCATTAAATAAGACACACTTGCAATCCAAGAAGTAATTTTTCAGAAATAAAATATTAGAGGGAAGTAATTTACCTTATTTCTGTGACTAGTGGTATGTGTGTTCACAGAAGGAAAAACATAAAAATATCCATTTATGTCCATTTGTCATTAGATTACACAGATTTACATCCTGTATAATGATTTCTTTGAGCAACGCAACTACGAAATAAGTGCCTTTCCAGTAATGACTTCATTTGGAGAACTTTGAAGATAACATTTAAAGAGAAGTACTATGAAGCAGAGAAAAGAGGTTATGTTCTTAGCCTCATGAAGTAAAGCAGGGATTCGAGAACCATGTTGATAGTGGGCAGACTAGCAACTAGAGGGAAATATTTAAATTTCTTCCAACCTTGAGTCTACAATGCCCAGTTTGAATGGTGAATTTCAAATGCTGTTGATATAAACAACCCTATTAAAAGATATGAAAAGGGAAATAAATATGCATATGTATATGCATATATAGTGAGTAGTACTAGTTTCTAAGTAAGGCACTCAATAGTGGATTCCATTAGACTCATGTCAATTAAAATGTAGTTGACAAAAAGAATATGGGCTCTGTCACTCACTATCACATTCAATCAAAAGTATTTACTGTAATTCACCCAGGCAATAGAAGTTCTTACTATCACAGGTGTCTCAGAGCATAAATAAGGCTTGGATGCTCTTAAAGTGACTTATACAAGCTGTGATACAAAGACGTCCTTCCACAGAAATGTTGACCAATTTCAGCAGTGAACACTACTGAAGTCAGAGACTGACACTCTTGCTTTTGCTGGTAAAGTCAAATCAATCTAAATGTCCATATTCAATGTTTTAAATGGGAGTTTGGCAGAATAAATTATTCTACCAAATCATCATCATTCTTGCTTTTTTTAATCTTCTACATTCTAGCTGAAAGGCTGTTTATTTATGGCTTAGTAAAAGTCCTGGACAGCACATCACTTAGGGCAACCCTGCATTCAAGTTGAATACTAGGCAGGAACATTTGTCTTAATAAAACTGAGGAATCAAGTGTTTCAGAGAAAAACATCTGAAGTTTAAAAAACATAACCAGCAATGTTATACTTCAAGGCTGCTTTACTGAATCTACCAAATGACACACACCTGGAATGCCCTCATTATTGATTCTAATAATTTCTCAACTGGATATCATGTAATAGCGAAAAAATAAGAAATGTAGCAAGGGGGTTGGAGAATGGAACATGGACAATGGGAAGGAGAAAATGTATCTGTTTTGACAACAGTTCAGAATTTCATTAACACAGCTATGCAGGGAAAAAAATCATCAGTTAATATGTCAGTCAGCAAATTTAGTGCCCTTATTAAATATCCTCTAATAAGAAGCAAGAGGCGTGCTATGGTGCATATAGACCTGGTCTCGGAGCAAGAAAGTCATTGGTGCAAGTCCTATATTTAACCCACACTGGCCATGTGACCCTGGGCAAGTCTGTGCTCTAAAGAATCTACTAAGACTAGAGGCTGTTTGAGTGGAAGTTCATAATGAAAACTGACAATTCTGTAATTTATAATTTTAGAGATTTGATTGAGAGAATTAGGGAATTGCCTAGGATCACACAGCTAGTATTTATGTCAAGGGCAAGACTTGAACTTAGGTCTTCAGGATTCTACAACGGAGCCTCTATCCACTGTCATTCATACATGGAGAGCATGTGTATATATATATATATATATATATATATATATATATATATATATATATATATATATATATGTATGTATGTATATGTATATATGTATATGTATATGTATACGTATACATATATACATATATATGTATATATATAGTACATATAGTATATCTAGTAGTATATATGTCATATGCCATAAATGTATACACATATAAACATTGCAATAATATCCTAGTCTCATATGTGTATGTATATATTGATAAACATGTATTATATAGACAGTTTTTATAAATTAAAACAATTTAATTTAAGATATTTTGAATGAATATGTTTATTTTAATAAGCAATGTGTCTGGATGAGGAGAAAGAGAGGGAGACACATAGAAAGATGTATGCATTTTCTAGTAGTCATCAATTATTAAATATTCACTTGAATTGTAAAGGTTACAAATTTATACCAAAGCTTTATTGTTTAATAGCTTTCTTCTCCATTTGCCAATTGAGAATTATTGTATTTGGTTTGTCAAAGGTAAGAAACATGCACACATACAGTTCAACAATAGAAAATTGTATTGAAGTTTGAATGACAAAAAACTTAAAATCTTTTGTTGATTTGATGGTGCAGTTCTAATCAATGACTTTTTGCCAGTACAAAAGAGCATTAGAGAGAGACATCTAGACAATCAGAACATGAACCAAGGCACCCTGGCTTTGCTTTCCATTTGTTTTGAATAAATGCAGTTTCATATTCCAATGATGTTTTTTCTGATACTTTGCATGATATTACTTTATGAAGTCATAATTAAATATCTTTAGAAATTAAAAGCTCTAAAATTATGTTCTGTAAAATCCCCCAATTGTCATGAGCTCATAAAACTCAATCTACATCCTTCCTTAAATCCTTCAGATTTCAGTGCACCAAAATTAGAAACAGCCAAAACATGGTTATTACAAATCATTTCAGCACCTCATTGATTAAAAGATGGGAAATGATGACAACAAATTGAGCTGGGTTCTTCCCCCAGAAAGACTGAACAATGACAACACACTCTCATAGGCACCAAAGGGAAAATAACTCCTCTAAATGACTGTTGGCAATAATAGCATTATTATATCTAATTGACAGGATCACATCCTCCTGCTATCTGGACTTTGATGTCAAAGAATGCATGTGTACAGTTTCTTTGGGCAATGCCACATCAATACATATTCACAGAAGGAAAGTTGATTCTTCCCTCTTCATTTTTTGACCTTCCCTCTTCAGATCAAACCACTTAATGACAAGTAGGTGTCTTAAACAATGCTCTTCATTCCTCCACCTCCTTTCACTACACAAAAACACTTTTGCAAATGCAATCTGGTTGATATCATAAAATAAAAGAGACTAAGCTAGAAACAAGCTTCTGATCTTCCCCCAAAATGGCATATTATGGAGAGAACAAAATTGGTCATTTCATCACTATTGTGCATTAATATTCTTGTGGAAACATTTCTGTGTCTTGTATTCTTAAATAACATGGTATCAAATAAAAATAGAAGCATTATCTTCATCTAACCCTAATTTCAATGAAAAGCTAAAGAGTGATATTTCCTTTTTTAGTCATTTTCCTATTTACTCACTGCAAACAAATGAACTAATTTATTTAAATTTTAGAAACTGGTTTCATGCACAATATTTGTTCAAAGCAGAATAAAATTTATTCATACAGGCATAGTTATGATAATATATATATATATATATATATATATATAGAGAGAGAGAGAGAGAGAGAGAGAGAGAGAAAGAGAGAGAGATACAGTTATAGCTATAGGCAGAAGCTGCCTCCTATTATATGCAATGTTGTAAAAATACTTAAAGAAAAACAATCCTAAAGACTGTTAATGCAATGTATTTTGTGCTCACCTGAGGAAGTGGCAGGTAACTCAAGACTGACACATTCAAAGTAGTCTTTCAAAATAAGTAGTCTACTCAGTGCATAAAATTTAATTGAAAAGTTCATTAAAATGGGTGTACTTACGCTATTTCATCATTCTGGAATTCCAGCTCTCCACAGGTATCCTCAAAGTCTTCTCCTCCACCTCGAGCTGATCCTTCAATTGTTTTGTAGGGAACAATAACACTTCCTCGTGCTCCAGATGTTCTTAACACTTTGACCTCCATGATGCCAACACTCTCACTCACATGTGTCACAGGCTCCTCAAAGGTAAAGATGCCTGCATGATCATCATCAAAAATAGTGACAGTGGCAGTAGAGGGAGAGCCCAGGCAAGCAAGAGAGGCAATATGATTAGCCTCCAGGATTCCATCTTCCAAAGCCTCTGATGTTACTTTGACATTGCTGAGGTGCACATGGAAGTTCTCATCTTCTT
Organism: Monodelphis domestica; assembly: GCF_027887165.1. Classification (NCBI taxonomy): domain Eukaryota; kingdom Metazoa; phylum Chordata; class Mammalia; order Didelphimorphia; family Didelphidae; genus Monodelphis; species Monodelphis domestica. Next base: position 669,840,978 of record NC_077227.1, on the reverse strand, counting down.
CAAAAATATCATCATCAATAATGCCAACACGGATTTCCTTTTGACTCTCTCCAGGTTTAAAGACCACAGTACCTTCAGTAAATTCATAATCAGAACCTGCATTGGCTGTGCCATCTTCTGTTCGGAAGTCAACAAAAACAGTGTTGCTCAAATCACCCCCTCTACGGATAATATTGAGGGCCACTGTGCCACAATTTTCAAGGCACTGATAAGCCCCCTGCTCAAAATAGATCTTACTGACCGGGTCATTTTCTGCCATTTCAATATTGACTTCATGCATGCTGACAGCTTTTCTGGCTTGATCCGCAGCATGTCTCTTTAAAATATTGCCAGCTCCAGTCATCAGACGGGTAGCTTGGATACGGTAGAATGCACGACTCTTCTGCTGTTGACTCAGGACTTGGTAGTTGGCTAGTTCTATTAACTGCTCAATTTCTTTTTCTGGGTGTTTCTGTTTCAATTCCTTCAGGATCCTGGCCATTTCCCTCCTAGTCTCTTCATCATCTTGGTCCCTCTCGTCAACTTCCAAAACGAGAGCACCATCCAAGAAGTTATCGACATGAGAGTTGACCACTTTTCCATCCATTTCAATTTCGGCTTTGGAAGGGGGCCTGTCTCCTTCATGCTCAATAATCATTCCCCTTTGCTTGCCAGCTCGATACCTCTTGTAGACATATTTGTAAAACAGAAGCCTTCTGTCTGCAACCCAAGCAAATACAACGCAGATGGGGAAGAAGAAGAAAGTAAGCAAACCTTCCCAGACTTCTACAACCCCTGGTGATATGACAGACAGAATCATATAAAGCCAGGTATAGGCAAAGATGCTCCATGCTGCAGTCACGAAGAACACTCGCAAATGTTTAATCTTCCTTGTCTCTCCATCAGGAACCACATAGACACAGAGAGCTATGATGATGAACATATTGAACGCAGCACTTCCAACAATGGTGCTGGGACCAAGATCTCCAGCAGTAAAGTTATGGCCACAAACTTCAATCACAGAAAGGAGAATCTCAGGTGCTGAGGAGCCCAAAGCCATCAGTGTCAGGTTGGATACTGTCTCATTCCAAATCCTCACTGTGGTCTTGGTGGTCTCTCCATTGGGTTTCTTTATGGTTATTTCTTTTTCTTGCGATGTGATGACTTCTATTGAGGACATGAATCGATCAGCAATGATAGATACCCCCAGGAACATGTAGACCATGGCCACAAAATACACAGTAGCTCTAGCAATTTTATCTCCAAAGGAAGGATCTTGGGGCTCCCATATGGGCAAAATCACACCCTTCTTACAATAATAAGAGCCAGTACATTCATTTGTATCATTTCCAGTTCCTTCACCTTCAGTTTCAGCACTTATTTTGTCCAGGTGGAAAAGCAAGAGAGCCACAGAGCTTAGTAAATATCCCAGTGGAAGGGTTGGCGAATGATTTAATTTCATCATGGTTGCTGCTTGAATAAATTTCCAAGTCTCCCAACCTACATATAGAAAATCCAAGAAAGGGAAAAGAGATCAGATAATTTCAGATAAGACCAGAGTATGAATAAAGATAATACTTTTTCCATCATCAATTTCTTTACAACTAACAATCACAAATCCTTTATTGAGTTATGCTTTTCTAGGAGTCATAATTTATTAAACAGTCTTTTAATTCTTAAAGGATGAATTTCTATCCAGGACTTGTTGATTACTAAAGAATTACAGTTGACTTATCAAGAATAAGAAACAAAATAATAGTCTTGCCCCACTGAATGCATATTTTGCACATTAATATTTTACAAGAAAATTTTTGAAAGATTAAATAATTCTTCCTAGTGGATGAAAGTGAACCACCCCTCTCCCATCAAAGCTCAGCAGTTTTAGCCAAGAAGAAAACCAAAGCCCTTTTATGTAAATTGTTGCTTTGAAACATATACACTTGGGAGAAAGAGGAAGACACAAAACCTTCAGACACAAAAACCTGTTGGGAATCCTAAATTTGGATCCTACCATGCATTTTATAAAAAACTATCTATGGTGTCTAATTTTGCTTGTAATGTAATGAAACATACCATACTTTGATTAAAACTATGCCTTTCTTAATAAAATAAACAACAAAAATGTATCCTCCTTTAAAAATATTAAAGTGATTGCAATATTTCAAAAAATTAAAATTTTCAAACATGGTTTGAACAAGTGCACAATTCCTCCTGACTTTTAGCAGACATTGGTACCCTGCCAGATTAGTAGGTAGACATTAGTTTCTCCCTTCACAGCCAACTGTATATCTAACTATAAGAGTCTACTTTAAAATCTGTAAGTCCTCAATAAGTGGGAAGAAAGGAAAATTCATAGCTCCCATGTCTAGTTTTAGAATAGCATAGGAGCCAACTGCAAAATCATCATTACCAGCCATAAAATATTATGTTTATATAGAAATGTCATAATTTCCATGGTCATTATTTGAATATAGGGGGAGAGAGAGAGAGAGAGAGAGAGAGAGAGAGAGAGAGAGAGAGAGAGAGAGAGAGAGAGAGAGAGAGAAGAAAGAGTGAGAGAGGGAGAGAGAAACTAAACTATCACTCTTTGCAGGCAATATGATGATATACTTGAATAATCCTAGAAAATCAACTAAAAAGCTAATAGAAATAATTAACAACTTTAGCAAAGTTGGAGGGTACAAAATGTACCCACATGAAACATCAGCATTTCTATATATTTCCAATAAAATACAGTAGTAAGAGATGAGAAAGAGAAACTCCATTTAAAATCATTCTAGACAACATAAAATATTTGGAAATCTATTTGCAAAGACAAACACAGGAATGAACACATCTACATTTCACATAATTAAAATTAGATCTAAATAACTGGAAAAAACATTAATTGCTCATGGATAAGATGAGCTAATTTAATAAAAATTGCAATCCTACCTAAATTAATCTACTTATTCAGTGCCATTATATACCAAACAACCAAGAAACTTTTTTTATATAATTTTAAAAAACTTATAACAAAGTTCATCCAGAAGGATAAAAGATCAAAAATATAAAGGGAAGTAATGAAAAAATGTGAAGTACAGTAGTCTATGAGTACCAGACCTTAAACTGTCCTATAAAGTGGTGATCATCAAAACAATATGGCATTGGCTAAGAGAGAGAAGGCTAGATCAATAGAATAGGCTAGGGATAAATAACCTCAGCAAGTTAGTGTTCAATAAGCCCAAAGATCACACCTTTTGGGAAGAGAACTCACAATTTGACAAGAACTTAAGGGAAAATTGGAAAACAGGATGGAAAAAAATGAGATTTAAATCAACATCTCACACCCTATACTAAGACATTCAAAATGGATAAATGATTTAAACATTAAGAGTGAAATAATAATTAAATTAAGAGAACATAGAATACTATACCTGTCAGATCTATGGGAAAGGAAGAAAATTAAGATCAAACCAGAAACAGAACATTACAAAATGTAAAATGAATCATTTTGATTATATTAAATTAAAAAGGTTTTGTACAAAACCAATGCAAGCAAAATTAGAAGGGAAGCAACAAACTGGGACAAAATTTATAACAAAACTTTCTGACAAAGGTCTAATTTCCCAAATATAAAGGAACTGAGTCAAGTTTACTTTTAAAAATCAAACTATTCCCCAATTGACAAATGGTCAAGGGACATGAATAGGCAGTTTTCAGATAAAATAATCAAAACTATCAATAAGCACATGAAAATAGTGTTCTATATCCCTCCTGATTAAATAAAGACAAATCAAAACAACTCTGAGGTATCATCTCACACCTAGTTGACAGGCCAATATGACAGTAAAGGAAAATAATAAAAAATTTAGGGGATATGGCAAAATTGGGACACTAATAAATACATTGCTGTTGAATTGTGAATAGATCTAACCATTTGGGAAGGCAATTTGGAATTATGACTAAAGGCTTTAAAAGAATCTAGCTATACCACTACTGGTTTATACCTCAAAGAGATTAAAAAAATGTTTGTATAGAAATATTTATAGCTGCACTTTTTGTCATGGCAAAAAAATTGGAAAATGAGGGGGTGTCCATTGATTGGGGAATGGTTGAACAAACTGTGGTATATTAAGATGATGGAATATTATTGTGCCCTAAAGAATGATTTCCATGTGACCTAGCAGAACCCCCATGAACTAATACAGAGTGAAATGAGCAGAATGAGGAGAATATTCTATACAAAAACTGAAACAAGGTGACACAATCACATGTAATAGATTTTGCTACTAATAGCAACCCAAGATATTCCAGAGTGAATTATGAGAAAAAACATTATCCACAACCAGAGAAAGAACTATAGGAATAGAAATGCATATGAAAAACATATGATTTATCACATGTTTCTATGGGTATACGACTAGGGGTTTTGGTTTTAACAGATCACTATTATGAACATGAATAATATTGAAATAGGTTATGAGCAATGATACATGTATAACATAGTAGAAGTGCTTGTCAGCTCCATAAGGGAGGAGGGAAGAAGGAAGGGAGAGAAAAATGAATCATGAAACCATGGAAAAATCTTCTAAATCAATAAAAATTTTAAATAAAAAGAAATCTACGCTGAAATTATAAACCACTAAGCTTTTGCTTTGAGGCTCTAGGTGAGGGAATGCCTAGGAGTCAAGGCTCAATAGGGCAATACCATGGAGGGAGATTTTCTTGGGGAAAGATAGCTTATAGTATGGTGGAGCCATGAGTAGGTTGTAAAATTCAAGGATGACCCAGTTGCAGTCCTATTTCAGATCAAATTGTTTTCAAACTTTTGCAGAGTGGGAAATGGAACTAGAGGAGTTTTCTAGATATTTTAGCTAAGTCAAAACTTAACCTTTGTCTCATCAACTTTCAGATAAGCATCTCAGACCTACTCCAAGTCAGACCCTTTCTTTTCTCTAAGATCTTTATGTAAAAATTTCCTGGGACTCAGTTATGTCCCCAGGCTTTGAGATTCCAAACAAATGCATTCAGCAGCCTCCTCTCAGTGGGCAGAAAGACAGGACACTATGGAGCTTTCTTAGGAATATTCATTTTGCTTTAACCCCTCTATGATATGGGATAACTTACTTTTCAACACTTACTCACATATTTTAAAAGACCAGGAAAATTCTGAAATCTAATGTAAGCTGGAAAAGAACCTGCCCCCAAACGTAAAAGTAGAGTTTCCAAAATGGTTTAGAGGTGTTAAGGAACTCATTTCAAGCTCAAAAGCACTGATCCATAAGTGTAACAAAAGGACAGAGTCCAGAATATCCTATGCCTATTATGAAATAGGTCTGGTTTATTTTTTTTAAATACTAAATAATACCTCAGGTTTGTAATGTTGAAAGATGAAAAAGATGAGGTTGTAGTATAGATTGAATGAATAGCATCTAATATATTTTGTTCTAAGAAAAATGGAAAAAATAGTAAATCTCAATTCCTTTCAAGTTGTTATCCTTCTCAGTAATTCAACCATCCATCCCTGCATTCATTCAGAATGTATTAATTATCTGCTATGTGTGAGGCAGGATACTTGATTTTGATTATAAAGAAACAAAAAGGAAACAGCTGAGCACTCTATAGCTTTTATATTTGAATCATTAACACTAGAACAGTGCCTTTCACATAGTAGGTGCTTAAAAACATGAAGTTAACAGGTCCAGGAGAATTATATAATAACAACAGCATTATCAAGAAAAACAGTTATGAAAGTCTTAACTCTAGTCAATTTAATGACTGAGCATGACTCCAGGGAACCAGTGATCCATCTTTTGGCATAGAGATGAGGGACTCAGGACACAGAATGAGATATACATTTTTTGAAATATCAAATGTGAGGATTTATTTTGCTTGGCTATGTTTGTTACAAGCATTTTACTTTTTTCCCTATTGTGGAATTAGAAAGGAGGAGGATGAAAAAGTAAATATTTTTCAATTTTAAAACAACTTTTTAAAAGACTCTATCTTTGTAACTCAATTTTTTAATGTTAAAATATTTTTAAAAGAACGAGTTTACTTTTTTAATGTCCAGGAATATTTTAATGGTCTTTTGAAGCTTACAGTAGACTGTTGGGAAATGAAAGCCTTTTGAACAGTCACATATATCAAGTCAGCAGGGAAGGAGGCAAGACGAAAACTGCTACCTGGCACCTTCCTTAGCATAAACCATTGAAGGCTACCAATTGTAGATTTGTGCCAACTTGGCCTTTACCCATAAGATCACAGAATGAATGAATGTTTCCAGTGTAGATATTAGAAACAGTTGTTATTCCAAAGTTAGCTTTGGGTAACTGAAGGCCATTCCTATTTATGCCTATAAAGTCAACATAATCTAAAAGATCTGCACTGTAAATTTCCTTGACCCTCACCTTCCAATTCATGCCATTGCTTGCAAGATGACCAGTAATAATAGATCAAATTAAAATCCATCATCACAAGCAGAAAAACAAGTCAAGGAATTCTACCACAACTATATTTTGACTCATGAACTGAAAAAAACTAAACTAGAAAAAAAAAACTGCCTAGACTCTCAGAGTAGGAACAATATTTAAATAAATGTATTTTAGAAACAGAAATTCAATACAGCATAAATGGACTTTCTAAGAAAAAATGCAGCAGGACTTACAAGTGAATTCTACCAAACATTTAGAAATCAACCAATTCAAAAACTAATGAATTTTTTAAAAATAACAAGGAGTTTTAACAAACTCCTTTTACAAAACAAATATGGAGCCGATACTTAAATCAGGAAGAGCAAAAATAGAGAATGAAAATTGTAGACCAGTTTCATCAATGAACATAGATGCAAAAATCATAAAATACTAGCTAGGGGACTGCAACAAAATATCACAAAGATTATACATTGTGACAAAAAAAGATTAATATCAAGAATGCAGGGATGACTAAATATAAGGAAAACTATCAACAAAATTAAAAACCACATGATTATATCAATAGATACAGAAAAAGTCTTTGACAAAATACAATATATGTTCCTATTAAAAACATTGAAAAGTATAGATATAAGTGGATCTTTTCTTAAAATGATAGAAAGAATATACCTAAAAGCATCAGCAAGTATTATTTTTAGTGAAGATAAGCTAGAAGCCTTCCCAATAAGATTAGGAGGGAAACAAAGATGCACATTATCACCAATATTATTTAACATAGTATTGGAAACTTTGAAAGTAGCAATAACAGTAGAAAGAGATTAATGGAATAATAATGGGCAAAGCGTAATAAAACACTCTCTTTTTGCAAATAATGTGATGGTATATTTGGAAAATCCTAGAGATTCAGCTAAAACATTAGTTGAAACTATCAATAATTTTATCAAAATAGTAGGATATAAAATAAACCTATGTAAGTCATAACCATTTTTATTTATTATTAACAAGTTCCTGAAAGAAAAAATACTAAGAGATACTCCATTTTGTAATAACCATAGATAGAATAAAATACCTGGGCGTATACTCATCAGAACAAACCCAGGAATTACAAGAACATAATTATAAAATATATTTTACACAAATATAATATTTTACACAAATTATAAAATATATTTTACACAAATAAAAGATCTAAATAACTGGAAAAATATTATTTGTTAATGCATGGGCAGAGCCAATATAATTAAAATGACAATACTGCCTAAGCTAATGTACTTACTCAATACCATCCCAATTAAATTACCAAAAAAAATTTTTTATTCAGCTAGAAAAATAACAAAATTCATTTGGAAGAACAAAAGATCAAGAATAGCAAAAGAATCATTGAAAAGAGATGAAGGAAAGAGATCTAATAGTTTCAGCAGTAGTTATCAAAACTACTAGCTAAGAAGTAAAAAGGTAGCTCAATCAATGGGCCAGGCTATTCATATAACAAGAAATAATAGTAAAAGATTTGTATTTTAGAAAAGCATAGATCGAGGTTGGAGAAAAGAAATCACTATTTTGTAAAAACTGTTGGAACAACTGGAAGGTAGTTTGGCAGAAATGAGGTATAGACCAATATCTTACATCATTCTCCAAGATCAAAATATATACATAATCTAGACATAAAAGGAGATATCATAAGTTGAAACAGGGATCATACTACCTGTCAGATTTTTAGATAGAAGAATTTATGTCAACAAGAGATGGATTGTGAAATGTAAAATGGATAATTTTGAGTACATTAAATTGAAAAGTTTTTATACAAATAAAACAAATGTTGCCAAGACTACGAGGAAAGCAGAATGTGAAAAAAATTATAGCTAGCTTATCAGATAGAAGTCTCATATCTAAAACATATAGAGAACTTTGCCAAATTTATAATAATAAGAGTCATCTCTCAATTGGTGAATGGGCAAAAAATATGAACAGATAATTTTCAGATGAAGTAATGAAAGGCATAAATAGGTACATGGAAAAAATCACTATTGATAAGAGAAAAGCAAATCCAAAAAATTCTGATATATCATCTCCTACTCATCATACTAGTTAAAATGAAAGAAGGGTAAAATGACAAATGTTGGAGGGGATGTGGAAAATGAGGACACTAATACGTTATTGGTGGAGCTGTGAACTGATACAACCATTTTTGAGAGTAACTTAGAATTACATCCAGAGATTTATAAAACTGTGTATACCCTGTGCCCTAGCAATAATGTTGCTGGGTCTATTTCCCAAGGAGAACAGGGAAAAATATGTTCAAAAATATTTATAGTGGCTCTCCTTGGAGTAGCAAAGAACTGTAAATTGAGGGAATACCCATCAAATGGGGAATGGCTAAAAAAATTGTGATTAATGATTGTGATAGAATACTACTATTGCATAAAAAATGATGAGCAAGCTAATTAAAAAAAATGCTTGGAAAGAACCACATGGGAAAACATATAACAAAATGTATAGAACCAAGGCAACATCATACACAGCTATGGATTTAATACTTGAAGAATGAATCATGAATGGTCTCTCCAGAGAATGAACTGCAAACATGAAAGACATAATTTATATAAAAAAAAGAAAATAAGGTAACATGAAAACGTAAAAAGAAGGCAATATTTCCAATAGTTTATTTTCTTTCTGCTATTTCCTGTATTTACCTGATTTACATAGACTTTAAACAAAAGCATTTATATAGAAGCATTATCTAACTTTTCTACTATATCAGGGGAGGGAGTTTATTTTGTAGAAATGGATTATATTTAGAACTGTATACATGGAATTTTAAATTGAATGATATATCTTCTTCATTGGGATGTAGATTATTTTCAGGTAGAGATTATTTTTTTCTTTTCTTTGTGGTAGGCACCTAATGTGTGTTTGCTGATTTGGTGAAATTCAATTCCCAAATAAACTTTTCATTAGAGTACAGACAAAGAAACTGAAAGCCATTTTAAGGATTGTTTAATCCAAATGCCACATGTCAGAGATGAGTAAACTGAAAGTCAGAAAAGTAAAATGATTTACTAAATGAAGGTTTACACAGATATTTAGTGGCAGATCCAATATTAGCTGTCATTCAAGGTCACTCTCAATCCAATGCATTCTCACTGCTTCCCCAGATTTGGGGTGCTAGTTATCCCCATTTTCTTCTAATGGCCCAAATTTTAAAACATAGATGTGTTTTAGACATATGTGGAGAAGGCTTAGAAGCATTATTTGACTAAATGCTAATGTACAAGTTAGGCTGCATTTCCTGGGGGATAGGGGTGGGAGATATGAGCATGTCCACCCCTTTTTCAAAACATGTATGCAAAGTTTACAGCAAATACCCACTCAAAGAAGGATCAAAGAGCATCATAATTGCATATGCAGGATGATATTGTTATCATTTCTAAAATAATTGGACCTGAAAAGTTGGCACTGCTATAGTATCTATGCCAGATAATTTAAAGCATGGGTTCGGAACTCTTTCAATTCTCCTCATAAACACTTATTTCTATGAAAATCAAACAAGATGCATTAGAATGGAATGACTGAATATATTTTGACTTTGTGCCTCTCTTTTTTTATACCCCTTATCTGACAGTCCTGATTTGATTTTTCCATTCTAAGCATATGTGTCAGTGCTGATTTCGATGGCTGCTTAAAATGAACTCTTACCTGGGGTTATCAGCATCACTGTGGTCAGATGACTAAATGAGACTACCACAGAGTACATCCTTGGGCAAGGCTACTAAATACAGATCTTAAATCCAATCCGAATCAATTTAGCAAACATTTACTAATCATGTATCTCTGTGACATAAGGCACTGTGGATATAAACATGAAAAATAACAGCCCTTGCCATCTTCTAGGAGCTCCCCAGAACTAAATGGTGTTAATAGAGGATAATGAGAAGATATCAAGCTCTAAATGGCGATGGCTATCTGTGTTAATGAGATAAGTTTCTCCATAATCAGGGGTTCTTAAGTCTTTTTGTGTCATGGACTCTTTGGCAAGATGGTGAAGCCTATATAACCCCTTATCAGAATAATATTTTAAATGCATAAAATAAAATTTTGTTCTTTAGTCATTTGAGTCATGTCTGACTCTTTTTGGCCCCAGTTGGTATTTTCTTGACAAAAATACTGGATTTGTTTGCCAGTTCCTTCTGCAGCTCTTTTACAGATGAGGAAACTGAAGCAAGCATGGTTAAATGATTTGCCCAAGGTGATGGAGCTAGTGTCAGAGGCCAGATCAGTCTTCCTGACTTCAGGGCAAGAAGCCCTGCTGTATAAAAAGTAGAGAGAAACAACTGCAGGAGTAGTCATTGATGGACTATAGCCAAGTGGACAGTGGGATGCTTCCATAATCTAAATGCTTTGGGGAGATGTTCCTGGGTATTATACTCACCTCTGAGTAATATCCCTACCTAACAACAATTTATCTTTCAGTCAGAGCAGATGGCAAAATGATCAAATCCAAGAACAAAGGCACAGTAGTACAACATCTGCTTTACTCCAAAGAATGACTATCTAACATGAGAGCAATAAACATGATCCACCAGCTGTGTCCTCAGCTTGGTACCTGGGAAGTTGCACTGGGGCTAGAGTCAAAGAATCTGGATTCTGTTGCCACTTCTGATGTTTAGTAGCTGTATGACCTTAAACAAGTCATTTAACCTCACTGGAACTAAGTTTACTCCTGTATATATGCAGGAGGTTAGACTAGATGGTTGCTGAGATATCTTTTAATTCTAGATCTATTATCCCTATGATATTATGAATCCTTGAAGCATCAAAATAGGTCTGTTCCTATAATTATCAATTAGCATTGGCCTGGGGCAGGAGGCAAATAATTTTTATATATGTCCCTTATAGTATTCCATTTCTAATGTAAGTTATACCTGGATTTCATATTCAAAGTCATACACAGGAACTTCTGATTGACAAGTACATATCATATTATTTTATCTTTTAGAACAACTAATTCATGACTCCCATCTGATCCTTCCCACTATTTCTGTGTAATCCCAGCTAGTTTTAATGCCTGAAGAATAAGGAAATGATAGGTGTTTCTAAGACCTTCAGTCAACACAATGCTCCAACTTTGGATGCTAAAGAGATTTTCAGAGATTTCCTAATACTTCTGCAGGAACGCAGTATGCCAGAGAAATATATTGTTCTCAATCTGCCCCTTCCATCGGAGATCCAAAGCAATGTTCCTGTCCTCAATTTCCTGGCATTCATCTTATTAACATCTATGGGAACCAAAGAGAGAATGCTGGTTTTTCTCAGTAAACACAGTCTAACCACAAGCTTGGCATTTTTTGTCTAAATTATCTCATGTAGAGTATTCACCAGGCTACTTAGCCAAATGAATGGGTCCTGCAGAGAGAGTAAGAATGGCCATAAAGGGGAGCTCAAGCCTTAACTACTGCTTTGGCAGAGTTTATTGGACTAGGATTTACTGCAAGGTCATATCACCCGAGAACGAGCTAGGTGGCTAAGTATATAGAGCACTGGACTTGAGTTAGGAAATTCTATGTTCCAATTCAGCCTCATACTCTTATCCTGGTCAAGCCACTTAGCTTCTGTTTGCTTTAATCCACTAGAGAAGGAAAAGGAAAATTACTCTAGTGTCTGCCAAGAAAACCCCATAGACAATATTGACATGAGATAATCCATGGAGTGACAAAGAATTAGACATGACTAAACAATTCAACAACAGTAACAACAAAGTATCACTGAATCAAATCATCAAGCAAAATAAACCGAAAAAAAACAAAACAAAACAAAACAAAAGAAACAACCCATAGGGAAGAGGAGACCCATCCAGAATTTTGTCTCAAACAAAGGCTTAGGAGTATAAGAGATCAAGGTTCTATTACTAAACAAAGTTCACAGTCATGGGTCTTGGCAGGGTGTTGGTAGGTATCCTATACACATAGGCTGGACTAGGATAAAACTAAAGTATTATCAGAAAAAGAAGAAAAACTATAACTTTAAATTCCTAGAAGTAATACTTGGGGGTATCTTCCCCACATGATCCCAGCTTATGACATAGTCCCAAAATATTCAACACACTTAGATGATTTAAGGATTCTGATAACGGTGATATTTTCAGAACTGTCATATCTTGCTCCATGTATATTATGAAAATGGCCAGAAAGCTCATAAACATTTTATATTCATTCTACCTAAGCAGTCCCTTCATTATAGAGGCATTTGCAAAGGAAGTCAGCTCTTTTCTGTTTGGTATCTGTTAATTTTCACTTAGAGGAAGGGTCCCTAATATTGATTATATTACAATTTACATGACTAAAACATTCTTATTCTCCATGGTTGGTGATAGGGAAGGCTTGCTTGATCATGTTTGCCAATAGAGGTCATCTTTCAAGAACATAAGCATATCTCATTGTCAAACCAAAAAGTAAACTGAAAGCAATAGGACTTACTAATCCTCTGGTTTTTTAAGTCAGCTGAATATTGTCCTCCTACTCTTCTAAGATCAGCTTTCCAGGGAACGCAGAGCAAAATAAGTTCTCACCCAGTACCATCTACAAGAAACCAGACCACTACAATGTTTCCTGACAACGGATGTCCCTCTCATGTGGAAAATAGCTCTATTATTAGAAGAGGATGACATTGTGGACCCTACCAAGTACATCCATTTTACTAACTGTGGATTAATCTAATGTGTTTTTTTTTCCATTTAAGTTGATCAAGACCTTTCCATTTTATCTGTCCAAGTAAACACTAAAAAAAGTTTTTTTTAACAGAAAAAAATACTTAATCATGATCCAGGGAACAGAGATAATCTCTTCAGAGACCAGAGACTGAGATTTCACATTATTCTAAACTTTTGTAATAATTTTAGGGTTATTCTACTTGGCTGGGGAGCAATATATAATATAGAAGAAGCTCAGATATGAAACAAGAAGAGAGAGACAGAAAGAGAAAGAAAAAAACAGAAAGAGACAGAACGAAACAGAAACAGACTCAGGGATAGAGAGATGAAGAAATATAGCAACAAAGATAGACAGAAGTAGAGGTAAACAGATGGAAACTTGGGGATACAGAGAAAGAATAAGGTTATGAAGGATCAGTGTTGCCAAATAATACTAACCTAGAATCAAAATAGCAATTCAAATCTATTTTCAAGAATCTAAAAGGAGCCACAAACTCACACTCAGTACTAACTAGCCCCAGACTTCCTGTGAAATGTTAGAAACTGTATCTTCAAACTGACAAATGGGAAAATGAGGAAGCAGTAATACAGAAGTAACTCATGAAGAAGAATCACAGGCAGAATTTTAGTTTTTCTCCAATTTCCAAGATTACTGGATCATAGTATATCTCCTAAGAAGGGTGATAGGAAGGGATCGACTAGTAACTATGAACGATATAATTCAGAAAAGAAAATTGGTTCAGACAATCACAACAAAGGGGCATATTTTTTTAAGTTGCTTGGGTTATTTATCCTATTCGTGGAGAAGGGAAGGGAAATAACATTTATATCATCATGCCAAACAATGTGCTAAGTGCTTTATGAATATTATCTTATTTCATCTTTACAACAACCCCACAAGTTAAGTACTATTATTATCATAGACCCTTTTGATAAGAGATTTAGAGTTGGAAGAAAACTAGGAGCTCATCTAATATAATCTCTTTATATTAGGAATGAAAAAACTGAGGCCAATAATAAATTACTTTCCCAATGTTACAAAGGTAGTAAGTGGCAGAGTGTGGTTCCAAACTGTGGCCCCATATTCTATATCCACTACTCCTTCCACTGCATCATACTGGCTTTTCAGTGTTTGGGATGGCAATTTACTCACTCTACATTAGGAGGGCAAGAAGAAGTTTTCCATTGTCAGCTTTATACCTCCTTGAATAGAGAATTGTCTATTTTTTGAACTTTGTGGTTCACTGAAACAGCCTCCTACACAAAAATACTTCTCTCAGTTGATTACTAAAGCTTGAAAATTTCAATTTTATTGATTCATTTCTTTTTGGTTAAGCATTATCTTCTTCAATTCTTCCTTTTTTTTAAATGCAAATTTTCCCAAGAGAGGATAAAACACTAAGTCTAGCAACTTAAAGCAAATTCATCTTCCAGATTGGTTTTCTTCTTCTACAAGGCAAGGCCCCAGGCAACCTAAAAACACTTGAGGAGTGAAGGGGATTTCACCTACTTCATAATTTTGCCGAAGGCAATTCCTGGTTCTCATAAACACAAATATACAGTGACTTGGGAGAATACCATTTATCATATTGGTCTAAATAGAGACCATAGTTTTGTTTTGTTTTCCTCAAAATCTGACTTGGATAAAACCAGAATATTACCTACAATTACTCTTTTAGTACAAAAGAAAAAAAAAAACTGAGGAAGATCAGGAAAGCTAGGATGATGAAAATAAATAAGGCTTTATTTTCATGGAAAGAAACATTTTAATAAGTATTTTCTTTATACAGAAATGTATTAATCTAACTATATTAATGTAGAATGTTAATAATATAATTAATAAATCATATTTAGTAATTTATTTTATATTATGTCATTGTTTTATTATAATAAATTATATGATAAATAAAATAAATAATAAAATAAAATATATACATGTATTTGGAAAGTATATATGTATATGCATATGTAAATATAAGTATTTCTTTATATATGAAGTTCTTATATCAACTCTAATAGAATTATGTGATTAGAAATCTCAATTGAATCATGGGATCATAGCTGCAAACTAGACACAAACAAGTTTTTAATCAAGTTTTAAAAAGTGCTTTTTGCATTGGATGAAGATAAGGACACGATATATGTGTATATGTGTATACACATGCACATATCCACATATGTACACATACAAACATATTTATACATGTAGGCATATAGATGTATTTTATGCACATCTATGTATATACATAGGTTCCTTTCATAGAAATTTCCTTTTAGGAATGTGGTCTATATTGAGGCTGACCTATGCTCAGATAAATATTGTATTTGGTATTCTTGGGATACATTCAGGTTATCAAAGAATCTGGGAGTTAGAAGAGAACTCTGAGAATCCTTATGCCAACTGCATATAGAATATGGTACAGCTGGGATTTGTAATTTTTTCCCTTGCTCTACCATACTAAATGTCTTCTACTCTGTCTCCTACCTTTGGATAAATAGAAATCATTTGTATTAAAATAAATCTTATTTGGAAAAAACAGCCTACCGGAAAGAAAAACATAAAACATTGCTTTCTGTATTAACTATGGGGCATCTCATAGAATTAATGAGACCTACAATTATTTCCTATTTTTTGCTTCATGTTTTTGTCTTTTGGAACCACAAGCAAATTTTAATTCAAAAGCCACTCTCATTGTTTATGATATATGTCTAACAATGTTTTTTACCTCCTATCTAATTTGCTAACATCCAAGAGAAATACCGGGTAGGTGAGCACAAGTACAAGCATTGCATAGGTCATTCTTCCTTGTCACTTAGTGGCATCATAGAATGGAGAGCTTGCCAGAAAGAAAAACCTTAAGTTTCCCAAACGAGTTTCCAAACATAATACTTGAAAAAACTAGAAATGCCTTTCAAGTAAGGAAAAAAGTAGAAAGAAACAAAAAGTGAGAGATATGAAAAATTTGGGAACACTACGTTCATGGAAAACTCACTGCTTCTCTATGTCATAATTTCCAAGCAGTCTTATTCCTGAGAAGATACCTTTGATCAGGGCCACTTTCCTTCCAAAAAGCCAACTAAACTCCTACATATTATATAATAATCAAATTTTGTTGTTGTTCAATATCTTAGTGATCCCATTTGGGGTTTTCTTGGCAGAGATATTGGGGCAGAATGTTTAACCCAAATTAAAGTGGGGCTTGAACTTTATATTTCTACAAAGGAAAGACTAGTCTTAAAGACATCATTAACTACTAATGGGGTGTTGTAAAAGTCAGACTTCCAGTAACTGTTGTTTGGTCATGTGTAAGTCTTCATCACATCATTTGGAATTTTCTTGGCAAAGATATGGGAATGGTCTGCCATTTCCTTCTCCAGCTCATTTTACAATGAGGAAACTGAGGCAAACAGAGTTAAGTGACTTGCTCAAAGTTATACAGCTAGTAAGTGCCTTAGATCATATTTGAACTCAGGTCTTCCAAATTCCAGGTCTAGCACTGTATCTGCTAACTAGAAAAGATTATATTCCTAGGACTAGGAAAAATATTAATATATTTAATAAATTAATAAATTTAATAAAAATAATATATTTAATAACTAGGAGAGATATTAATATATTTAATAAAACTATTTATTACTCCCTTCAGAGTGTGGAAGAATGGATAATAATTATATAATGCCACGAGCTATCTTAAGAAACTGGCAAAGATGATTCAAGATGGAAGCAGACAATACTGGAGGAGCTATGGAAAGCAAGCCTACTTGTACACTAATGATACCGTTGTGAATTGGGCTAAGCATTTTGGAAAACAATTTTGAATTATCTTATAAAAGTGAAATGTTCAAATTTCATGACCCTATGATACCATTATGTGTAAGAATATCTAAAGCAGGGAAAGAGCCAATATGGACAATATTCAGAGAAATGATCTTAATGGTAGCAAAATACAAAGAGAATCAAAGTGGGTACCCATTGTTAGGGGAATCATAGTATATGAACAATCTGTTGTTTTTTAATGCAAAAGAAAATTATTATGCCTTACAAAATTAATAGAGGAAATTCATAGACACAGAAAATGTGAAATAATATTTAAAATAATGCAGAGAAAGGGGAGTAGAATCAAGAGCCAATATTCACGATGATCCTAATAATGTAAAGGAAAGCAACACTTAAAAAAATCAGAATTCAGTTAAATGCAATGACTAATCTTGATTCCAAAAGATTGATGAAGAAATATACTTTTCTCATCTTGTTATGAAGGTGTTAGGATTATAGATAAAAAGCTGGAAGATTAAATTTAGAGGTAATCTAATCCAAAGCCTTCATTTCTATAGATGTGGAAACTAGGGCAGAGCGACTCAAACCTAGGTCATCTGATTTAAAACTCAGCACTCTTTACACTATTCCCTGTGAGCACAGAATGAGGGGCCCATTTTAAGATATGAGGGAATGAATTAAAAAATTCTATTGTGTACTTACTCTGTGTGAAGCATACAGAAAACATTTTATTGTTGCGTTGTTATGAGAGATGATTCTATATTGGGAGAAGGTGGTTTTGAGGAACTGATTGATACAATTAAAAACAAAATGAGTCAAAATCATTATAAAGCTAAGCTATGAGGTGTTTGATCAAAATAAAACATTATTTTTAAAGACCTCCTTTTTATAGTAAAATTCATGTAATAGTATTGGAATCAGATTTAGAGATAAAAGGGACTGTTAGATATTATCTAGTCCAACTCTTCTTTTGCAGATGAGGAAACTGAGGCCAAAAGGCTTTAAGTGGCTCACCCAAGGTCACACAAGTGATCATGTCAGACCTGGGATCTGAACTAAGGCCATGTTGTATGTTGGAATAGCTTCCTTTCTAGTGATCAGGATACATCCTGGAATGAGCAATGTGACTCATTTACTATTTCTTTTTTTGTGACTCCCTTTAAAAAATCTGACATGCATCAAAATTCCAACTAAGAAACCAAAATCTGGGGGTAGCTGGGTCGCTCAGTGAATTGAGAGCCAGGCCCAGAGATGGGAGGTCCTGGGTTCCAATCTGACCTCAGACACTGCCTAACTGTGTGACCCTGGGCAAGTCACTTGACCCCCATTACCTAGCCCTTACCACTCTTCTGCCTCGGAACCAATGCACAGTATTGATTCTATGATGGAAGATATGGGTTTAAAAAAAAAAAGAAGCCAAAATCTGAGAACTTCTCTTGTTGTTTTTGGGCAGAACTTGTTCATCAATGTATGAAAAAATGTCAGCATGGAACTCCCTCCAGTCATGTACATTGCAGATTGATGAGACATCTGTAATTTGCATTCTGAGAGTTTTCTGGTGCATCAAATAGCTAAAAGAATAGATGGATAGATGGATGGCTAAGTGAAGAGTTGGGGGAGTGGATGAAAGAAGCTTTAATTAAATGCTTGTTATGTGCAAGTAACTATACAATAGCCTAGAGATACAGATACAAAGTGAACCAGCACCTGACCTCAAGGATCTTCGACTCAAATATTTTAATAGAAGAAAACATTAGATTTGAAGGAATTGTGGCCAGAAAGGGTCAAAATCTCAGAGATGGTGAATGGCGACATAGAACAATTGAAGATTTGAGTCTTTTTTAAATTAAAATAGTTCCCAAAATTTTTTAAAGGGGAATATGAAATTAATATACAATAAAGATTTATTTTTTTTAACTTCACCTTCTGTGTTAAAATGATCTGTTACAAGGCAGAAGAGGTTAAGGCAATTGGGGTTAAGTGACTTGCCCAGGGTCACATAGGAAATGTTTGAGGCCATACAGGGTCTCTCTCAACTTTGCCACCAGCTGCCCCAAGTCTTTTCCAAGAATGGTAGTGTTCATATGTTCACTTTTCTCAGAACTAGGAGTAGAAGAGAGAGAGAGAGAGAGAGAGAGAGAGAGAGAGAGAGAGAGAGAGAGAGAGAGAGAGAGAGAGTGTGTGTGTAATGGGGTGGAAGTGGTGGCTAGAGTACAGGAAGATGGCAGAAAGATAGCCAGAGATTTGTTCCCAGTACCTGAGCTAATCTGTGCTAGAACTTGAACTCAAGTCTTGATGGTGACTCTATTCACTAGGCTACACACAACTTCTTGAGGTATATGTAAAGACAGCTTTTACCCTCTAGAAATTCAATCTAACCAGATGATTTCAGAACCAACCTGGAGTTAGAATGGATAGATATCATTTCTGGATGTTTTCCTACTGTAGGAAGGTGAGCAAACAAATTTAGCTGATGGATTAAATGAAGCACAGGGACCTTGGTTTGGAGTTGAATGGGTCCTAATGGTCAAGTAGTCTGAATTCTTTTTGTAGATGAAGAAACTGAGCCTGAAAGAGGTGAAATGACTGCTGGAATCACAAAGCCAGGAAAGAGATGAGATCTGAATTTTTAAAAATAGTCAATGTCATGAAGAAAAAAAGATAAGCAATTAATAAGAATTTGACTTAATCTCTATCCCCCACCATTAGGTGACTTACTCAGGGATCTCCCATATCCTTGACCTATCATAAGGAGCCAATGTTTATTAATGGAATGATTTGGAAATATTTAGAGACATGAAAGGTTTCAGATTATATGGAATTCAATTGGGTCCAGGTCTATTCTTCTTCAATTTCCCTTCTCTAAATCAATTCACATTTGAAGAATTGACAAGGTTAACCTCTTTTGTTATTGAAATGCTAACTTAACTTGTTCAAAAAGCTAGGGAAATTTGTTTTAGGAGGATAAAAGCAAAGTCTATGAACCTGTTAATATTATATATGGAACAATTTCCAAATATTCTCTGCGCTTTAGAAGGCTATACCTGGTGTGGGAGACTAGCAACTGAAGGTATAGGAAGGCAGCTAGTGGGGTGACAAAGAGGTGGCACTGCCAGATGGCATTAACAAAGAGCTGAAGAACATGTATAAAATCTAAGCTCATAGACATCTCAGCAGGACAATAGGTAAAAGGGGAAGGATTGTCCCCTTACTACTAGCCTTTAACAATTCATTCTTCTATGCTTTAATGCCTCTGATTCCTTTCTGAACACTTGGGCAGCTTTCCTTAAACATGTCCTTTCCTTAAACAAACAAACAAACAAACAACAACAACAACAACAAAAAAAACCTCTTCTTCCTATTCTCCCACTGGAAAAAGAAAGCAAATCAAAATCTTTGTAACAGATATGCTTAAGCAACTAAAAAATATTCCCACTTTGGCTGCATGAAAACATATTGTGTTTCATTCTAAATGTTGAATTTATGAACTTTCTGTCAATAATGGCGTAATTGTTGATCATTGCCTAGATCAGAAATCTTAAATATTTCCAGCTGCTTCATTTTTACAAAATCATCAGAGTATACATTGCTCTCCTGTTTCTTCTAACTTCAATCTGCATCAGTTTGTAAAAAATCTTCCCATAATTCTCTGAAACCTTTTTTATCATTTCTTATGCACAGCAGTAATCTACTAAATTTGCTTAACATAATCTGTTTAGCTATTACAAAAGTGATGGTACTACTTTAATTTACTTTTTTAAAATTTAACTTTAATTAACTAATTATGTTTAATTAATTTTGTTAATTAATAATAAATTAAAATAATAATTAATAAATAATTTGATTAATTGGGGGTTTTTGCCACTACAAAAAGAGATGCTATAAATATTTGGGTTCATATAGGGCCTTTTCTACTTTCTTTAATCTCCCTGGAGCAGAGCTAAAACTCTTTGTTTTTAATCCTAACATTCCATTTTAGAATCAATTCTATATATTGCTTCTAAGCCAGAAGAGTGGTAAGGGCTAGGCAACGGGAGTCTAATTTGCCAAGAGTCACACAGTTAATAAGTGTCTGAGACCAGATTTAAACCCAGGATCTCCTGTCTCTAGACCTGGCTCTCAAACCACTGAGCCACCTAGCTGCACCCTCATCGTTAAAAAAAAAAAAAAACAAGGTTAACCTCTTTTGTTGTTGAAATGCTAACCTAACTTGTTCAGAAAGCTAAGGACATTTGTTTTCGAAGGATAAATACACATTTTATAAACCTGTTAACATTATATATGGAACAATTTCCAAATATGCTCTTAGAAGGCTCCACCTGGTGTGGAAACAAACAATAAAAGAACTTTACTATCCCTCTTAGAATCAACACTGTGTATTAGTCCAAGGAAGGAGAACACCAGGGCTATGGAGATGAGAATTAAGTGACTTAGCCACGGTCACCCAGCTAGGAAGGATCTGAGGACAGATTTGAACCTAGGTCTTTTTGTGTCTAACCTTGGCTTTCAATCTACTATGCCAACTAACTGCCACTCCTCAGGAGTCTTATCAAAGCTTTCATTTATGTTCCCTTTGGATTTTGTCTACATTGAAATATTGAACAGCTAGCCCAGGAAGGAACTATATGTTGTAAAATTTACTTTATATAGGGTTTCACTTCTTTTGTGATGGTCCTGAATCACTATAGGGTAAGACTAGCCCTAGATTGGAATTACTAAGGCATGGTTATTGAGGGGCTGGAGATGGGGAGGAGCTCCTCATGTCATGATCAAAGGAGGGCAGTTTTACAAGTAGTTAGAAAGATGAGACTTCGTCAGCAGCTGCCTTGCTGTACTCTCCATTTAACTGCATATCATGTTCTGACATTCAGGAAGCACAATGCATTACATTCAACCAGGAAATTACTCTTGTGCTACAGATAGATCATCTAAAAGGCAATTAAATTAGAGAGCGAGAGAAAGAGAGAAAGGGGGAGGGAAAGAGAGAGAGTAAGACTGACACCATTTGAGGGTCCTGTGGATATCACAATACAAGAAGATTTCCCAACTATGAACAGAAGAGCCTGATTTTTTAGGGGACATCACTTGAGTAACTGGCTAATATAATTACAAAGGGTAGATGAAGCTTGTCTTATCCTTGTTCCCTATCTTCTTTCGTGTTCTTGTCCCCTTAATGCCCATATAAGTGGGCATAATGATGTAATGTACACTTACAATGTAAGTTAATTCACTAGGACTTCTCTCTCTCACAGTCTCTTCAAGAATACTCTACCTGAGCCCTCAGTAACTGGTAAGTATCTGGACCGTTTCCTTCTCTTTAACCCCCTATTAAACATAACTGTCAGGAATTCTATTCTCTTATGGCTTTCTATCAATTGCTTAATCAATAAGCATTTATTAAGTGCCTATGGAATACCAGGAATGACAGAGACAAAAATGAAAAATATATATATAGTGTAAAGGATCTCATAACATGTACATATAAAAGTATGTGGGAAAATAAATACAAGGTAATTTTTAGGAGGAAGTAAAGAAAGGCACTAGCAACAAGGCAGAACAGGGAAATGTATCATTCTTTGCAACATGATAGCAAAGAACCCCATAAACAAATCTCTGTTGTATATTTGGAATTTGGGGAATTATGTTGATTAATAAGAACTAATGGGTTATTAAGATACACTTGGGAAAAGTGAAAAGCAGGTTGGCTTTACAATTATGAATGTATGGGTTGAAGTCCTGCTTCAGACATATCCTGATTGTGAGCATGCAAAAATTACTTCATCTAGGTATACTGACCATCTATATTACTGGTGGAAGTTACCACACCTCAAGTTATCTATCCTGATGAAATTTAGACCCCCTACTCTTCCAAAAAAAGCAGGTCAATGTATCTATTTCTAAAGATGCAACTTTGCATTTTAACAGGATTCTATTTAGTAAATATAATCTCCCAATTTCAGACTTCACCAGACATCTAAAGGTATATATTCTGAAGTAAGAATTAGAATTCTTAATACTCCTCAAATCACTCTACATAGATAGCTCTTACTCTGCTGATTCAGAGAATCAAACCTAACCACAATGGCTTTCTTTCCAATCCAACTCTCTGGGGGGTTGCTTCATTCCCAGATGTTTGGCTTGTCTGAAATGTAAGAGGCAAAGAAGCTACAATGATTCCTACTGATATTCTCTCTTGGCTGAAAAGATATAAAAAAAATTTGTTTTAAATGGACACGGCATGTGAGGTAATCATCAATGAAGGAATATTGAAAAACACTCAACAGGAAAGAGTCACAGCACTAGTAAGAAAACTTTGCATTTTCATGTATTCAAAATTGTGTCCTGTATGATGGAGTCATTCAATATTCTTGAGTTAAAAATCTACTAATTATAAATACATTATTGGAGTTCCTTTTTAAAAAAATTAGGAATTTTTCAGTTCAACATGTATATAATGATATGATATCAGTTTGAGGTGTCAAAATATTTCCGATATGTATGTATGAGGGCTCACTCTTTTCATACACACATGAAGCAGATGAAGCAGATGAAGCAGATTAGAAGATGTTTTGGAGAATCAGAACATGGATGTTGCAAAGGAACTATCACATATCAACTGCGACCACAGAACTCCAAATGGACATCCAAGGTATAGGAATTCCCTCATTCAGCAAAAACACAGCAGAGAGCTATATGAATAGTCTACTAGCTTTTTCACCTGAAAATACTAGTCTAGTCACTACCCAAGGTATCAAATGCTATAAGGAATCAGATTTGGGGAGCTGAGGATTATTGGGGGAAGTTTCACCACAAGAGGGAGTAAGAGAGTTTGGTCAGGTAGAAAGATAACTGAAGAAGATAAAGCAGAAGGTCCCATAGTAGGAGAGGATTTGACAGTCAGTTAGGATGGCTAAATAGGAGGAATTTCTCATGGAGAGGAAGAATGGGCAGGTAGGATTTGGGGGAAAATGTAAGGGCAGGGGGGCAGCATTAAGATCTAAGTAAAAGGAAGAGAATTATTTTTAACATAAAACTAAATTTACTGTTAAATGCACAAAACAAAACATAAAAAGCAAAAAAAAAAAACCCTATGTTTTCTTTATTTAAATGTGACTTGCTTTATTCAAATATGCCTCTTTCTTCTTGAATCTTCTTCATTACTACAGCATGAAAGTAGTCTACTTTCTCTCAAAATGAGATTTCCTCCTTACCTGCATCCATCCCTCTCTATCCCAGTGAGGAGACATCCTTGTTTGAGCTGTTTTTACCCAGTTGAAAAAAGGGGACAAGCAGATGCTGAAGAATGAAAATAAACTTGCATGGAAGGTGGCTCTGCACTGTTATATCTACAAAGCTAAAGTGGGTCCTGTTTAATGGAATTAGTAATAGTATTAATGCCACACTGCTTTAGAAAGGAATTATAGCTTAATTGGATCTGCAGTGTCTTTCTTATTATTTATTATGTCAAAGAACCAGATTAACTACCAAGAGGGAAGAAACCCTGAGTTTGCTTTGCAAGATAAATAAAAGTCTATTTTTGTCTGATAGAAAACATGTTAAATATAGCTTGTTAAAAAATGCTAAAGATTTCTGGAAGACATTATTTGTTTCTCCATCCTCTCCCCTCCTTGCAAAAAACAGCAACAACAAAACCTTAATAAGCTTGAAAAATTAATTAATAAAACTCTAGCAAATAGTCCTCTATCTTTACCAATCAGTTTCCTTCTTCCAGATGTTTATTAGGAACTAAAGCTTTGTGATTAGTATAATTTCTTTTTTGTATGGGTAATAGTGTAGCTGGCTTTTTTTACCTTGTCTCTCCCTTAAAAAAAAAAAAGGAATAAAGATAAGCCTTCATATTCCTGTTACAGGTTTGCCTTTCCAGTCCATTCCAAGCTTTCAGGACAGAAAAGCTAGAAGGAGCCTTACTGTCATGGATCCTTTATTATGTGTTCCATCCTCCAGTGAGGTTCTTCATGTGAGCATAGTTCATCAACAAATGATGGTTTACCACTGCCCAAGAATTCCTTCTCTCCCTAGGAATTAATTACCTATTTCTTATGAAAGATGAAAAAAAGAAAAGGAAAGCTCTTAAAGGTTAAGGCTTCTTCTTTCATCCTCATATTGAAGAGGATAATTCTTAGCTAAAAAATGACTCTGAGCTCAATGTACTATTTTCCCCCAAACAGAATTTATAAACTTTCATTTCTCTCTCTTTCATTAAACTAAATAGTTCTCTCCCACCCTGTCACTCATGAAATCAAGTAAAGCCCTCACTAGTTCTGCCTTACTCCCACTGCCACACACATCTAACCCACAAATTGAGTAATAAGACAGCCAACCCAGAGAGCTGGATCCAAGTGCCACAGGATTTGAAAGGGGAACTTAAAACCAATCACCCTTGTTCTGGCTCTGCTTTCATATCTTAAATGAATGAGAAGCTCAGCCAGATTTCCCTTCCTCTTTCCCTGAATTGCTGCTGCTGCAGTAGTAGCTCCCTGAAGTAGTTGCTCTGTGTGTGTGTGTGTGTGTGTGTGTGTGTGTGTGTGTGTGTGCATGTTTGTGTGTATGTATCTGCAGCCTGGAATAGAGTGTGTGTGGTTGGGTGTGTAATGGGAGGGGAGAGTGGAAATCAGGAGCTACAGCTTTCTGAAAACCCCCAAAGTGTCTCCCCATCTCATCCAGGAAAATCTTCAGAGAGAAACACAATGCAAAATTGTGTGTTTTAATACCCTGCATCCAACTTATCTTTCACAAACCCTACCCTTAATGAAATATAGCATTTTAAAATAATTAATTTTAAATTTTTCCAAGAAATTTATCCAGTGAGATTTAAACAGAATGTCCACCTGCAGGGCTCCCTCTCTTCATAAAGATGCCTTTAGACTCTCCAAGAAGTCTAAGTAAAAAAGGGGGTTCCTTCACTATAACCCCTTCCCAAATTCATTCTCTCTCTCTCTCTCTCTCTCTCTCTCTCTCTCTCTCTCTCTCAAGTTTGTATTGTTAACAGCATTCACAACCACTAGTGGCTAACTGAAGGAAAGGACTGATGTATGTATGTATATCTGTGTATATCTGTCTGGGGGTGGAGGGATCCTGCTACTACTATGTGGCACAAAGGCTGAGTTTCTTCTTAAGTAAAAATAAAGGCAATATGAACATATCAGTGGATAAATCTGAAACACCATAACTCCACTGTTCTCCCTCTAAATCTCTGAGTTCCCTTCATCCCAAGTCAACCACTCACACCTTGGAGGAGAGGGAAATACGAATGACTATATCAAGCCATTCATCAAAGGGAGAGAAGCATTCAACTGGGAGGGAATATAAGAAAATGCATAGGAGCTTAGATTTCTCAGCCTACTCTTCCTGCCATAAAACCTTCTAGTTCCTCCTTTTGGAGGCAAATCTTTACCAAAAAGTATGTGCCCTAATCACAGAATCCATTCAATACCATTTCCCTCTTAGCCCGCTGTGCCCCAGTGACTGATCATGTGTGCACAGCTCAGCTTGTAAAGTTCCCTTCTGTTCTCCTACGGAAAGATGTCTCTCTATGTCTCTCTCTCTCTCTCTCTCTCTCTCTCTCTCTCTCTCTCTCTCTCTCTCTCTCTCTCTCTGTGTGTGTGTGTGTGTGTGTGTGCCTGTGTGTGTGTGCGTGTGTGTGTATTTAATCCCCAACCCACATCATGATATAATGCATAAAGACCAAGGACCCTTCAGTCTGCTTTCCTGCACTATTATTTCTTTGCTTCCCTTCTTCCCTGACTCCTGCCACACCTTCAGTCTTTCTACCACCATATTAGCCCCAATTCCATTGCTACCCCCGCCCCAAGAACACTGAAGCCTAGATTCCATTTAATAGAAGGTGTTGGGAAGAAAGGGGTGGAGGTGAAAGAAGACCCCAGGAGGGGAGGCTGAGAGCTGGGGGTGCGGAAGACTGCATAGAGACTTTGATTTTGCACCTCCCCTGCAATAAGGGTGGGCTCACTCCCTCTCACAGCTCTGACTCGCCTGAGACCAGCCAGAGATTCGCAGGATGCTGCATCTTTGCTGTTCCCCTCTTCTCATTTGCAGCTAGCACTGGCAGACAGACACAAGACAGACAGAAGAAACACACATATATATATATATATACACTCAACAGATATACACGCCCCAACGTTACTACCTGCTAAACCCAGAAGAGCCAACACACATTTTTTTTTAAATGTTCTACTGAATAAAATACTAGCAATAATAAGAATGATGATGAGGCATGGGGGTGGGGGGAAGCTAAGGAAAGGGAATAAAGATGCAATATTAACGAGTAGATGACAAAATAAAAGACAGTTCATGCCGGGATTCACTTTTGGCTGCCTCCCCACCATGAGATCCTACCTGGTTTTGGGGGGTGTGATTGCTTTTTTTTTTTTCCTTCCAGGGTGCGTTTCTCCTCGCTAGTAGGAAACACGCCTCGCTCCCTCCTTTAAATAGATCCCGATCAGGAAGAGATAGCCTTGATCATGTTTGTTGGGGAAACACAAAGCCAGACACCCCAGAAAGACTCCCCATGCACAGCGGGCTAGAGCAGCAGCGGCAGAGGCGAACCGCGGCTGCGGCAGCGGCAAATCCCTATGTGCGGGAGGAGAGGAAATACACACGCGAGCGCGCGCGCAGGCAAGCACACACACACATACACACACACACACAGGCACTCACTCGCGCACACACACACGGGCACTCACTCACACACACACACACAAACACTCACATACAGGCACTCACTCACACAGCCACTGGCACTCGCACCCGCCCGCTGAGATCAGGATAAGGGCAGAGTAGCAACAGCAGTAGCTCGCGGAGGGAGAAGAAATGCGAGCCACTCTCCCCTCCGGTGCCCTTGAAGTTGTGCCTCATTCTCTGCTGCTCAGCTCACCGGGAAAAAGGAGACAGAGAGGCAGCCGAGGGAAGCCGGAGGAGCCCCGGCGCCCGACTTCTCCCCGCCCCTACTATCGCCCTCCCTCCGCCTCATACACACACCCCCTGCGCAGCCTCTCCTCCTGTTGGTCGGAGCGAGAGAGAGTGTGGAGTGCGCGGCCACTTACGTGCCCTCCTCCCTTTCTCTTTCTCCCCCAGGGGCTGCCTCCTGCTCAGAATATTTTCCTATTTCTTAGGCTTTCATATCTAGAGAGCAGCTGTTCTCTCTCTCTCTCTCTCTCTCTCTCTCTCTCTCTCTCTCTCTCTCTCTCTCTCTCTCTCTCTCTCTCTCTCTCTCTCTCTCTCTCTCTCTCTCTCTCTCTCTCTCCTCTCTCTCCTCTCCTCTTCCTCTCTCTCTCCTCTCTCTCTCTCTCTCTCTCTCTCTCTCTCTCTCTCTCTCTCTCTCCTCTCTCTCTATCTCTCTCCTCTCTCTCTCT